>NW_024962288.1:4630556-4729158 GCF_019238085.1 Lagopus leucura
GTCCAACAGTATTCTTCCCATTGTTCCTTAAGACAAGAAAGACAGATTTCCAGTATTCCCTGTGTGCTGGACCAGCAGCCCAATTAAACAACGGGGAACCATGGCTGGGCTGGCTTTTATACCACAATGTCTGTGAGCTCTCATAAAAGGTTTTGCCTTGATATCTCTTCTGGTGCACTTAGATCAGAGCGACAAAGTGCTTTTCAGTTGAACAAGTTCTCCATCTATTAGTAGATCAGCCAAGTATTCCAGGAGAAAGAAAGAAAGAGCTGTTTCTTTCAAGCCTTACATCTTACGCTGTCTGAAAGCAAGAAGTGTAGCGGAAAGAGTGACCTGCCCTGGGAGCATGTGTTTGGTGACAGGTTCTGAGCTCAGAGAGCTTTGGCAGGGCATGACCATGAGCTGCAGCAAGCAGATCCTGGTTTGCATCCCACACAACAGCTATGACTCTGAGATTCTCAAATGGATGACACCTATTGCTCAGTTTAAAGTACTGAGAGCTGCCAATGGGAGAAGGGGCAATTGCTTCTGGGACTAGAAGCTACTTGCAAAAGATTCCTTGGCTCTGCAGAAGAGTGAAGGCTTACAGCAAGTGGCTGCACCTGCTCTGTGGAGCAGATCCTCACTGGAAATGCCTCTGAGGCCAGAAGAGTTCCCAGTCTCACCTCCCTCCAGCCACAAGGATCTGATCCAAGTGCAGTGATGGGGCATCGGGAAAGCGGACAAACTCTGTGCCTGAGTGGGGATAAGACAGGAGGAGGCTTTGCCTCCCCCCCTTACCTCCCTGACCTTGCAAGCAGAAGCATGTTACTGGCTCACTGCCTTTGGGACAAACCCAGCATGTAAAGTTCCCCTAGTTTTCCGTTTCTCCCCCATGTAGTCCATGCAAAAGTCACTTTCCTGCACAGCATTTGGACTAGTCACGCTGAGCAAGGGCTGTCTCAAGCACACAGCACCACAGGATCTTATGGGATACAGCCCTTGGCTACACACAGGCAGGTCAGTCCCATGGGAAGTGCTTGGTGGTTCCTCACTGCCAGATTAAGGATTCTTAGCCCTTGAAGGAGAGGCGGCTGTGAAAGTGGGCAATGCTGTGAACTCATAGATTCTGTATTTAAGAGCTTCCTGTTTTGCTATCAGTTTAAACATGGTCACTATATTAAGCTGCACATCATTGACTCAGTAGCTTTTCTGGGAAGTCTCCAAGGCTTCTTGCTTCTGAGCTCGTGCTGTGGCAATGTTCCTGCTCCCAGCCAAGGAAGATTTGGGAGTCCACAGAGAGGTAAAATTACACAAATTGCATTAAAAAAAGACACCACTGCAATCTCTACTTCCTCAGTCCCAAGGACAAGCTCTCCATTCATGGTTAGGAGAAAGCCTGGCTTCTCTTTGCAGCTGCACGCTCCTGAGCCTCCTATCCCCACAGCCCTCCCTCCCACCACCTGCTCCCCATGCACATTCCCTAACACCACAGTATGAATAAGGCCACCACTTACGTGAGCATCGTGTTACAAGCGTTTGCAATGGGACTAGTGGCACTGCAGCTGTTGCTGGCTTAAAATAAGCAGAGTTGCTAGGTCTGATCATGGTGTATTGCAGAAAAGGTTCCAATGAAGCTTTGTTTCTGCCCTCAGCAGAGCACTGTAGAAGAGACGAAACTTCAGCACCATTTATCAGAGCTTTATAGACCTCTTAGAGCGCTGTGAAAAATACTTTCCATAGTCAAGGTGATGCATTTTATTATGCTCATCTGACAGCATAACCTTAGCTTAACTCCAGGTTAATGGAACTTACGGTAGCACTGAAAGATTAAAAATTACCAATGAGCAAAAAGAATCCTTAATCTACTTTTTTTTTTCCTTTTCTTTTCAGAGGACAGTTAAAGTTGTACAACCTTAGATTTGACCTCAGGAACTGAGCAGCCAAAGCAGAAGCCATATGAACTATGAGCTTCTCTGAAGGGCTCCAAATTTAACCTGTGGGTGGCAGAGGTTGCTCTGGGGCATGGACTTGTTCACTGCATGATAAAGTGCTCACGGTGATGAGCACAGCTCATCTCGGTTACATTATGGCAGTCAACAACAATTCCCCACTGAACATGGTGCAGATTTCTATCACACAGATTAAACAAAATAATAGGATCTATGTAAAAAAAATATGCCAGAAACCAGAAACTTTTCTTGAGAAATAGTTTCATGGCCGTTTTTAAATGAGCAAAATTCATTGACACTGGAGTGTGTTGGAACTTAGAAGGAGCTTGTTTGCTCTTGGCCATGCTACATGGTGACCTGAAGGCTTCTGTAGCTGAATGCATGGAGCATCACAGTAATACCTCCTTTCTGTGTGTCTCCCATAGCTGCACTTAATTAGCTGTACTTAGAGCCCTGCACCACACCTGCTGAATTTCCACATAGATAGAGGCATGCAGCATAGGAAATGCAGTCCTTATCCTCTTGCTAGGTTTTGGGCACATGCTGAGACTCGGAATTGTCCCCATGACATCCACCCCAACTGCTCCTGCCCACAGCCTTCAACTTTCCAAACTCGCTCATCCCTTATCTTCCACCTCAGTCATTCCAGACTCCAGAGCCCTCACCTCCCCACTGCTCTGGGCCCACACAATCCTCTTATCTCCTCAGCCACCAAAGAACTCAATGTCTACCATCCAAACTCTCCATACCACCTCAGGTCCATCCCAGAATTCCTTCCATCTTCCCATTCTACACAGATACCTCCACTATTTCCAGCACCTGGACCTGAATCTGTATGTGACCAAACTAACAAAACTCCAACACCACTGCACAGCCTTGTCCAGCTGCACCCTCCTATTAGGAAAGGAATGGAGACAGAATGGCCATGGTCTCCTTTACATCATGCCACGAGGATGGTTTGTACAAGAAAGGGACTTGAATTTTAATATCCTTGGCTTGCAGCTGATAGCCCTCAGCCCTGTGGCTGGCTAGGAACGAGCATCAGCTGATGGCAAGCACCATGAGGCACCATGAGGAATCCAGCTGTGACATGGGGCTTGCTGTGCTGAGCTCTGGGGCTCTGCCATGCTGCCCACTCAATTCACACCTCTTATAAACCAAGTGAAACACACAGCAATCCTTCATAGTAGTTAATAGTAGTTAATAGTAGTTAAGTCCTACTAATATCTTTGTTCTTGCTCTACCAGCCATTTGAACTACAATTCCTCCTGCAACAGGTAACTGTGAGCCATCCAAGCCTCTCTCTTTGGGACGTTGTGCTCAGCAGTCAGTAAGCACTGCTGGCAGGACACAGGATGGATGCAGCACCACCTGGCCTCCTGGCAGCAGCCCTCAGCCACCGGGCTGTGATGGAGCCAGGGCCAGACACAATGCCATGGAAACCAATGGTAACTGAGCCCTGCAGATCAGTGATGAAGTTCAGGGCCTGGGGAATACAAAGAGGGTCTGTTGGCATGTTTCTTACACAAGAAGCAGGTGAAGCAAAATGTTTGCATGGACCCAAACATTCCTGTGAGTTGGGAGCATCTGTGAGCAGAAACCAAGCCACAGCCATAAAGCATAGCAGCATTGGCTCCTTTCTCCTGCTGTTTTTATTTCTAATTTTGCCCCAAATATCTTTCTGGGCAGCAGGAACCAGCTTTATATCTTCCACGTTCCACACTACTCATGTATGGGGAGTGTGCAGCATGCCACCTTCCTGAGTTCCCCATGTCTGTGGGGTGTTCATGGGTTATATTCACCTCAAATTACAGATTGGTAACAAAAATCAGTGCTTTGTTGTGCTAACAGTAAGGGATAACCTCAGAGTTTGTCTGCCATGCAGAGTTTGCTCCCTATATATGAGAAAAGTGCATTTATAAATGTATAGAGATATAGGCCAAGGAAAATATTTAAACCACATTCCAGTTCCAGGAGAAGCTCTCTTTGACTTCCCTGGGCTTTGGATCATGCTCAGGGAAATTAAGAAAGTTGCCAAAATTCACACAGCAAGTTTGCAGAGAAGCCAGAAGCCAAAAGCTGTATTTGCCAAACTCCAGCATTTGTGCTGAAGCCACTCTGCTGCTGGAGGCGCTGGAATGGCAACAACAATCTGCCCGAGTGTGAAATTCGAGCTACCAACCTGGCAGTGTTTTTATTTCTCTGACCTATTCCATTGCTCAGATCCAGGATTTTCCTTGAGCAGGAAACAATTACAGAGAAGATTCAGCACGGTCTCTGGACAGACTCTAGCATGCCCAGGGTAACTCAAGAGCTACGGAGGAGAAGAAACTCTGCTTTCCAGGAATTGGGGCATACAGCGAATGGGGCAGTGATGAACCAAGGATGCAGCATTATGCAGCTCAGCGCTGAGATTTCGGGGCTGTGAGCCTAAAGATGCTTTTGCCTTTCTGGAGATTGCAGGAGACCTTTGTCCCTCTGCTTTGCCTCCATTAGGATTGCCAGCCTTGAGTGGTCACCCACATA
The DNA here is from genome assembly GCF_019238085.1 of Lagopus leucura. NCBI lineage: Eukaryota > Metazoa > Chordata > Aves > Galliformes > Phasianidae > Lagopus > Lagopus leucura. Next base: position 4,635,014 of record NW_024962288.1, read on the forward strand.
CCCACCCTTAGTGGGGCAGAGCAAGCTGATGGACATTGCCCAGAAAACAATCATTTCACCACTTCAGTTACTGTGGATGAAAAAGGAAGAATAGCTCAGGATGTTGATCTGGCACTGCTTTGTTTGTTAAGCTTACATTCTGGCTAAGGGGCTTTCCCTAAAGAAAAGAAGTTGTTGCTGTGAGCAGCAGAGTGTTTGGAATCACTTCATGTATCAACAAAATGCAGTCTTCTCCATGGGGAAATGCTACAGCAGTTTACAGGCAGCGGCAAGGAATGAAGATAACCACATCCAGTGAAAACTGCAGATGAAACTGTATATATTTGCACACACAGACATCTGATTTTGGCTGAGGTACCACAGTCAATTACTAAAAAACTATCACAAAAGGTTTTCTGACTAAATGTCCTTTAGTTTGATCTGATACAAGCATCTTCTGGATGGAGTAAAGGGAGGCTGTTTGAAGTAGGACATTTGAAAATAGACTATTGTATTCCAAGGGGTTTTATTTAAAGATTTCTTGTCACTGTTCTAGGCTCTGAAGATCTATTTTTATGCCTTTGTTTTCTTTTGAAAGAGAACACATTGTTCCAGCTGCCCTATGACTAGCAAAGACGATTATGAAAAGGGAAAGAATTGAGCATTTCCTTCTCTTCGTAGCCAAGGAATTTGCATCTTATAATAATGGCTGTAAATTTAGGAGAATTTAACAGAGCAGAAGCCCATACATTCACTGGGTATGGCAGTATCTCTCTCACATAAGTTGCGTTGTATGGAGGACATAGGAGATCAACAGGAGTACTGGAGGAAGGACATGCTTTTGTGGAGGGTTTGTTAAGACCTAAACAAGAAAATGCAGCAGAACTACAGCCAGCCTTCATGCTCATAAGCCTTTAATCCTCATTTTATAAAGGTCTGGACCAAGTCATAGAGTTTAACCAATGCTCAGAGCCCGGCCACACTGAGCTGTAAGAATGACATTTTAATTTGGACGTGGTTGCCCTGTGGAAAGATCCAGACATTTAAGATCCAGACTTACAACAAGTCATTCGTGTGCTGTACGTAACAAACAGTATTTCTGCAGGGTCTAATGCTGTATTACAAATTCTAACTGTTCATATTTTAATCTCTGTGACCAATGGAAATCTAATGTATGGACAAAATGACAAATATGACTTAGCAATGCCATCTTTCTATACAAAACAGTGGCTTGACCTCAGCTGGACCTGCCTGCTGTTCACCAAGCACTGCAGAACAGCTGGTAAGTCTTGGCAGAGAATCATAGAGCAGTAATGGGAATGATTTTTTCCACTCCTGTGGAGAGAGAACAAAAACATGAATGTACCTTAGAAAGGAAATGACCTGCAGAAACTATGAAGCAAGAGAAGCAAGAGAAGCTAAACCTCCTGAGAGGTCTAGCAAAGGGAGAGCAAATACTGTTCTTTGCCATTTCCCCATGAGTTAAAACTGGTAAAACAACATCATACCATTCTGATTCATCTAATTAGTGTTTATGAATATCTAAAGAGAATTGGGAGGCAGATGGATGAGGTCAGGCTCTTCTCAGTGGTGTGTAGCAATAGGACAAGGAGTAATGGCCTAAAACTGGAGCATAGGAAGTTCTGAACTAACACAAGGAAGAACTTTTTTACAGTATGGGTGACGGAGCACTGCAGCAGGCTGCCCAGAGAGACTGTGGAGTCTCCCTCTATGGAGATATTCAAGACCTAGCTGGATGCCAATCTGAGCAACATATTGTAGGGAACAGCTTTAGCAGGGGTTGGACTTGATGCTCTCTTGAGGTCCCTTCTAACCTGTGTGGTTCTGTGGCATGCAGTTCCAGACTCAGGAGGAGAACACCCTTTCTCACATCATAGTAACTCTGTGGGAGCCTCCAATGTAGGCTTTGAACTAGGAAATGAGAAGATACTTGACGTGCTAATGAAGTATGAATATCCATCACTGAAGGTACTCTTTTGAAAGAATATAAAATCCAATTCACAAGAAGTAAGCCAACCTCGGCTGTTAAAATGGAGGCCTCAGGTTTTCATGCAGTTGGATAAGCCTCTAAGGCATAGAGCGAGGGAGCCTTATACTTTCCTCTTTGCATCAGAAAAAGGAAAATAAACTGAAAAAGGTTTAGGAATTACCACACTGGACCTGATCCATTTCTGGCAAAGAGAGGCAGATGAGATAGTAAGACATGAAACTGCTAATTAGCACTGAGATGGAAACAGTACAGTGCAATGACCGTGTGCCTGCTTGGTGTCAGCACTCCTTGCTCTTTGAAAGTCATTAGATTCCTTTCGTGGGGACTTTGTCATGATGTGTGCATAGCAAAATCAGCCTCATAATGTATCTCAGTGAAGCAAATGGAATAGCCAGTAATATGAGACTCAGTGTGAGCTTTTTCAGCAGTAGAAGCAAACTGAGAAAAAAAAGGCTAATGTTTGAGAAGAAATCATTTTCTGACCAAACATGCTATTCTAGAATAGTCAGGCCAACACAGATTTCTATTGCATCAGCAGCTGATCCTCCGAGAAGGAGAAAAAGGGGCTGGGTAAGTTGGTGTCATGCTTCAAGTTTCTCTAGATTAAACATTTTGATTTTTCTGAAGTGGTTCAAATAATGTTCTTGTATTTGACAGACAGTGTCTGTAAAAAAAAGTACTCTATCTGCTCCTGTTTGAAATGTATGCTGTCACTGAGGCAGCTGAAGAATGAATTCTGTTTGTCTCCATCTGAAACATTCACATTTTTGGCTGCAGAGCTACAATGCCAGATTCTGCACAGAACTGTGGTTAAAAGAGCACTCGGGGAATGTTTTCAGAAGAGTTTAACGCTCATCTTAACCTTCCCCACAACAGCCTTGGAGAGTTGGTGGTGAGCATCACTGAGAGCGCAGCCAGACAACAAGAAATGTTTGTAGCCACACAGCCTCTCTGCAAAGCGATCTGACAAAAGCAGCCTCCCCGCTCACCTGTTTGAATCACATCGTGTTAATCTCCCTTGCTAGTCCTAGCACCATAAGGACCTTCAGGAACAGCCTTTTTTCACGTGGCTCACTCATGCCAAAATTGAGCAACAGAAGCACTGTGAAAGAGGGGAAATCCTAAATCCGTCTTCCTTTTTCCCATGGCTTTGCTTAAATCTCTTGAACACAAACTCTGAAATGAGGCTGTGACACTCCTTCAGGAGTACTCCCCATCGGCTTCCCTGGCCAACTCACACTGCCCACCAGGACCAACCTTACCAGAGTAAGGATAGAAGAAGGCCCCACAGATGACTGTGCATGGGCCAGAGGGAGGCTTAGAAGGCAGAACTGAACGCTGTGCACAACACTATGCATGCACAGGTCTGAAAACTCAGTCCTTGGGAGGTCCTGTCTGAATTCAACCATCCCTGTGTCCTCTGAACTCCACCTTTGCCGCAAAATCCCAGTGCTTTCCAGTTCTGCAGGTTCTGTAGGGCTTCAAAACCTTTTTGCTGTTGGTCCTTTCCCACTCTTCTCCTGCTGTTTCACAGCTGGATATGCAACAGAACCCAGAGCTCAGTACAGAATTAGGACCATGTCAGTGAAAGGAATCAAGCCACACAGTATTCTTCAGAGACGAGAATAGCATGGGGCCTTACCAGGAAAAAGAGAAAACAGGGATGGTTTGAATAAAATGTGTAATTCTGAGGCACAGCAACAACAAGCCAGAGCAGAAGCTGACAGCACCAAGCTACTGCTTTTGTCTGGATGTTGTCAGTAATCATTCTTTTCCTTTATTCCTCTCATCCCTCTGCTGGGTTCGCTCCAGGCTGAGGACGTGTGTTTTTTCTGGTGCAGAGACATGGCACTTAGCAGAAGCACATGGGGCGATTCTTCAATCAACAGTGCTTGTTTGCTTCTTCCCACCTTGAGTGCTCTTGTGTAGCTCAGTTTTGCTGTGAGAGAACAGTATTCACTGTTCTGTGAACAGGTCTCTAACTCAGCTTCTAAAATAGGGGAAAGCAGAGATGCTTCAGCATGCAGTATAAAGACATTACATGGGAGAAAATGAAGTAATGGCAATGTCCTAGAGCAGAGAAAGGAAGTTGAGATCTTCAGGAGTCAAGAGAATCAGTTGACTTTCTTAAGGTCACCACCTTTGGACATGCTCATGTTAATGTCTAATTTAATATTGCAGCAAACTGTTCGTGTTCTCAGTGAGAAGTCAGCCCTCCAGATCTGCTCAGCTACTCTACTCCACACAGTTCCATTAATGTAGCAAACAGCTAATTTCAATATTGCCATCTAGTTTTTTTCTGTTTTAAGAAAAGCGAAGCTTAAGAGAGCTTTCTATTCTACTTGCACTTTATTTTCCAGCAGTTATCATTGCATGGTGGGCTGCAAGTCATTTGGAAGAGGGCTGGCTTGCAAACCCAGGACAAATGTCAGGCATGGCAGAGGAGAGAGGTGACTGATCTGCTCTGCAGAGCCTCCACAAGCACTGTTTATTTGCTGTGTGCGCTCAAGCTGCTTCTGCACTCCATCACCATGGCAGCTTATTGACATCCAGACATCCTCACAGACACCCTCATGGCATCTTCCCACGAATGCAAATGCAAATGAGGGGAATGAGGTGAAAGCAGAAGACACCCTGAGCAGGGGACAGTTCACAAAGGAGGCAATGTAAAGTGGGAACATATATGAGGGGGTACTGAAGGTTGGCTCAGTACTACGAAACATCAACAAACACAACTGCTGAAAGAAGACAAGCTCTGGACTTGCTGTGTGTTCCCTAAAACAAAGAAACCACAGCTTTATTGTTCCATTGCATGTGCTGCATTCAGATCAAATGTGAGTTCTCCTGAGTCAGATGGAAGAAGTGGTCATTAGCTGATATCTGTCCCATCACACACACACGAGTACATCAGTCATGCACAGCAGAAAGAGATGATGGCTTGGGAAAGGTTTAAACACGGTGATTTTTAACCTTTCTTCTGAACATCTTGTATCAAGAAATGAAGGACAAAGAGCAGAGCAGAGCCATGAAAAAGGAATCAAAGACAACCTGCCTGCGGGTTGGCTTCTTTTGAACTGGCAGCCACAGAAATTTCCCTTCCTACAAGCACAAGAACGACCACAGTCTAGAAAAACAGTTTTTCTGGTGACACAATAGAACAGGTATCAATTGCAGAACTTGGTGGGAAAAAGCCAACCAAATCCAATTGCTATGCCAAATTCCCAAAAAACAAAGGTCCAGTAGATCTACCAGTAGATTCCAGCTTTATCTTATCAACAGCTGACAAAACCACATTTATGAGTACTAAAGGAACTGGAACAGATCGAAATGCTGTATGTACACACATCCCAGTCTGACCCCCATCCTATGCTGCTGGATACAGCATGGACAATTCAGGAGCTTCAAGAGCTTCCACTGCATCACTGAGAACCCTGTTTGGACAGCTGAATTATGGATATAGCCAAAGAGAATTAGTAGTACATTCATGTATAAACCTTAAGGCAGCACCTATTGACTAAGAACCAGCAGTGATTGCCTAGTTGTGTTAGTAGGAAAACCATACATTAGTTGCAACCTCTGACCAGGAGTCCACTGCTGATTTTGCTCCTAGTTGTTTCCCAGTACAAGTGTTCAACTGAAGGAAAATGGTGCATGCAAAAATGGCACTGGGTCCTGGGGAATCCAGCCTTTCTCTGCAGGCAAATATTTCCTTTTTTGACTGATTTTTTTTTTTATATTGCATACAAAATAAGTGGACTGAAGGGCTGGTCTTGCAGTCTGCAGTTCCCCTGGCTCTGTTGCTGTCACTAAGCTATGTACCACATACACCATCTGCGTTTTTGTACAGGCTGCAATCCATACCAGCTGCTCAGAGCTGCTCTGTGCTCAAGCAGGTCCAAACCTCAGCATCTGCTGCACTGCTCCATGGAGGAGATCAACCACAAGACCCTATAAATACTCACAGGATATGGCACAGAGACAAATTACCCACACTGCAGCTGTGCCACAGTTGACTCTGAGCAAAGTGGGGAAAAGCACCACTGTGGCCAGCACACATTTGTCTGCCATTGATTCTGCTCAAGCAGTGGGAAAGTAGACCATCACTGGCTTGAATCTCAACCATATTTTTCCAAGGCAGAGCCTGCTCCTCAGGTGCCATTGATTTCTCATCTCTCATTTCCAGTGGTTCCAGTGTCAGTAACATGTTGAAAATAAAGTCAGCTGCCAAGCTGCCATGTGTGCCAAGTCTCCACAACTCACCTCCACACACTTCTCACCCTCACCCAGCAGAAAATATTTGAGGCAAGCTTTCAAATAGTCTGCTGGAATAAAACTCAGTGATCTTTCCCACTTTCATCATTGCTTTCATCTCTGCTCACTTTGTTCCATGCTGTGTGGCACAGAAGGCAGACAGAAGCTGCGGAGAAGGGGAGCTGAGCACCTTGGTGGTCACACAGCCCATGAGGCACCACCTGGGCACAGTACAGCACAGCACTCACCACAGCCATGCATGTTAACTGTGGGGACATGAGTACACAGCCCAGGGAAAGGATCCTGCATAGCGTTTGTGCCAATGGAGGTTCAGGTTGGATGTTAGCAAAAATTGCTTCCAAGAAAGAGTGGTCAGGCATTGGAAGTGGCTGTCCAGGGAGTTGGTGGAGTCACTGTCCCTGGAGGTGTTCAATAAAGAGTTAAATGTGGTAACGAGGGATATGGTTTAGTGGGCATGTGGTGGGCTGACGGTTGCAGTAGATGATCCTAGTAGACTTTTCCAACCTTTATGATTCTTATCTGCCTACACACAGCATGCAGAAATAAAAAAAAAAATAAAATAAAAAAAGGAAAAAAAGGAGTAACATAGAAATCAAAGCTCAGCCTCAAGACAAGATATGACCAAAAAGACAAAAGCATCACTTTCAGAGAAGAACAAATTAAAACAAAATGCTGGAATTCATACTTAATCCTTTCCAGGGACTGGAGCTTTGAAAAAGAAGAACAAATTACGTGAAGAGATGAACAGACACTATGACAAAGGCTGTTTTTCACTTATATCCTTTGGAATATGTCATGTGGATCCAGGTACACTTTAGTCTCCAGCACTGCAGCACGGCTGCTGATCTGCAGTCCAGGGCAATGTTTGCCAGTGGCATTGTCAGTCAGTAGCAAATGCAACTCCAATCTTTCTTCTCCAGCTCAGAAGTCAAGAGCAGATGCTATCCTGTTTGTTTCAGAAGCTGAGGAAGCAATGCAGACGGAGCATTAATCAAGGCAGGTCAACAGGAGGCCCTGCACCACCAAGCAGCTCTGCCTGGGAGCTTCCCACTGCCCTCCTACATGAGTGTGTTACAGGGAGAGCCAATGGAACAAATGGCATAACTCACCCACTCATCCAGCTGATGGGAAAAATACACCAGGAGCAGAAAGAACAGATTCAGCAGAAAGGAGCCTCTGCAGTAGGAGCAGTGCTGGGAAGCAGAGGTGGCCGCAGGGAAATGGGGGAACCAAAAGGCAAGGAGAGCAATTGCAAGTGGTGGGTGTGGAGGGGCTGCCCCGATGTCTGTGTGTGGGCAGAGCACTGCCCTACAGCTCTGTAGCCCTAGCCACGCAGCACAGTGCTCAGAATATCCCCAGCTTCTCTGTTCACTCCATTCCCTTCCATGCATGGGGGGCAGAATAGAAAACATTAAACACAACGTGGATGTACGGCTGCTGCTGTGAGTGCTCATGGCAGCAGTGGAGGTAGAAGCTGCTCCTTCCTGCTGGGATAGATCCCGTATGTGCTGCACAAGAGTATTCCTTGCAGATTTTGACACATGGTTCATCCATTGGCAGCAGCACAGATTCAACAGCTCTGAAGCCACAGCCTGCAGGAGCACTGAGTCCTTCTGCATGCAGAGACCATCTTACACCAACACACCCGCAAGGTCACAGCCAGCCTACCCATCATACTGCTTTTACAAGCAAACCCATTGCTCTCCCTTAATGTAGCTGAGGAGGAGACCTGCAAATCCTCCCCACCATGTGTGGATGGATTCTGCCCCTCACAGCTCAGAGTCCCAGCAGCAGAGCAGTGCAAAGGAGCAGCTCCCTTTCGGTCCAACCTTTTGATGAGAAAGATGCTCACCCGCAGCTGCCAGTCAGTACATCAGGCACCTCATTATGTTTTAAAAGATGAAATGAAGGAATTGACTGAAATGTCAGGCAGCAGCCTCTTGTCCTGCCTTTCATGAAAGAATAAGTTTAGAATAATCATAAGTAATAATAAAGCCCTGTCATCTCTGCAGTTCACTCCATTATGTAGGATGGAGTGTGATAAGAATTCACAGAAGAAAAGGCTACATTGTCTCTGGCCAGGTTCACCAGTGGCCTCTGGCAACCCTTCATCTCAAGGGCAGTTACAGGGAAATGCTGCAGCACCATAAAATCACAGAACCATTAGGGCTGGAAAGATCTCTAAGATCACATATTGCAGCCATCAACCCACCCTGTGACGGCTCTAGACCACGTCCCTCAGTGCCACATCTACCCTTACCTTGAACACCTCCAAGGAGAGTGACTGCACCACCTCCCCGGGCAGCTGTGCCATTGCATCACCACTCTTTCTGAGAAGTTTTTCCTGAAATCCAACCTGAACCTCCCCTGGTGCAACCTGAGGCCATTCCCTCTCATCCTATTGCTGTTACATGGGAGCAGAGGCCAACCCTCACCTCACCACAGCCTCCTTTGAGGGAGCTGTAGAGAGTGATGAGGTCTCCCCTGATCCTCCTCTTCCCCACACTGAACAGTCCCAGCTCCCCATTAGAACTGTGCTCCTGATCCTCTTAGCTTCATTCCCTACACCTGTGCCATTTTTGATTGAGTCCCACAGACCTGTTCTCTGTGAGCCAGCTCCTGAAACGCACAGGGTAATGGCAGAGCAGGAGGAACTGCTCAGCTTGGGAGGGATTAAACTGACGTAACACCTAGAAGCAGAAATTAAGCAGCAAAACATTTACAAATCACCATGCTAATAGCCAGCTACTGGGGCAATAAATCAGGTTCACCGGGTCCATATTTCAAAATTTGTTCCAGTGTAGGTTTGGCAGAACCCCTCCCTCCCTCCTTCTTTTCTTCTGTTTCAGCTGAAGGAGATGAATGATTGGGCCAGAAGGATTCGGGGCTGATCCTGCAGGGCTGCTCCAAAGGAGTGCAGGTCTTTAGCAGCATTCGAGATGCAGTCTCTGGTTCCAGCATTTCACTCAGACTGAAGCTGTCCTCGATTAGATCTGAAAGAGGAATTAAAGGTATTGGAGGTGTTGGGAGCACATCTGAGACCCTGAGCACATCAAGGCCTCTGATTTTAGCACATTAGTTTAGAATTCAAAGCCCTAAATATCTTCAAATGCTTCAAATTACCGGAATGTTTAGATCAAAAATCAAAACAGACAGTGGAGAAAATTTAACTTCTTTTACACTCCGTTTCAAAGCGCCACGTCTTTCAGACTGATAAAATTTGACCATTTGAAATTTTAGCTTTGTACAGTACAGCAGCAAACTGTGCCAATTAAAAGATGAAAAAGGGCTTTTTGCCATTTCAGGAAAATATCAGAACGGTAACATTCTAAGGAGAAGATGATCTGAAACAGAATATCATCAAAATAATGGCAATATGGTGATGCATTACAATTTTAGCAGGACTGCTCTTGGCTGTAGAAAGCATCAGAGCTCCTCCTGACCAGCTCTGCTGTGGGAGGTTGTTTTTTTTCTGGGACTTTCAGCTCTGGACCTAAGGTCTGGAAGGACAAGGAACCGACTAAGTGACACTACAGCTTCTCTTTTGAACTGCAGATCAACATTTTTTGACCCAAGATAAACGTTGACAAGCACAAACTTCAAATTCACCTCTCACCTGAAAAGACTGAAAATAGGACTTAGAGGCAGTGACTACTAACAAGTGGTTTGTATAAGTGACATCTTTCACACAAGATCCCCGGTACTTCTGCCTTCAGTCCGGCTTTGGTTTAATTATTTTATCAAGAAGACAATCAAGAAAGCCAGAGGTATTGCCAATGCTGACAGATGCCTGCACAAGGCCTGACAAGGTAGGATTCAGACAGGTATCACAATGGTGCAGGTACAAAGGAAAGTAGGGGCTGAATACAGAGGAAAAAATATTGGCTTAAAAAATATTAACATTTGCATCACTGTGCATGAAGCTGAACAAAAGGACCGGTTCCCCCTAGAGCCAGGTGAAAGTAGGAAAGCTTCTGGTGCAAGGAAACATCTCTTTGACTGGAGTCATCCAGCACTGGTTGGGCATTATTGAAGGGAGAAACACTGGCCCAAAGAAGCTGTGGGTGCCCCATACCTGGAGGTGCCCAAGACAAGGCTGGATGGGCCCTGGGCACCCTGGTTTTGTGGGGAGCAATTAGCCCACAGCAGTGGGGTTGGTTCTCAACTGGCTGTAAGGTCCCTTCCAACCCAACCTATTCTGTGATTCTGCAATTCATTTTCTTTTCCAACTGTATACATGTCCCATGATATATATTCTTTACAGCATTTTTATGAGCTTCTTTAGCACATCATCCAGTGTAATAACAGGATGGTAATTTTGTTGGCTGCATGTCCTGGCACTTAATTATAATCCTGTCATTGTCATTTGCCAGCTTGTCTAACAGAATAACCTTGCCATGTGGATGACATCCAATTAAGAAAAAGGGGGGAGAAGGAAGGAAAAAAATACAAGTATGATATAAATATAAATTACAATTGCTTGATGGTTTTGTGATAAAGTCCCTAAGTTACAACTCTTCACAATGGTGTCCACTTTCATCTGCAGGCTTCTCGAACATGTGTTGTGTAGAGATCTTCTTCAGTTCAAAGACTTAGCTCTCTTTAAGAAGCCTTTTATCCCCCTTTTTTTTTTTTCTTTTTTCTGGATCAGCAAAACCAAGCTCCAGCCTGGCTCTGACGAACATTTGCTGCTGTCACACGAATGGAGTTCTTCCCCTTCACCAAGTGCAGGAACAGCTCCAACCTGCATGGAAAGGGCTGGCAGAAGATCCAGAAGGGAAGATACAGGTGGAGAACGAAGTGACATCTCAGAGAAATGTAATACTTAGTCAGAAGGCAGCAGTTAATTAATCTTTAGTCTTCTGTATTTTCTGCATGGACTTTATTTTCTATCCATCCCTGCTTCTGTTGACTAACAGAGAATGCACAGCTGTTGAGGCTGGCGCCCTGCTCCAATGCAGCCTTAATTACCAGCTCCCACCCAAGATCCAACTGAGAAAATCTGGCAAATCCAGCAATATCTCATCCCCCACCTCTGGAATACTCAGTATGTTCCAAGACCCAAATCAAGCCTTCAGGAAGCGTCTCTTAATCAAGCATTTGACATGCAGAACTAAATTTACTTTGGCTATCCTATGAGTATCTAGCATGGGTGTCTCAAGGAAGCTGGCACTATACTGGCTCACAGCAGCAAACACCAAGTAACAGTGCCCTGGCTGAGCTACTTCAAGACCAAGATATCCTCTTAATCACAAATAAGGCCACTAGATACATTTTTCCATACACTCATAGCCAGGTATTAGATAATTACATGCATTATTAAATGATCACTACCCAATCCCACACTTGAGCATCACAAGAACTAAGGAGACTTTACAGCTACTTCACAGCTGCAGAAATTTCAGCCCTAGAGACCTCAGTGAATGTAAGCTTGGCACCTGCTGTGCACTTGGTGGTATTTTCCACCGTGTTTGTGTAACTAGGATAAAAAGGGAAATGAAAGAGCTCCCAACAAACAATATCTGCAGAACTGTAAGGCACCAGAACTTCTTGCTGCTGAACTGTTACTTACACCAAATCTTGCCCTAAGAAATTTTCATAGCTTCTCGGGAGAAAATTTCCACTCCCACCATTTTGTTCTTATCTATATATCTTTTCCTGCACCTACCAACTCCCAGCAGTGCTATGCCTCAGGTTCTGCCTGGCTCTTGGATACAGGCAGAGTGAGTAGCAGGAGCAGTGTGGCACTGCAGATCACTGCTTAAAGGCTTAATATTTTGTCATGGCTGTGTTTATTCATCCCAGATTGCTTTGGCTGAGTAACTGTAAGAAACAAAATCCTGAAAGAAATAAACGCACAAAATGGAATAAGAGTAAGAACCAAGGGGCTTGGGGTACAGCTTACCCATTGCATTGCTTGGCCACGTGGAGAGAGAACTGCTGGAGTGCCTACAGATGGGAGCAGGACAAACAAGGTTCTGTTTTTCCTTCTTTTCAGGAAAGATCAGAGCTTTATTTCGAATTTTGGAAATAAATTTTGTGTCTCTTTCCGAGGAGCTGTAAGAAGCCATGTGCTCTGCAGAGTGGATGGGATAAGAGGGAAACTCCACACAGGGAGGATTGAGTTAGTGGAACATCATGGAGAGAATAAAGGCTTGTTTTCCCCCTTCCAGAAAATCTCAAGAGGATAAAATCACTGCAGCAAAGCTGGACTTACAAGAGCTTCAAGGTGAAAGCACCAGAAGCTGGGGAAGAAAAGGTAATCAGCTTGGCTCTGCCCACAGCAAAGCTGAAATGGGCTCTGCCCAAAGCAAAGCTGACATTGCCACACCTGGGAAGAAGGGTGAAGAGAAACTGTGCAGCTTTAATGCATTTTACACTAAGAGAGGACAACTTGCATCTAAATTGATTTATGAGTGTGCACACTGAGGTCTGCATCACTTTAACCAAGGCAATTAAAAACCTGATGTTAGCTTAATTGGTTCAAGGTCTACTACAAGCAAGGCTTAAATGTTGAGATGCTTCTCTGGGAGAATAGCACATAGAGCTATTTGTCAAGTGTCTCAAAGGCACATGCCCATGTTAATGTCCTTTGTCTTTGCTGAGCACACCACTATAGCAAGCAACCTAGACAAAACCCTTGTGATAACTGAGGACTCCTCCCAGGGTGATCGAGGTCTGTAATGCTGAATTCATTATTTTTCCAATAAGACCCATGTGCCCCAGTTGGATTCTTTTCACCTGTAACGTGGTGCCAAGTGCCTTCCCTTCCTAGCTGCTGTGTTAAACCCTCAGACAGATGGAAATCCAGCGTCAAAGCCACATATCACTTTGCTTCTGTAAATACAGAGCCAGAAGATGGTTAGGATATCCACAGTTGGTTCATTAGTCTTCCCAATCCTAATATACAGAGGCTTCAATAAAAGCTTTTGATTTAGCCCGTCTTAGTTGGGATATTGCCTTTCTTGTTCTTTATCAATTCTTTGTGTCCTGTAAACAATTTCTCCTTCCCTTAGTATAATGTAAGTGCTTTAATTGAATGAATGTGAACTGAACCACACACCTGCTGGCAGGGGTGAGCACACCAAGCTGGAAGAAACAACACCTCCTGCTCCGCTGATCTCATGCTCATTTGTGGATCTGAATAGGAGCCAAGTCTTCCACAAATATGTCTTTCCTGCTCTTTCACAGAAATTTCTGTGTAGCAGTATAATAAGTGAAATCACTAAGCAGACATTTCTCAACTACTACGAAACATTCTTAGGCTTTTCTGTCTGTGCAAGTAACGTACAACCTACCTGTGAGATCATCTCCCACCATGAAACATTCTTCTTTGTTGCTAGCTGGAAGCATTTTCCTGGAAATGGATGATTTCATGCTGTGCTGGGAAGAAAGAAGCTCTTAGTCTTGGTCAAATAAAAACTAAGGCTATAAAAAAAACTTTCTTAAAGCCAAATTTCATCTGATCTCCTTAAAAATCCACCTATGACCATTGATTCTTTCACTTCTCTGTGTTTTCATTTCATATGAGATTCTTGTCTGTTTGAATTCTGCTTGGAAAGACTACAGTGGCACATTCCTGAGAACAGAGCTCTTATTACATCCAGGCACCTTGAAACACCAAATACCTCCTTACTACTTCTCCAGATGCTTATGGAAGTCCTTAACAATCTCCAGCTCTTCTAAGATTTCCCATCATACAATCTCAAATAGCTTGGAAAAAGAACATGCTTTTCCCTTACCCTATTTCATGTCCTCATCTACGCAGTTCATCTATTTAGAGTTTGCACATGCAAACACACATCCATCCTCTAAGTATTCCTTAAAGTGAGTTGCAAGGTTGGAAGGAATCAGCACATTTTCCTTGGTTCCATGGATGATGCAGCAACTGGGAGCATTCATTAAACTTCAGTGACATCAGCACACACAGTCTGTTGGCCCAATTTATGGGCACAGATGGAAGGAAGAGGAAAAAGAGAACTAAAGCAATGAAGCCAGAGCAGGAGCTGACCACACAGGCAGGTAAGCAACCTGTCTGCCCTCAGATGGTTCAGGTAGGTGAGAATACAAACATTAACCACTACAGTCTGCAGAAGATTGCCAATACCTCACATGTTTTCATAGCAGAAGTGAAAAAAATACGTCCAATACTTACTAAACATAATTGTTTTTGTGGCTACCACTTAGCACTGGGGTTTGCTTTGATGTGGTGAACCAGCCCCAACACATCAGAGTTGAGAGAGCTCTCCTTACCTTGAGATTCTGGTGAGGGTTGATTCCACTCCCATCCCTTTGATGCTGGAAGTATTGCTAGTCCCCATCACCCGTGTGTTTTTATTCATCATCAATATGTAAGGGAGCATTTTTTCCATCTGATCCATTTAGCAGCTGGAGATCAAAGTTAATTTGTTTGTATCAAAGGGCTTCACAAAAACACAATTAAAAATATATCCTCCTAATTATAGAGGCTTTCTCAGAACTGCAAACAAGTGAGACAGGATCAGAGCAAATATGCCCTGTAGCATGCTCCTATCTGATGCACATCCAGGGTTGTGAGCCTGCCTCCTGCCAAGGCCAGCACACAGGAAAAGGAGGAGAGATGAAGGGTGTGGATATCAGCTCTTCCCCACAGACTGCCCAAACCTTTAACAAATTTTGTTATCCCAGCTTTGTACCCTCAGATACGCTATTTCAGATACACTTTTCAGAAGGTGACATCCTTTTGTTTTGGAAAATATTGAGTTCTTTCAGTATCCCCAAGTCTGGCAGACACGGGAGTTCTGCACTTTCTTGGGCACAGATGTGGACTTGGTGATGACTGTAGCTGAGTGGGGTATGTTCTAATGGCACGAGTCTGACACGAGATTCCTGATCAGTGCTACTGGCAAGGACTGTGCCCAGTACAATCCCAAGACATGGCATTCTGCTTAACAGAATTACCACACACATAAAACTACCTGCATTTTTTGTGTGCTTCTCTAAAAACAATAAGCTTAATTTCTTGTTTTTCTTGCTGCTATGCCACCTGAGAGCAACTGTGAGAGGAAACCTCTGCCCTGCAGAGAAGAGAGAACTTATCAGAACTTGCTTATCTATTTCTGTCATAGAATCATCAAGATCTTCCCCATAATGTACCTCCCTTTGGTAATGATCCATATGGCCAGCAGACAATTTCCAGGCTTGATTCCAAGCACAGAAAGCTTAACACTTTTGTATTAACCTTTAGCACAGCTCTTACTATGCTGCACATCTCTACTTGCACTGTTTTCCACTGAGAGTCACAACTCCCTCATATCAAGAAGAAGAAAAAAGCCAACAAACTTGTTTTCTGCTTTCATTCAGGCAAAACTTGGGACTCTTCCTGCTCATTTCAGAGGTGATTTTAGCATCATCTTGAAATTTACAACTGGGATTTCATAGTTTTCTTTATCCTTTGTGGTTGGGAATGATCTCATGGTAATTTTTCATTTTTCTCTGGGGCAACCAATGAAATATTTTCCACTTTATCCTTAGAAAAGGACTGCAAATTCTTTAATTCTTTAAGCTACTTTCCAATTTTGTTCTGAACGTTTCATGTAGTAAACAAGAGAAGAGGAGCACTCAGCACAGATTTTTTACTTAAAACCTCCCTACTAAAAAAAAATGTTTTATGTGTCCAACTTGACATCTAGTGTTTAAAGAGCTGCCTCGGCAGCGTATGAATCATAGGAGAAACTGTGGATCGGGGGACGGGCATTGATAGGAAACATGTCAACACTGTCAACAGCACATCCCCGAATCTGTGACACTTCACCAAAAGAGACTTTGTCAACTCGGATTATGCCAAAACACACAGTGAAATCCTCTTCAGAGGTGTTTAACAAAGGATAGTTAATCACTGTCCATCAGCACAGACTTTGCTTTGGGCGATGGGAGTTGATGAAGGGTTAGAGTCTCTTTGGAGATCTTTTTAGCCTAGTTTCCCAAGGAAATCAGTTCTACATCATTATGCTGCCTGTTTTGGCTCTTCCAGCCCAATTTTCCAAAGGTTTATGAAATGGTTGGCTAAATTTTAAAGTGACAAAGGGGAAGATGTTTTGTAGATACGTGATTATCTCATCAGTCTACTGAAAGACGGAGTCCTAAGCTAGCATCAAGCAGAGAACAAGCTTGATCCCCTTTGGCATTATTTCATCAGCTGACCAGCAGTTGCAAGAATGTTCCAGCTACCCTGTGGATGTTTCTCTGCACTGTAGGAGACCCTACATAGGACATCTTTTTCCACTGTGCAGTTGAGAGGACAGTTTTCCATGCAATGTCACCATACATCTGGAGAGCCCCCATCCAAGGTCAGCCACTGTTGGATGCCAGGTGGTTGTGTGCACTGATCAGCAGGAGAAAAGGAGGAGGCAGGTGGGCTGCATGCTCCCAAGAGAACACTGCTGTTAGAAAGGTTTGGAGCTGGGATGGCTCCAAGTCATTCCCTCCTTCTTTCTACAAACTCAGTTTTTCGCCATATTCCAGCAGCTTGTTTTTAAGTGCTGCTGTTCTTCCTGCATGAAATATTCTATGAACATTTTCCATAATAGAGGCAGTTTTCTGTTTCTTTCAAAAGAATCGCATCGAGAAATTCAGGTCAGTTCACAAAGTTCAGTATCTATAACAGAAAGGAAAAACATTTGGGCAAATATTAGTGTACGGTGACTGCAATCTGTATTGAGCTACCACAGGTTTTACAGCACGGATTTTATTTGCAGGTTTGTCTGTTTTCCCATAAGGCTTTTTAAATAGGTATCTAATATTTATATCTGCATATACAACACTTTGCTGGGAGTGACTACGCATTTCCGATGAGACAACAGTAAGATGCTTTTACTCTGTTGTAATAGCTGTTTCATTTGGAATGCTTCAGCACGTACTGCAACTTGTGTTTATAAGCACTGCTGTCCACCTAGGGGTTGGAACAGAAGGTTTGCTCATCAGTTGCGTGTTGCCAGCTGGTCTAAGCAGGGACTTCTGTGTGTGGCAGGGAGTAAGAAGAAGGTCAATATGTTGTTACAGAGCTTCTTCTGGAAAAAAATCCTGCTGGTTTGTTAAAGTTAAGGTCCATGCTGTGAACTTTTATCAGCGCACCCCTGCAGACACACTAGGTGTTGAGTAAAAATAAGAGGCCCCTTGCCAGGAATTCGATGCTGCGTGCAGAAACATTTGTGCATATCAGCATTAGCGTGGTTTTGACCACTTTGGGAGCAGAGGTGGAAAATATCACCCCGCAAATAATTTTGTTGGAAATGTGTTACCTAAGCAGAAGAACAGTGTGCAGCCATGTGACTCACCAGGCCACCACATGAAACTGTGACTCAATTTGTGCCTATCCCTGTGATTAAGAGAGAAACATCTGAAAAGAGACTAAATTAGAAGTAGGAAATGAAGGAACTCGAGGCAGGATGCAAGTCATTCAGGTGCACAGCCTTAATTCACTTGCCTTCTCATCTCACAGCAGAGTAGCAGATAAGAAACCAACAGATAAGAAGCTACTGGTGTTCTATGCAAATTATGTTAAATTCTACATGATTTAGCAGAATACAGTAGTATAATTCTTTGCAATGAAGCTGAAAGACTATAGATTGCTTTCACAGTAGATGAAAGGGTATCTCTGTATGGGTTTCCTAAGCATGGTCTGGAGCTCATGGAAGTTACTGCTTTGCCTGGGGGCAAATTGAAACAAGACTCAAAAATAATGCTTGCTCCTAGTGCTGCTGCAGAGAACCTGGAAAATCAGTAATGAGCACTGCAGGAGTACAAAACCCAACAGCTGTTTCTTGTAAATAGAATTTTCACCTGTTTTGAGTTTTTTTTTTGTGTGTCCATACAACATTGGGTCATAGTTGGTCATAGCATCCTTAAGAATGCCCAGGTCAGTCCCCAAAAATACAGACTCCCATGATCATGAGATGCTGACAAATCAAAGCACCAGGCTTTTGCTGTCGGGTCTTATCTCCATCTCCTTCCTTCTTCCTTCTGCATTGGATTTCAGCTGGCCACCAGGGATGCTGCAGCATCATCCTTATTCACATAGCAGCTGCACCTCCTCTCTTGTTGCTCTGGGACAAGCAGTCAGACAACTTGGCACAGCCACCTCCTAGTGAGCACTCCTTGAGGGACAAGAGGCTGGAGCCAAGCAGTGCTATGAAAATGCAATGAAGAACACATCCTCCTCTCTTGAAGCAGAAGAGGTTGGGAACAGCGGGCTTTCATGGATCTGGAGGAAGAAGAAACCCAAGAAGTAAAAGGTGTTCGAGGTGAGCACCACGAGGCAAGTACAAGACAGAAGGTGATGTCTGCTGGTAGTGACAGACACAAAGAGGAGAAGAGCATTGGGGAGGAAGAGCATCACCGACAAAGCTGAGGGAAGAGATATATTGCTGATTTATAAAGGCAAACCTCATAAGGCTGGAAGCAAAGTTTATGGGAGCAGCTACCCAAAGAACCCAATTTACTTATGCTGAGTGGAGTTCTACTGCTATTTCCTACAACAAGACAGCATTAACAAGGAGCCACAAGCCAAGCCACACCTGCACAGTTCACCTGTCCATATGTCCCATGCAGCTGAAGTGCCACCCAGCACTGCCCTACAGCCGACCTGGAGACGATCGGTCCTTTCCTCGCTGGCTGCATGTTAACAGCATCATGCACACGTGGAAACACAAGCAATGGCCAATGTAATAAGTGATGATGGGAGATAACTGCTCGATTCATTCTTTATGAGAATATCTGCACAGGAGAGCTTCTTCTAAATCAAGGACTCGTAGGAGCAAGGCTTCAGAAGCATATGGTCAGTGTAAAGCATTTGATTTTTTTTTTTTAATTTTTTTTTGCTGAAACATCTGTATAATGATCACCTTCATCTGTCTCAGAAGCTTAGCCCTGTTACTTCTGCTCTGAGAGAAATATTCATTCTAAAATGTACAGTAAAGGAGAAAATTTTCACAGGCAACCTGCAGTGAGGTACCAGAGCCCCACAGTGCAGCAGTGGGAGATGAGCTTATGATGCCTTTGTGCAGTTTCTGAATTTGCCTTTATCATTTAAAAAAGCATGTGATTTTTTCCTAACTTGGTTTTGTTACTTGTTGAAGAAAGCAGAGCTCACCAGGAGTATGGAAGGGGAATAGACTCAATATTTTCCCTAATCTAAGTTCCTGATGACCAATTTTTAAAACTCTGTTGTTTCGTATCTTTCACATACATGATGGATATTGTGACATTCTGTGGATTTCTCAGGGTTGCCAGGGACTAAATTCATCATTTGAGTAAAAAATCTCAACTCATGACAACTAACACAGGCAGCTGTGACTTCTACCCAAACCTCAGCAGGAAACGTAGACACAAAAAGAAAGGATGAAAATGATGGTGTGGATGCTTTGGACACAGAATATGTTGGATGCTGGAAGAAGATTGGCCACCGGGTATAGGAGGACAGAAAGAAGACCAACAAAGACATTAAGACGGTCCTTTTTCCAGCTGCTCATGCAGTGAATGGTTGTGGGGTGTTCTGAAAACAGACCATCCCCATTTGGTCACTCCAAGGGAGGTGCGACAGGATTCTCCTCCTGGAGTCGTGTGATTACAAATGCCATTGCTGCCAAAACTAATTTTCCAGTGCTTGCAACTGCAAAGAAACCTTTAAAAAGCAATTCCTTATTTATTTATTTTTTTTCCAGAATCCTGTGCATTCTGCTTTGTTGAGAGTCCATAAAGAATTAAGGGAAAAAACAAAACAAAAGAAAACATTTTTTGTGCCAAGAGCTGCATATAAATGATCGATGAATGTTTATATATATGTGGTCAGGTTTGTCTGGAGCCAGCAGCAGCTGTCCTACCCCCAGAGCTTTGAGATCCTTCCAGACTGTAAGTATTAATAAAGCAAAGCAGAGTAGAATTATCATTATTTTCCGCTTTATTCCTTTAATTTAATTTCATGCTTCACTCTTGTTTTGTTGGTGTTTTGTGCACCGGAACATTTGTAATCACTCATTATTCTGGTTGATAGAGAATGCATAATGTTTTAGGAGTGATATGACATTTACATTCAGTTATGAGTTATTAGATGTCTTCTTGTAAGTGGTGAAGAATGTCAGATCTTGACATCTTGTATTTTGCATATCAATTAAAATACCTTTGTAGCTTCCTCTCAGCCGTTCACTATCGAGACTCTTACCTTGAGTTAGAAGCATTCACACTGGCTTCATAACACGTACAGAAATAATAATTACAGCATCCATTCATTAACTCACATGCTGCAAGCACAATACAGATGTAAAGCGTGATTCTGCATCTTTATTCATGTGAGTGTTGCTTTAAAGACAAGGGATCTATTCCTGTGAGAAAGTACGACTCAAAGTTGCAAAAACAGGCCTTGAACATATTGTAAAATAGAATTACAACTCAATTTAACTATCACTTATAAGCTGGAGCCTGCAGAGTAAAGAAACGGGTAGCTTTCCCACTTAATAAAATATTACTGTCATTACTTACCATGAAAACGGTTATTAAAAACCTAAGATCCCCACGAGCCAGCTGCAGCCTGCTGCTCCAGCACCTCCGTGTGCAGGAAAAGCCACTCACACAGCACACACCTGGCTAGCAGCTCCCAGAGCATCCCTCCCTGCAGGGGTGACTCCCAGAACCAACTGGGGGGATTTCTGTTTTGTCCCCATATCCTTTCAGCTCCACAAACAGACACACTGAAAGAAAAGTTCGTGTGCTCCATCTGTGCGGTGTCAGTCCTTTCCTATGGGTTAAACTGCATGAAATTTGTATCAGAAGCACTTAAACACACCGTGGCAGGAAGGGAAACTGCATGTGAATGCCACACGCATTGCTCCTTTTATTTCTGTCTCTGAACGTTGCATGGAGGAAGAAGCAATGTTTCAAGACTAACTGCATATTGCCACTGACTCTTAGTGAGACTGATAAACCAGCTCCATCCTGCCCTAGCTATAGCGTGCCAACAGACAAGAAACACCGAGA
The DNA here is from genome assembly GCF_019238085.1 of Lagopus leucura. Classification (NCBI taxonomy): domain Eukaryota; kingdom Metazoa; phylum Chordata; class Aves; order Galliformes; family Phasianidae; genus Lagopus; species Lagopus leucura. Next base: position 4,656,285 of record NW_024962288.1, read on the forward strand.
CAGAAGTAATTTTTCCATGTCAAGCAATTTTCTACGACCTGCTCAGCTGCTGTGTCTTTGATTTAAGCCTCTGCCCCTCCAAAAGGAAGCATCAGAGCATCCTCTCCAAAGGCTATGGATGCTGCAAGCAATTCCATGTTGCATTCATCGTGGATACAAACATGACAAACAATGGAGAGAAAACAGTTAATGAAAACGACTGGCAAATAAAGAACAGGCAGAAGGAAGAGCTGCACGAAGGAGGAAGAAAAGAAATCCACAGCTACATGGAGTAGCGTTCATGCTAAGCAGATTATGTCCAGGTAATCTTTTATGCTGCTATTTGGGCACAGAAAAGACATTTCTCTCCAAGTCAGTGTTGGGAGCTCTCCCTAATTTTGCACCAAAAGGTGGCAGCACTCTAACCACCTTTAATTTGTTTGTCCCTATTCCTGCTTCTATTTCCTGAGACACCTAGAGAAAAGGAGCTACGAATCACAGATTGCAGAGTCAAGCAAGCATTTCCAAATGCATCCATGAACTTAGACCCCATTAAATTAACCTTCCCCTTTCCATAGTTCTTTCTTGCTTTCTCTTTAAAAGTACTTTAGAAGCTTCCCCTTTTAAGCAGACAATACATCACGTCCACAGAAAGCAGCTTTGGAGCCCCCAGGTTCAAAGGATGCTACTAGAAAGGTGGGCCATTCAATAGAAGAGCATAACTAGCAATGCAGATCAGCTATTAGCAGCCTTCCAAGATGAAATGAAAGGAAACAGTTTCAAACACTCTGTAATTCAGTGCAAATATATATATACATATATATATCTCCACAATTCTGAACAACACGATCCAGCAATGGGAACACGCACCCAGCTAAAAGCAGCGAGCAGACCAAGCCTGTGAGAGGGAGTGCTACAGGTTCATCTCTAGTTGAGGTTCAGCTACAAGCTCAGGAAAAATAACGTGTGATACTGAAACTTTGGGGAACAAAGTTAACAGCACACAGACATTGCAGCACATGAACTGCAGCAGCAGCTCAGCATCAGCATAGCCAACACACCGACTGTCTGGGAGACAAAACAGGAATGAAAGAAAAATTGTAAATCATAACCTCTACTGTAGTTATACACTGATTTGAAACAGGAGAGCAGCCCTGAAATGTAGCAGATAGTTTTTTACATATATCTATCAGAGAGCCATTGCTTTGCCCATTTCTACTTGAAAGCAGCAGACAAAACAGACCAAGCTCAAGTATAAAGTTCTGCATAGATATCACAGCATTAACTAATGATTCCAGCTCGCTTTTGTCCTCAAATACGGTTTGCAAATGGCTCATGAAGAAGTTAAGGTGAACACCTGACCTTGTAGATCTGCAGGTGCTTTTTCCACTGCCCATCCCATCAGCCCAGCAAAATATGTGCATCTTTATTTCTTAGCTAAACTGGAGGCCAAAGAGAGCTGTGCCAAGGACTTCCCCAGAGCTCATTCACTTGGAATATTCACTCCTTAATGTCTGTAGGTCTGCTCAGTCACCCAGTGCTACGTTTGCACTCTCATTTGCTATTAGAGATGCTGTTAAATGGTGCAGACTCTACAAGTTCATGTGATGGGCACCTGAGCACTCCTCACACAGACTCTGCACATATACAGTCCCATGTCATTCCTTGCCATTCCCGTAAATATTCATACTCTCTGTCCTCACAGAAGGAGGACAAATAATCTCACAAATAATTCTCACAAATAATATTGATTTCTGTGAATGCTGATGAGGAATGGACAGAAAGGATCAGAAACAAGTTGCTGGAAAAATTGTAATTTTCATAGGAATGAATGTTCACACTCGTCTCTTCACTTTCCTCATTCAAGCATACACTTGCAGAAGCCATCCTTTTCATTATTAATTGGATTTAGCTTCCTCTATTTACAGAAGATACCTTTTTGCCTAGCAGGACAAGAAGGGAGTCAACACGACACCATTAGGAATAATTACATCTCACTTTTTGCACAGAAATAACGCATTGCCCCAACAGCTGAAGCAAAATGCATCAATCCCTGACAGTTTTAGTTCTAAAGCACCACAACTTTCCTTACCAGAAGTATAACAGGCAGGATGTGATTGCAGCCTATGGCTGGCAAGGGATTCATGTCAGTGCTGTAACAGCAGCTGGTAACACACTGCAAGTGCTTCCCCTGCTCTGTGTCCCTCTGACAACATCACCCAGCCACTGCTCTCAAGTTCTTCACGCACCACCAAAGGTTTTGGAGGGATCACTCAGGACTCAGGGATCCTGTGCAACAAGATCATTGCATTGCAGGAAATGGGAAGGAGGAAATGAGAGCTGGTGAAGAAAGACTGTCAGCAGTTCTGGGCAGGGACCTCACTCTTGTGCTGGTTGGTCTTATGCTACACGTCCAGGAGTGAAAGACGCTGTTCAATCATCCCCCGGGTAACTATAATTTATATCAACTCTTTTGCTCATCATTAGAGAATTTTAAGTGGCTTACATCATTTGGGACTGCAGTTCTGACCTACCTTGGGACATGATTCCCAAACACACTTTAGCACATTCTGAAATGGTTTCCTGTCAAGGAAAGGTATCTCAAATCACATTTAATCAGGCATATGGCCTCCTGCTGCCCAGGCAACATGGAAATGGATGATAACCAGACAGCTGCAGGGCTGTGATGCCAGCAGCACAGGGAGGCTGCAACAGCAGACATGGGTCAGCTCACCTTCTCCTCAGTCATCTTTGGCAGCTCCTCCTGAACAATGTCCCGCCCCAATACCTGCTCTTTCCCCCACCACTCTTACCTACTCCCCTTTTCACTCTGACCTTCCCCATAATCTAACCCAGCAAGGATGGATTTTTTTGGCATCTTCCTCCATTATCTGGAGTTAAAGTTGTTCCCAGCCACCCGGAAGCTCTAAGTCTAAAATTGCTCTCCTAAAAATACATTTAATCTATTCCTTGTACTTTGTATAATGCAAATATAGCTCCTTTTGATAATGTCTTGGTTCTCATGCACTTGTCACATTTAAGCAATTTTATCCATGCACAAGCTTCCACTCAGCTCCTGCTGCATTTTAATGCGATATTTGGACGTTTCCCAGTCTGCACATCCCCCTCCAGTGCCACCCCAGAGGTCTGGTACCAACTTCCTCTAGGCCTTTGATGGAGAGCAGCCAGACTGTTCATTAGCCCGTTACAAAGCTGCTCATCAGTCCCACTCCCAAGCTCCCCATTACTCCAGTGGTGTAGCTGCAGTAATTGGGCTGCATATTTTTCAGGCCTGGATTAGCATTGCTTCAGCCAACTGCTAATGGTCCATCCTGCAGCGTATCACATCGAGTCTCCCTCATGCCAACCGTCGTTGTGTTTCTGTGCTGGTTTCAGGTGTATTCATTGCACAGAGGGGAAAGTTTTGGCAAAGCCTTCAGCAGTTCTTGTCTGTGGTTCTGCTGCAGCACTGGCTGGGCTGGGAAGAGGTGGGGATGATGTGCTCAGGGACAGGGCAGGGGACGGGCCTTCTTGTTTGGGGCTGTGCCTGCTGCCCTGGCAGCCTGTACCATGCCCACCACTCTCTGGGGCAGAGCCTTTCCCTGACCCCCACCTGACCCTCCCCTGACACAGCTCCATGCCTGTTTCTAGTCATTTGTCCCTCTTTGCAGACTGACCACAACTTGCTGGTGTGGTAAGGAAGAGGGCTGAGCTGCCGTGGGATCCAGCACTACGAGACTGTGAGTGCAGGGGTGCAGTGGGGTGCTGTGAATGTGCAGGACACCTTTGTTCCAGCCAGCCTTTGTTGTGGATGAAAAACCCATCTTCCACAGATGATTAAAAAGTAAGTGGAATAGCTCAGAAGCCCAACTCCAGGAATATGCAGAGTGTGTTGAAAAGAATATTCATGGCGTATTCAGACATTCAGTTCTAAAACTTACAAGTGAATGTAGCCAAGTACTGAACAGCGTGGTGAGGAGAAGAAGCAAATGCTTTGTGCTCCCTGAGCTCAGGTGGGTTGCAGGGTCACCAATTCTGAGCCACTGGAAATTAAATTCTAAAACCTATCAAGCCAAAGAAAGATTCCTTGCAGGGTTGCTGTAAAGCTTGTTACAAGCAAAGATCAGAGCAGTGGAGTTTGCCATCTCCCCTACAACTGCACTAACAACAGGCTAGAAAGAGAGGAAATAACTTCCAGCTCCTATTCCATCATGTTTTCTTTTATCACTTTGAACACCATCAGGGCTTCCAGCCTTGGACTCAGCGTGTGAGCTGCTTAGGGCCGCTCAGGCTTGCTTTCAGCAATGGTCCAAGCAGAGGGCTCAAACCTGACTTCAGAGGAGGTTTCCCCACAATAGCAAACAATGTGGTGAGAAAAAGGACAGAGCAGCAGCTGAGTGGTATGGACATGGGCCTGTCATGGGCTCAGAGAGCAAAGTTACATCTAATACCCACTGAGCAAGTTGTACTTCAGTATTTACTAGGAAATATGCTGATTGCACTGAAGTTTCTGAAAATATGTGGAGAAACTGATTTTGCTGAGCTGACCCTGCTGAAGGCAGATATGTAAGAACAAAAAAAATGTACCAGAGGTAAATTCATGAATATTTGATCAAAGATACCTGTGCTTCTCAGCCCATTCTTTGCTTCTGTACAGGGGATGTAAAAGTATGGAGAGTTCAGAGGGCAGCATGCAAGGATAAGGAGGTACTTATGGAGAGAAATAGTGCCAAGGAATGAGTGCTGTCACTGCTGGCATAGTACAAAGCCACCACGGATCTGAATGGCCTCAGCAGGCTGCTGTCATGCTGTACCTTCATAGCAGTATTGATTCAGACCACATCAACAGCTCAGGCATTTTGAGGCTGTACATAATCTAACAAGCCCTTATGGGATGCAGCCTGTTCTGCGTGGCTTCCTATGGATGTTGAGAGCCCGTTGTTTTTCCTGTGCCCTGTTCTTCTTGGTGCAGTGCCGGACCCATTCTATTGCTATGAGCACATCTGTTTTGCAGCTAGGAAAAGAGGCATGGGGCTGCTCTGTGCTGCCTGCTTTTCACATGCCACAGCAGCACATCTACTCACAGAAAGCACACTGCCCTGCAGCTCTAAGCCCACGGAAACCACTTTGCTGCCCTCTCATCCCATGTGTGCTGGAGGGGACCAAACAGAGACAAGACTGGGACACAGCAGTCTTAGGTCCATGTCCTGGAAGATGGCTTTGCACCCAGAAGTCCCACACAGGTTAAAGACCATCAGTGAGAGAGTAAAGCAACACTTTATAGTTTGCCTTCAGAGGGAAGTGTATGCAGAGGGAAGGAAGGGACAAATCTCTGCAGAAGAGAGGCACATTTCTCTGGCAGATTGCTCTTAACAAATGGGAGGGACTGGAAGCAGGTGGAAGGCAAAGAATTAATGGTTGGAGTCCAGAGGAGACTGACAAAGGAGCTTGATAAATATAACCCATCAGAGCATCAGGGGCATATGAATGAAGGATGTAAAAGCATGTTGTCTAAAATTCAGCCGTTGTGAGCACAGCCACAGCTCTCCACAGCTATCTGCCTCTCTTGCACAGTTTTCTCACCTGCTCTGTTTCCCAATTTGCTCAGTGCAGAAGGGAAAGCAGCTTTCTTGCCAGATGTTTCACGTATTCCCCAGAAGTCCCTTTTTAGGCTCTCTTGCAGGAATTATATGGGCAATTTTTTTTTTTGCTCAATTTGTTTCTGTTCTTTTACAAAGGGCACTCACCAGGAAAGAGACCCTGAGTCCAAAGTGATCCTCAGTGATTGCCCAGCCTGTCTCTGGGTTAGTGATCATTGCTAATCTCAGCTGACCCTAATTCTATATGAGAACATCCTCTAATTCTCCGTGCTACATAATCTGAGAAGGTTCCAGAAAGAAGTCGTCTGTGTACATCTTTGCAGGGGACTGATAGTAAAACTGTTCACACTTCCTGCACAGAGACATCCCACCAAGCTGTGGTGTGACCAGCTAGCAAGGGAGAGACTATGTGATTACCTTCTCCTCGCTATCAGGGGATGGATGGAGATCTCTGAGGGCATGCTGGCTTGGAGACCATTCATAAGAGCAAGTAGGCAGGAGAAGAAGGTGAAGAGCCATCAGCAGAGCTGAGAGACACATGGGGAGGTTCCTGGCCTGCAGCAGGGAGCAGCTCACAGCCTAGATGCAGAGGTGACAAAGAACGACCCACAAAGAACATGTTTCAACCCAGAAAGCCAGGTGTAACCTGAAAGGAAGATTTTTTTTTGAAACTGTGGTTAATTTTGCTAGTCTTGTTCTGGTCTATTATTTTTGCATTCTAATAAGATGCAGCCTCAGCCGTTAGGAACCTTGGGTATTTCTTGCTACATTCATTTAAAACAACGACAAGAACCAAACAGAAGCACAAAGCTTCTTGCCCAGGGCTCTGGCAGTGCTGCTGCCTGCTGAGACAAGTGCCCACACTCAGCTCAGTGCTCAGTAACTGGCAGTGAGTGTGGGATGGAAGTGCTATTAGTGATTAACTCACATCTCTGCTCTGCCTGAGATTCCTGTGATTCTGTGATTCTGTGATTCCTTTATGCTAGCACCCTGTGTAAACCTCTAGCTACATCTGTTCAGGAAGACTCTTTTCCAAAGAAAGGCTTTAGTATCTCCTTGTCTAAATGCACTACTGGGTAAGGAGAGATGATGACTCTTTATTCAGGGCTGTATTAACTGACAGCACTCCTGATGCATTGTCCCTAGATACGGAAGGCTTAGCTGGCCAACACACACCCTGCACAGAAGGTCCTGGCTTTGCAGAGAAAGGTGCTAGCACTTCACATGAGCTGCTCTTTCTGCACTTGGCACTGCTGCTAAGTGTGAGGGAGAGGAGAGTTTGAATGCTGCCTTGCAAGGGAGGGCTCACACCGGTTTGCATGTCTGGATTCCCCCAGGAAGTCAATGCCTGCATCCAATGTGCACAGATATCATGGGGCAGATTCCCTTGTTCATGTCTAAGCTCCTGCTAGGCAGCATCTCTGGGTTCTCCTATAGAAATGAGCTCTGTAGTGAACGAAGTGAAATATCTATTTGAGGCTGGAGCTCAGCGCTGCTGCCTGCATACACGGCACAACACAAACTCCTACAATCCCAGCTGCATTTCAGCCAGCCCGCCCTGTGCACACCTGCAGGCTGGACATCTCAGCCCTGCTCTATGGATCAGACAGGTGAGCTTACTCAAAGCTATTGATTTAATTGGAGAGCAATACTCTGAAAATGGAACTATCAGTTTCTGCAAAGTGTGACATACAGTGGCATTTAAGGTAGAGCTAAGTAGAATTGCTTCTATCGCACTGTGCAGAATACTAACAGGAATTGATTTCACTCTGCTAAGGCCTGTGTTCATTTATTCAATAGTAGAGAGGGTTCTTTTTGGTGGTTTTTCCTGATTTTGAATGCTTTGCCTAATCCCACGTTTGAAGCAAATGAGAATCAGCAGACCCTGTGTAAACTCCAGCCAACAGTGCAGGGACAAGAAGGATTCAGCTTCAAAGACTGTTAGCAGCTGAAGTCCAAAGCAACTTCTGCATTTGCTCACCCTCTGCCAGCTCAGTGCTCTCACTGAGGGGAAGGCTGGCTATACAGAGCAAGAGGACAGCTTTGTTTTATGAGTGCATCGCAGAACAACGTACAGGGACAGTGCCTGCTCTACACAAGGACATCTTCCAGCATGGCAGGTCTGGGGGACTCTGCTGGCCTCTCAAGGCTGCTTATGTGAGATGACACAGTGGCACTTCCCAGTTGTCCTCACCTCTCAGAAAATTCTCCTTTCTGGAGGCTGCAGGGACGGTATGACAATAAAAACCTACATAAAGTTAAAACTACAAAGTGGCTTGGGTGATCCAAGGAGGAGGAAAAATGACTGCAAATGAGGGAAGCCACCACTGTATTAATGCATACCACATGCTTAGCAAATGAGCAACCCATTCCCAGTGACTTGGGTCAGAGGAGCAGGGCTGAGATACGAATCACTTTGCTGTCCCATCTCCACCCAATCCCAGCCTGGATCAGCAAGTGTTTGAGCCTGCAGACCATCTACCAAGCACTGCTTGGGGCCCAAAGGCCATACCGAAGAATTTTGCAGGATGCATCTCTGTTACCACCTTAAAATCCCATCCATTACCCTCTGGGGCTGGATTAGATGGATTACACGCAGTCAGCAGCATACAGCAGTGCCCTCAGTATGTCCTGCATTACAGTCTGTCTGACAGCCCTGATGTGCAGCCCAAGAACTAACTGAGCCCAGGATGCCAATCTCCCATCTTGTTAAGCAGCTGTTGCATTCAGATAGGCACGCAGAGCAAGTTAGTTGTGCATGAACAGAACCAGAAAGTGTAACTCCAGTCACAGGGCACTGTTTGCAAGCACTAAGCAGGGTTAATCACAGGCAGGGGAAGATGACTGTGTCACACAGCATTCTCTCTGCCTCATCTAAGGGTGATTTGTGCATCCTTTTCTTTTGTTCAGAGAATATTCATTAGAGGAGGAAGAGAAGCAGGTGGTGACACTCTGGTTTAACAAATGTTGCAAACCAGAAGGGACTCATTTCTTCCTTCAGTAGGGTTTGTTTCCCATGTCATATCTGTCACACTGGGTCTCTTTGTCCTCACAGGCTGTTGGAGCTCTGGGTCCCATCGTCACAGAGCAGATGTAGTCACAGCTCTGCCTCATCCTGCTGGGACTGCCCAAATCCCATGTTAAGCACATGTCTTTATCTGTGATTATACACACATCTTCCTCCTTTATTGTCCTACGACAGGAAAACACAGCTCATCTTTTGCGACCCCTAAGGTTGGAGTCTCACTCCATTCACCCTCTCAAATCCTGCAGCCACTCCATTAGTTGGGCTAATTTCAGCCTGCCCAAAACCAGAGGGGCCCTGAGTGGGCTGGGAATGTTCCTCTGCTGCCAACAGTCAGAAAGAAAGGAAGCAGCATCTCCATCGATTCCATCCCTAACGTGATGCATGGCGGTATTCCGCAGTAATCTTGCTCACAGTATTTCCCACAGGCTCTGGTGTGAGCTGCTGCACTGATTCAGCTGCTGTCAAGAATTTCCATAGCTCAACTCTGCAGGAGAAGAAGACATTAATGTCAGTGCTTAAAAATTCATACTCAGATTCAGTGCTTTAGCCTGCCAGGGATATTAAGGCCAAGATGGACCATTACAGTTATCTGGCTTGATCTTCCTGATAACCCAAGCAAGTAGAGCTCACCCTGGGATCTCTACATCAAAGCCATTGACTGGCAGCAGGGCTGTGTTGGAAAAGGACAGGGACCTCAGCTCACAGGCTCCATATCCATCTCTCAGTAACCTGAGCCCATGATTTAACCACTGCTGCTGCCCAAACGTGAACTTTATCTCTATCTGAATATATCTAGCTTTTACCTACAGCCAAATTCCTGTTATTTACAGCGTATCTTCTACTAAATTACATCATTTCCAGCATTAGAAAAAAAAATAATGAACTGCAGTTTTAGCAGTTATGGATCATAACTGCTTGTCAAGAAAGGAAATTAAAATCTGTCATTTCACCTGACAATAGATGAGTTAGATGTTGCAGGTCTCCAGAGCCAAGTGCAAGGACACTGGTACATAAAGCAGCATGGAAACCATGGGAGCAGTGTCTTTGTGGTTCCTGTGTAGATGGTGATTGATACAGGTGCTATCCAATGGAAGAAAAATGATTGATATGTTTATTATGTGAAGTTCAGTTTCAACCACGTGGACTCAGCCTTAAATGCATTAAGCCTTATTTTAACTTAGATGGGGCAGAGCTCAGCTCATTGCACGTGGAGGCTCAGGGCTCTGACTCTGATGTTAGAGATGATCCAGCTCTGAGCTGACAGAGCCCATCCCAGAGAGAAATGGGTGGCCCTACAACACTGCACTGTTTCTGCAATGAAGTCTGAGAATATATGGCAGCATTTTCCTTCTGAACAACATGCCACGGCAAAAAGAATTAAATTAGGTTGGATATTAGGAGGAAGTTTTTCATCCAAAGGGTGGTGAGGCACTGGCACAGGTTGCCCAAGGAGGCTGTGGATGCCCCATCCCTGCAGGCATTCAAGGCCAGGCTGGATGTGGCTCTGGGCAGCCTGGTCTGCTGGTTGGTGACCTGCACACAGCAGGGGGTTGGAACTGGATGAGCACTGTGCTCCTTTGCAACCCAGGCCATCCTATGATTCTAGGATTAAAACAGAAAAATGAAACCTAACTCCCCCCCCTGCCCCCCCCCATATTCAACCAGTTTGGGTGGAAAAACAGCACCCAGAAAGGGTTAAGCGCCCTTTTAACTCCCCACTGTTGTGCTCCCTGGGCTACTAATCAATGTACAGTTGCCAGATGACCTTCTCAGCTTTTTGCGGCAGCCATTTAGGAATTCCTGATTCATTATCTTCTCTAAGCAGCTCCTGCTGCAACATCAACACACTCACAAAGGTTAGTCGACTAATGAGACTTCCTCATAAAACCTGTGAATGGGAGGGAGGAGGGAGATGATTTATTTAAGTGGGTAAATGGTTGCAAACAAAAGAAGGCATCTTCTTTGGAGCAATTCCTTAATTTGGGTGTTTTTCTGAGAAAAAAAAAAAAACAGTTTCCTTTAAGGATGACACATCTATGACAGGATCTCTTTTTAAACGCTATTTTGTTTAATAAATCATGCAAATTGCAGCATGTAAACTAGAGCATTACAGACAGGCTGGTAAATAATTAACAGTCTGTTTGCATGATGGGGGAGAAAACACCTAATTCAGCACATCAGGCAGGAAGATTAGTGTTTATCCTTATGAGGGGAAAATGGCCAGATCCTAAAATACCCATAGGGTTATTGGTGTAAGGAGAGAGGGGGTTTGTGCTGCTCTGAGGTGGGGAATGGAAGACAGGGTTTTGTGAGCTGCAGCAGGCACAGCAGCTCAACTTGTAAGTTCTCAACTTGAAGTTTTGCAATGGATAGATGGGCGTGCTAAGTCTAGCATCCTGAACAGTGATGTGCTTTTTGTTCAGGGCGTCTTCTACTGACTTCAGTGAGGTAAAGGATGTTCATTTTTGCAGGGACATCGCCTTCAGAAAGTAAATCTTCAGAGCAATCGGTGTAGGAAAAGCTCTCTAAAGCATCTGTTGATGTCTCAGAATCCACGCAGGCCATCAGCAGGCTTTAATTTCAGGCAGGGTGAGTTCTGCTGTTGTTGGGTGTAGTGTTCAGCCAGCTCGCACTAAAGCCAAAGTCAGTACAGCTGTGTGATTCTGGAGCTTGTTCTCTCCCCCTGGAGCTCAGTGTCTTTGAACCTGCTGTAACAGTGCAGTTCCAACTCCCATCTGGGAGTTCCAACTCTTATCTGGGTGCTAAAAGCAACTGAGCAGGGAGTTACAGAGACTGGAGGGAGAAGAAAAAATAAAATAAAATCCTCCTTTCCTTTGCAGGGCTTTCTGCATAAATGCTTCTAGACACGTTGAAGTGAAATACGCCAGCCAAAGGTGCTGCCTTTGTGGTTAAATTGCCACGGCGTGATTTATTTGCCAGAATCACAAGGTGTTTTCAAGCCACTTACAGTAATATCTCAGTGAAAATAATAAAATTATCAAGAAGTAAAACACATTAGAAAGAACAACTTGCTGCTTCCTCAAAGTTCCTGGCTGCCCCAGCCCTCCCTGGCCAACCACTCTTATTGCCACTTAAGGAGCAGCTGATGATTCTGTAATGCCTGTGCAAATTATTTGCCCTGATTGGAAGCTGGATGTGGCAACAAATAGCTGTGCTATGCCTGTAAGATGGGTTGTCCTTAGGAAAAATAGCATCTGCAGGCCCAGCAATGCAGCCTTGGTCTAAAAGAGCTATCAGCATGGCAAAGCTTTGCGTTTCTGTACTGCCAAGTAACTGAGGGTTTAACGGCAGCATCTAAACATTGATTAGCTTGTGGCTAATTACAGAACAGCTCGGTAGGTCAGTGTTACCAGCTGTGCCTGTGGAGAACAGAAATAGGATAGAGAGGTGATCTGGGGATAGAGCAAACATCTGACAGTGCTTCCACCTGCTTGCACCCATTGTGCAATCCTTCCTCTGCTTTGCACACCTCCAGCAACCAGCGGTGGCACCTGCATGGAGATGAGGTGACAAAGCAAGTGCCAGGCTGTGCACGGGCTGATGGAGGTGGGGAGATGGGACTGGTGCAGTCTGTGCCCCCTTTGCCTCAGTCTAACGCCTCCTGAACACCTTTTGCACAGTTTTCCTATGGAGTCCCTTTCTTGGGTAGTGTTGAAGTGTCAAAGCCTGAGGTCTGACTGTGTAAATACCCTGATCTGCTGCTCTGTGGTGATCTGTACAGTGTTCTGCTGCTTCTTCTCTCTCCTTCCACCTTCTCTTCTGAGGGGACCACAGTCCTGCTGGCGAGATCTGTCTGTTGCTATGGAAATCTTTGTCACAAATTAAGACTTCATAGCAAGGCGGTGGTATTAAACCCAGACATTTACATACGCCTCTGGCTCTGGGGGGGGTTTGGAGTCTCTCACTGCTCACTGGGAGAGGTGCAGCTGCTTTCCCTTTTCTCCCAGAGTGGTGCTGCCATAAAGAGCTGAGGAGGACCAGGAAGCTTCCCCAGCTGTGCTCCTGCAGCTCCCTGTTGGCGTGTGGGGCAGCAAGTGGTCCTGCAGCAGTGATGCCTTTTCCTCAGAAGTGCATTGGAGCAGCAATGGTTGGCAGCTGACGGAGTGAAATCAGGGAAGAGTATAGGACATAGATATGCAGGGTGGGCAGCTGCTGAGCCCAAGCTTGCTACAGAGGCATGCAGCCCCCTGAACATCAGCATGGGGAATTAAACTTCCCCTGGGAAGGGGGGGTAGGAGTAACAGGAGTAATCCAAACGTGCCATTCTTGTGTAGCATCCCCCCAGGCACTGCTAAGTTTAGCTGCATCGCTTCCAAGAACTGCTCATCTAAATCCCAGGGCCTGGCTTTGAAAATCTCAGCACATCCCCTGTACTGCAAAATCAAAGCTTCTTCCCTGCTGAACGCACCTTTGATCAGAACTGTGAGAAATATTTGCAACCATGTGAAACTTGAATGATTTGGGGTTTCATTACACACTTGAAACTCAGACCATTTTCATCAAAGGCATTGCTAAAGTTCACCAACCTTCTAACAGAACCTTTGATGGTTTATGGTGTGCATTTTGTGTGCAGCTCGCAGCTTTGCTAGACTTTCTTTAAGTGAAACTAGCTGAAAGTGGCTTTGACTGCGTTTTTGAGAAAATATAGCCAGCTGAATTTTGTTGCAATTACAGTTGCCACATGCTGTAATCCCAACATGAAATGTAATTCTGATGGAAACAAATACAGAGGGGCTGTGGTTGTGCCTGGGGAAGGGGGTGACAGAGAACACCAGAGAACTCCTGTACCCTCCAGGTTGGACTGTCCACTGTCACAGCAAGGTCTGGTATTTCCAGGTGCCCAGAATTCCAGTACTTTGTGCTGGTGAGTCCCCTGTCCTAGCTCAGCCTGGGGAGCTGCACTCATCCTTTCACTGGAGCACTTAGCAAGAACCCAGTGTCTGGTAACACAGGGCTCTGGAGTCCATTCCGTTCTTGTCCTGGCCCTGGGACCCCAGCTTCCTACCTGGCACCATCTGGAGAACCAACTCAGAGCAGCCAGTCTCTGCTACGGGTTTCCATTTCAGCTTTTTCCTTTATGCATCTAACTTTCCTATGGAGTGGCTAGAGCTTGTTTCAGGCTTCTATTTTGTCCAAAGGCACAAGCCTGAGCAAACAAAGTTATTGCTCTTCTCTTCTGACTTGGAATACAGCTTGGAGGTGTTTGCATATAGGGATGAAAACTTGCTTTAATCAATTGAAGTAAGAGCCTTTGAAAATGATGCATATAACTGCAATACAGCAAACTGTGGTACTGTGCTGCTGGAGTGCTCTGAGCAGTGCCAGAAGCGTCCATCCAGCACCGTGTGCATTCTGTAATAGGCAACTTCTGTGTTGTGCAGTGTGACTATCTACACGATTTCCTTATCTGCTACACGTAAATTACCAATGCTTTGTTCTAATTAGCTGTGTGCTTAGTTTGAATCAAAGCACTGTGCTTTGAAATGTATCATTTTGTTTTAAGCGTGACCTGAAAACTCATGTTCTGGGTACTGATAGTGCTTGAGGACATGGCTTGCTCATCTCCCCTCCTCTTTCTCTAACTCTTTGGCCTCCTCATCTCACACAAGGAAGTCCTCATCTCAGTGGAAGCTGCAGTGAACTACAGCACAGCTCACAGTGCTGGTCTGCGGTGAAGAGCAGAGCTGGAAATGAAGCCTGGGGAAGCATGGAAACAGGCTGGCTCACGAAGCAGGGACATGCAGGCTGGGCTCCCCACGATGCTCTCTGCCCCATGGGGACACAGGGCAGACCCACGGCTATGACGAGACATGCAGAGCTCTTCAGACACACCATGGGCCTCGTGGAGATCCTACCCCAGCACAGAGACAGCTGCAGTGACAGGAGCTATTGCATTTCAGAGCGAGCTGAAAAACGTGCACCTGCTTGTAGCACTCACATCTCCAATGGTCTGGGAGTGCTCAGGCCCTGTTGCTTAGCCATTCTTCCTTGGATATGTCTGAGCACACTGAAGCAGGCAGCCTGATCGCCCAGGGCTGGCGGTGCTGCATCTAATGAGGGCATCAGGGACACAACCTCCCTGTTACTGCTGCTAATGTACAAAGCGGACGGGAGCAAACCTGATTTGCATCAGCTGAACTGAAGTGACGTGAGAGCGAAGCAAAGTCATGTGTCCTCATTAGGAAGCTCAACAGATAGGGATGAAAGTCATAAGGGACAGCAAACTCTGCAGGGCTTGTATAGTTAACGTGGTTAGCGCCAGCTCCTCCATCTCTGCTCATGTCTTTCTCTCCCATTACAAGAATGCTTTTCTGCTTTATGCCTTTTCTTTATTTAATACATCAGAAGGAAGTCTACACTGATTTACTCCATCTAACCCTCTTTGACTGCTTCTCCTGGGCACTGCATATGTGCTGTGAGTGACTACTGCTCTGCCTAATGGCCAAAGAGAACAGCTAACAGCTGAGGGCAAGAGGCAGGATAGGTCTTACACCAAAGCAAAATAAAGGCTGAATTTGAGTCTGCACTAGAGCTGGCAGACAGGCAATACCATTTTTATTTACTTTTTCCACCCAGGGCGTAGCTTGCCTGGTGAATCTCCACCTCCCCAGAAGTCAGAGGAGGAAGATGGTGTTTGCGAAAGCAAGGCAGGTACAGTACAGGTATGGCAAAAAGTTCTGTCTTGCATCCAAATAAGATTACTTCTTTCTTTTACTAAAATGTAAGTTATGATTCTAACTGCTTCTGAATAAGCTCCCACTTGGTCACTTGGAGTTAATTGAGGAATCCCAAGGAGAGGTTTCTGGATGCTGGTGGTCCCCAGCAGGGCTGCAGAGTTACACATCTCACAGGTTGGAAACCTATGGAGGTGCAGAGGGCTGCGAAGGTGCTCAGTTCTGTGCAGTTCTTTGCTCGTGGTGCTTGTTGAGCACTGCAGCGTTGTATCTGAGGGCTGTCTGCATGTGCGTGTTCCTGGCCCATTATAGACAAGCCTTAGAGATGCCCCTTCAAAAAGGAGGATTTGTTCACAGGCATTGGTTTACACATGCAAGCAGGACACAAATGCAGCAGGGTTGCATTTTTATGTACAGAATTGAGGGTCAGACTGGGATAAATTGTTCTGAAAACTCAAGAACACGGGGAAATGGAAGCAGCAAATGGAAAAGTAGAATGTGGGCCAGTTATTGTGAATTGAGCTGATCTGAAGTGGTGAGATGAAGGATGGCTTCGGTTATTACCTCTGGGATCTCTGCACACAGTAAGAATGAAGAAGGGTTGTCCAGGCAAGGATAGAGATGTGACAGCAGTCTTCTCATCATGTTAAGAAACACTATAAAGATAATGAAAGGGCACAGGACATTGTCTAGCATCCCAAATTACAAGTTTGGTACGGTTTCTGGGTTTTATCCCATGCAGAAGCCCTTTCTGCCACTTAGTATGGATGCTAGCTGAGCTGGTAAGACCAAAGGTAGGTAGGGACTGGCTGCCTGAACTGCAGTTATGCTCTGGCACTACCCAAAGATACAAGTTGGCCAAGCAAGGGTTGTGGAAGTGAGAAAGGAGAGTTCAGCTGAGGAGCCATAGAGGAGGGGGAAAGGTCCAGTGTGCAAGAGGGAGCTACCACTACCAGTGATGATCCCAAGATGTATAGGGTACGAGAAAGAGTGCTAAAACGGATCAGATTCATGGGGCAGTGAAAAGGGATGAAGCATCATTTGTCCTCTGCTCAGTCAGCACCAAATAATGACACATGTGACAGTTCAGGGCCAGGCCACTCCACGCACACAGCTTAGATCTGCACCAGCTTTTGTGTGGGTGTGTGCATAACGTGCATGCAGATCAGCTGCGATGTGTGTATGGTTGCTAACGCGTGTGTGCAAACCATATGGCATGTGAGAGCAAGTCAGCACATAGTTTGTCAAGAGGACAGTCAGAGAAAGCAGTTCTCCCCTCCCGGTGTGAACAATTTGTGCCCTCCCTTATGCCAGAGGAGAGAGATTCAGAAGGAGCTAAGAGTAAAGCAGCAGGTCCATTGGGAAACGAGCGCCTGTCAGACTTGGAGATTAAATGAAAGCATGACAAATCTGGATCATTCCTGCCAAAACCAACTTTGATTACTTTATAATTCAACATGTGTTACCAGCTCCTATTATTAGAAAGCCAAACTTCCTCCACTGTGGGAAGAGGCTGAGATGGAGCTTTCTAGCCTTGTATAAGTTAATTACCGTACACATGTTAAAAGCTGCATCTGTCTTAGTCAATCTAGTTGATTATTCCAGCACTTTATTTTTAGTTATCAAGGTGAAGGATGACACTAATGTAAGTGGAGAGCTTCCTGCACATCTTGCTCAACTAAGTGCTCTCCAAAATCAGTTGCATGAAATCTGGTGGGACCTGCAACCTCTGCAGCCTCTGATGGACTACAGGAAAAGTTTGTGTGATGTGCTTTGACTACAGGGCTGCAATGGAGAGAGTGAGATCTGGCTATTAAAATTGGCTGTGAAAACACTGAGGTTGTTGATTCTTTGTGAAAATCCATTGGCAAAAACTTGTGATCATAGAGTTACTGAGTTGTCTTCCTGAGTTTGTGTTTATAAGAGTTTACCTGCTAGCAGTGTGTCTTCAGCAGGGGTATTCATAGAATCATAGAATCATAGGATGGCCTGGGTTGCAAAGGCCCACAGCGCTCATCCAGTTTCAACCTCCTGCTGTGTGCAGGTCACCAACCAGCAGCCCAGGCTGCCCAGAGCCACATCCAGCCTGGCCTTGAATGCCTGCAGGGATGGGGCATCCACAGCCTCCTTGGGCAACCTGTGAACAGTGCCTCCCCACCCTCTGGGTGAAAAACTTCATCCTAATATCCAACCTAAGCCTCCCCTGTCTCAGTTTAAAACCATTCCCCTTTGTCCTATCACTATCCACCCTTGTGAACACTCATATTGTGAGTGCCAGCTGTGGTTTCACGTGACAAGTGTGTGTTTGTGGCACCTCATGCAGTGAATCAGGTAACTCTTCAGCAGATGAAAGGGAGATCTGAAGGGGTTGACTGCAAAGTGACGTGTAGCAGTGTGGTAGGGTGATGAAGTCTAATAACAGATCAGATTCCTCTGAGTTGTGTGCAAGGACCCATTGCAGGTTTGTCATTCTATGGTTCCTATATTTTGATGTATATATACATACATATATATGTTTGTTTATGTTCTCCTGTCACTAGTGGAAAGATGCACCTAAAAAAAAGATAGTTGGGTTTTATACACCCACCACTTCTTCAGACAAGGAAAACAAAGGCTGGGGTACAGTCACCAAGGGCTCCTTATTTCTCTAAGCCCCTGTGCAAACTCTGAAGCAAAAGCAGTGCCATGCCCCACAGTTCTGGCACATGCTGGGATGCACTGAGCTTTTGCTCTCCTCCTTTGAGCTGTGAACATGATGTGGACTTACTGTCATACCTGTTACGGGACATGCAGTTTACTAACAGTACCACAGGAGAACATAGTCTCCATGTTATTCTGTGGGGATGAGAAATGTGAACATACAAGTCTGACACTAAGATCAGTTCCTTGAGTGCATCTGTCCTAACTGGAGGTCAACTCTTGAGACACATAGAGGAGCCAGCAGCTCAATTTCCAATCCAAAAGCAGACAAATTAGACTAAAAGAGAGGTTTGGGAAGAGAATTAGTGTCCCTTGGGGCACTATCACTACACAACCTGGTTGCTTTGTTCCCTTTCACCCCTCTATTTACAGACTGCCTGGAGCCCGTCTCTGGGATGGCTTCCACAGGAGCAGAGCTGTCATGTCCGACTCCCACCGGCTGAGGGAACGTGTTCATTACAAAACAATTAATGTGGTGTGATAAAGAGAACTATCAATCAGCAGAAGATGAGCTTCAAAAGGTCACAGCTGCTGTATTTACTCCCAGGAGGTCTGTGAAGCCACTGTGGTATGAGTGATGGAGAACACCACGTCCCGCTTGCTGGCTCTGGAAGCCCACATAGGGCTCTGTTCACTTCACCTCACCCAGCCCTGCCCACCCTTCCAGCCTTTGGGAAGTGCTGTTCTTCCTGTGCCCCTTAGCTCTGCCATTCCACATTGCAGGCTTCCACTGCTGCTGTATCCTCGCAGTTCACCAGCCATCCTGGGAGCTGGGCATGCAGCTGCTGTTGGCACAGCGGGGAATTAGACTTGACTTTACTGTTCCTGTTAGCCAGGAGGAGTGACTGACGTGGTGAAAATGCTTCTGCTCAGCATGAGTCTTTGTAGTGCTGCAGCCCGGGGATCAAGTGTTCAAATGCACACCCCAGGGGAGCCTACTCCCATTTGAGCCAGAGCATTGGCAGTGAATCCTCACCTGCAGTGGGATGCCGGCCCGCCTCCTCTGCCCCCCACGCAGCAGAGCAGTGCCAGGTGAAAGCAGATGAAAGATCATTCCTCATTTGGTAACAAATAACTTCCAAGCCCATCTAAGACTTTCAACTTAGCCGCACTCTTCGCTCCTTTCATGTCTTCTTTGTTTGGTGGGTGTGCTAATGCAAGCTCCAAATAAGCACCTGTACCCCTAAGACTCGAACAAATAGGGAAAGGATAATAATATCTAAGGATTTACAGGAAAGGTTAAAAAGGAGCTAGGCTATAGAGACTGCTGAATAGAGGTTTGCTTGAGTGATGTTACAAAGGCAAAAGACTGAAAAATCCTTGGAAAATGCCTCTGAGCAGTGATTGCTTTCTCAGAAAGCTTTGCAATTAGGCGTGAAACGATTCCTCACAAGCTTGTAAGATGCACTAAAGATGCTATTGTGAAATAAGGAAGGAAGATGGAATAACTTGTGATCCACTCCCTGCACTATCTCCCTCATCTCTGTAAATCCTTCCTCAGAAGGCGGTGTAAGCAGTTGGCCCCAGCTCCCTGCTGCCCTGTGCAGTACGTGCTGTCCTGCCTACACTGGGCAGGAAAGGCAAAATGAGCATTGTGTTCATAGCATCATCCTAAGGAGAAGCCAGAGCCCTGACAGCACTGACTCCTCAAGACCTGTCTGAGACTTCAGGACACATCAGAGCTGCTTCCCTTGCACAGCAAGGTTGTCTCATTGCTTGTAGAATGCAGGGAGCATACAAGTTTAAGCAGTGGTCAGTGTTTCCTTGCTTCTGTGGAGCTTTGGCGTAGACTGACAATTGCTAAAGTCAGAAATGCCAGCACTGTTACTTAAATCCATTCCAGATCTGATTGGTATCTTCTACTCAGCTATAGCTTTTTTTTTTTTTTTTTTCAAGCAAATGCTACATACAACTGTGCCTTTCTGAGAGCTGAAAAGTTAAGGATTTGGTAACTGCAATACCCATGGCATTGTCAGTGCTGAACTTGGGTATTTAATAAAGCAGGTTTTTTCTCTCTTCCTCTCCATGCAGCCCACTGCTCCTTCCAGCCAGAAGACACAAGCTGGTCCAGAGCAGCTCCTCCAGCCCCACATGCTCATGAGATACAAGTGGCAGTGGTGCAGGAGCTGCTTCTCTATGGGTTGTCCTGGGAGTTGGGACCTGTAGCAAGGCACAGCTGATGCACAGTCATGATGAGCAGGGCTGCATTCAGCCCCCTTAGCCTGGCTCTGCTCCCTGCCAGTGCTGGTGTGTGTGGGGCAGGGGTGGCCTCCCTCCCCAGGATGGTGGGAGGCTGCTTGATGGCCAGGCACATCGTTTCCCTCTGGATGCCATCAGACTGAGACTTTGCTCTTTGTGGCTAGAACATTCCTGTGCTGGGGGACCTATTTACTGGTGGAGAAGGAACTGCCACTGGTGTGTGCTTCATAATTCTTCTCACTGTTCTCATGTCTGGACAGCTTTTAAAGCCCACACGGTCAAGCCAGAACTCTGAATAGCCTGATTTGTTGACAAAGAGAATGAGTGATATAATTGCACAATACAGCTGTAAATTGAATTATTGAACCTACTGAAGCACCATAAAACCGATGAACTAGAAATTAATATTGTCTCCAAATCCCAGGCAGAGAATCAGGCTGGCCACAGTCCTGCTTCTACACAAAGTGAAGGGCAGTGCTGGTAGTGCCATGGAGCCCAGGCTCTGTTCTGAGATCACTCTTATGACTGCTGCTGTTTCTGAAATCTCCAACCCATTACAACCTTTCTTCCTCCTTCCTCAGGCCAAGTACCAAGGTGCTCTTGGGCTGTCATTATCCTTTACTTGGTTTGTCTCATCACGAGGATGATCAGCTTCCCACCCCTCGCTAGAGGTGCCTGAAGTGGAAGGCTTTGCTGAGTGTGGAGATCACCAGCACTGAGTGTCAGCAGAACTGGCACAGCTCCTGCAGTTGTGCTGTTAGAGACAGCTCACTGTGCAGCTCCTGCTCTAACAAGGGAGATGAAAGCAAGCAGGGCCCTTGGATTCCTTTCACAGTTTAGCCCTCTTCCTTCACTGTGGCTCTGCCTTTCTTGAAGTCTGCGGTAGGTAACTGAGCCACTTCCACAAGATCTATCTTCTCATCACAAAGCCACCATCTCTGGTGACAAGGAGCTATCTCCATTCCGTCCATCCCCCTGACTGGGCTGGGGAACCTCCAAATGACAGAGGCTCAGTCCTGAACAGAGCATTCTGCTATTGCTGCAGCCCCTAGATGCTGGTGTGAATGCCCAAGCCAAGAGATGTGCCAGGGCATAACAGCCATCCATCAGCCCTTCTTCTGCTAGGCAATACCCCCAAAAGTACCTGCTGCATATCTGGGGAAGAATTCAGTGTTCCCTCCCTCTGCACTGCAGTCATTCACATCCCCACCAAGAGCTGTGCTGAGCAATGGCATTTCCAAGAGAATCCCTTTTGAAGTGGTACAGAACATGGAGTCCTTGCATGGGGTCTTCACACTCACAAACAAACTCACAAAGATCGGGATGTTACTAGAGGAAAACTAAAGTTTCTTTCTGAGGCTTGCTGCTAAGGAGAATTGTTTGGTACCAAAGGAAATGTGTAGGTTTCCTGCTCTGACATTTGCTTTCATATCTCAGTTGAACTGTGGGCATTGTCAAGCATTTCTTTTGTAAGTGCATGGATTAATTAGCTGTAGGATGCGATACATGTCCTGAGAAAAACATTTTGTGCTTTCTGATGCTGCCTTTAATGTACAGCCTTTGGCAGGAGGTTTTCAGGAACGTTCTGGTGACTCATCCTCAGGGTTGAGCCTGCAGCCCCATTTACCTGCATGGGAAATCAAACCGTCCTGCTAGTGTGTGAGTGGTGTTTGGTGAATCAGTTTCTTTGAAAGGAAATCTCATCCTTCTAGAAGATGTTTAGTCTTTAGGGCAGGCCTTAGTAATCCATACAAGGCGCAGCCTTCTTTAAAGACAGCAGTGATTCTCCCCCATTCCACTGAGGAAAGGGTGGGCGGAGGTGGCCTTCATGTGTTTGCAGGGCATCAGGGAGGATGAAGGAGCAGCCAGGACAGATCACAGCCCAACCTCAGGAGGGACATAGGAGATGGTAAATGAAAGGAAGGTGTTTTTAGTTTGCTTTTGGTTCTCACTGCTCGAGCCTGTTAGCAATAGGCGACAAATTACATGAATCCCCTGTGCTGAGTCTGCTTCACCCGTGACAGTAATTGGGGAGCGATCTCCCTGTCCTTATCTCAACCCATGAGGTTTTCTCATTGTTTTTCTCCCTGCTTTGTTGAGGAACAGCAGTGAGAGAGCAGTGTGGAGGTGCTGAGCTGCCTGTCAGTGTGAAGCCGTGTCAGCCATGGCACCCTGTGATTCCAGCATCACAGCATCACCAGGGAGGAATGGATTCAGCATGAGTGGCTCTGGGAGGCTTGGCAGTAGGTTAGATCACCATTCAAAGGGTGACTCCTCTAAAAAAAATAATGAAAAGCTCAAGTCAGAAGCAAAGAACAGAATCTATTGGGATACCCCGAAGTCTCAGAATTCGTGGATCCTTCCACGCTCGAGCACTCGATGTGAATTAAAGGTTTCAATACAGCTCCTGGTGGAAAAAGTGCTCGCATCACCACTGGCACTAATTGGCTCCCTTGTCAGCAGCCTCAGAACTCAGGCAAGGAGCAAAGTGCCATCCTTCCCAAATCTCTGCAAGGCCCAGCAGCTGCGGGATGGCTGGAGGCAGAGAAGTGTGTCCTGGCATCCTAACCCTTCTGAGGATCCTATTGTTAGACTTCACTTTCCAGGCCTGCCAATTTAACATGAAGCTCTCTTAAAATTTTTTTGTTTGTGATGGAAATGTCACCCTGACGGATTAATTGAGCTGTAACGTATGCAAAGTAATGTGAAAAAAGAATGTGGTTGCGTTTGCTGGTGTTAATGCTGCAAATAGGTGCTGCTGCCTGCAGTGATGGCTGTCTTGAATGCTAAAGGATCGCAGTCCTGGGTGAACGAAATGAGGCAATTTAATGGGGAAAAACATCATTCTCAGCTCACCTACAGGTGAAGGAAGGAGAAACATCTGGGAAGTGGTTCTGTGGTGAGCGCTGTGGTTCATCTATCAATATTAATAATAACACATAAAACTGTGACTTGCATATTATCTCCCAACGAACAGAAGACAGAGACTGAGTTCCATGTAATTTAATTTCAATTAGTGCATCGGAGCTTTTTAAAGAATGGACCATATATTCTTCTACAGTTACTCACAGACTATTAAACACAATGCAGAAAAATTATTATGTAAATGAGAATTATCTTATTGGCTTTAGTATCTTTCTCTCTCTTCCTTCCCCAGGTAATTGGGTAGGTAGATGTTGGGAAAAAACAGATGATGGGAAATGTGAATAATGAAATCTCTGCAGTGCTCTTCCCTTCAATGCAGAAGCCCAAAATATATGTGTGTGTCAGTTTAATTTAATTTGCCGTTAATTAGCTTAAATAGTATTCTTACCTTCCTTTGCTTTTGCTGTGTTTCTGTCCAGGCTCTCATTAGGCAGTGTGATGAAGCAGATGCTTGTTCCACATATGTAAGTGCCTATTTACATTACAAAGCTATTCCTAGCACTGCTTGTAGAGGAAATTGAAGCCTTGTCCACAGATGCAGCTGATGGGAGAAGGGAAGCAGCACCTTGTTTTCACATGCTTAAACCCCAGAACATTAATTCCCAGTACTACCAAGACCAGAATTTAAAATAGAAAGTACAGAAGCATCCAGCAAATAAGCAGGCATGTGGCTTTCTCCAAAGCAAAGCGGACTCTTCATCCCTCCTGCCATTGGAGGTGAGGTTCATCAGGTCCCATCCCTGCAGGTCACTGCCTCTGTGCTCACAACTCATGGCCAGCTCAGCAGCAATGGCTGAGAAGAGCTGTTGATGTTTTGATGTTGGTATCCACCATGGTTTCGTAAAGATTAAGTTGTATCTCCACATGGGGTGATCAGGGTTATTCATTTATGCTACCGAGAACTCTTGCCTCACCTGGTCTGCCTGCAGCCCCAGGAATGTGCCTGTGTTGTTCCAAACCCCATCTCTGCAGCAAAAACATCTTCCAGCACAGGGCACTGGGAGAGCTAGCACGATGACCTGCCTTGCCTGACCACCTTATTCTGCCTCTCCTACCATTCATGTGCTCTGTGGGGTCCTGGTCACAGTGTAGGCTGCTGGAGCCTCCTGCCTTCTATCTGGCTTCTGCCTGTTTTTTGGCTCTACTCTACCAGCTTATGCTGTTTCCAAGCAGCCCAGAAGACCATTGCAGCAGATGCCTATACAGTCAATTTAGCACAGGTTTGATCCTCCTCCTGGGACCAGAGCATCAAGCCTTGCAGCTTATGCTTAACTCTTGCCTTGGCTGGAGCTCTGCAGGGGAGAAAACCCAAGCTTTGATCGCAGGAGCTGCACTGACAAGTTGTAGGCAGGGTTTAGAGCACTCCAGACCTCGTGGCTTCTGCTTCCTCCCCTAGTGTCAATGCCTCCAGCCATCACACAGCAGTAGAGAGACTGTCTGGTTCCCCATCTCACCCTGGGTCTGCTTGGACCACCAGAGGGATGACTGCAAATCTTCAAAGAGAGAGCAGCACACCATCCTGTCCTGCAGCACTTGTTGCTGGGTATCTACACTCAGGGTGGAGAGGATCTCTTGCAATAGCTGTGTCTGACATAGTACAAAGCAGCTGTGATGTTTGAAGAAGCAAAACCTCATGTTTGCTTAGCAAAGTGTTGTCCCAGTCCATTAAGAGGCTTGGCCTTGCTATGCGCTACTACCATGGATGGCTTTGTAAGGCAGATGGAGATTGAGGTCTCCCCAGTCTCCCCTAACAGCTCAGTTGTGAGGATAACCTGCAAAGAGTCCATTTGTTCAGGCTGCCCTGTGATCTGATTTCACACTCCATGTTTAGCAGAGCAGCTCTTTCCCCTTGAGCTGCGTTATGTGCTTTGCAGTTACCTCTCTAAAACGACTTAGTTATACACTTGGTACATGTTATTTTGAATTCTCTTGAAGATCAAGGACACTACAAAGCCAGCAAGATAAAATTAGCATCTGAGATGTAGCCCTTGCCTGGTATAAGAAATGCAGATCAGCCTCACTTGCAGTGAAGGCTGGAAGGTGAATTTCATTTACGTCTTCTTTTCAGTAGACCTAGTTCTGCCATCCTTATTTGTTTTGAGTGTCACCACAGCCCATAAGCTGTCCCAGCAGCTTCGGCAAGGCTGCTTCCAAAGAGAGGTATCAGGCAGCAGCATGGCTGTGGAGCTGGACCCTCAAACTGATGAGAAATCACTTTGTTTCAATCAGTTCTTATCTACTTGTGGTGCAATCAGTGGATGTTTCCAGGAGTCAAATGGGAGCAGTAAGGCTCAGGTCCATTTCTCTCAGAAGTCAGTGTTGTGTCCAGACTGAGACTGTAAAAGGCTGTTGGACATGAGAGCACATGCAGAGCACAGCCTCAGATGTGACCCTGAGAAGCACTTTGAGATGGGAGCTATTGGGAGCCATTGGTGCACATTGTGAGACATGCAGGAGGCACCTGGCTGCGGTGGGTAAGTGCTCCCTGTGGGAGGAAGCAGAGGGTGCTGAAGCACATTAGAGATGAGCCTGGCAGTCTCTTGGAGAAGCAAGACCCCTATTTTCAAAGTGAGATTAGGTCACCGTGTGGGCCATCCCTTCTAGTGCACCTCTTCCTATCTATCTGCATTCACTTGTGAAATGCCCCGCTGTCTGTTTGCAAACAAGCTGAAAATGGGCAGCCCTTACAGTGTGACTTTGGTCCCACCAAAGCTCAGGGGTGCAGTATTACCTTCTCAATCCAGACCAGGGGGCAGCTGCAGGTTTACCCACATACAGAGACTGAGTCGAACCCTTTGGGCTCTGCAATCTTCCTGCCCAGCAGGTCAGGAGTCAAAGCATTAATCCCAGCAGCCATGGCTGTGTTTGAATCTGGTACTTCCTAATCTTTTAACCACAGAGGGTCAGTCGAGTTGACAGAGTCAAAGGGGCAGGGAGGTGGACAGACTGGAAGAAGAGCAGCAAAGCTCCTGGGAGGCGTGGATGGGTTTTTGGAGGGGACAGTCAGGACTAAGAGACCTACTTTCAAAGCTGTTAAATGCTTGACTGGTCATCCAAGAAGTTAAAAACCCTCATATTCCCCCTGAAGGAGGCACATTTTCTGTCTCTGAGCAGACATTTTGGAACAATTCCACATTTTTCCATGGTATTTGAGATTATTTACTGAGTAAGCCCTAAGTCGAGTCATCGACTAGCATAAATGGGTGTCAGTCCCTTGATCTTCATTGATTCCTATCCATTTATGCCAACAAAGGATTATTCTTCCAAGAAGGTGGCTATGAATATCCGAGCTTTAAAGGCAAAGTTGTTTTAATTGGACTCATAGGTAATGTGTTTCATATTTCCCAAGAGAATACTCGGTAGGATGCATTCAAATCCACTTGCAGAAAGTTACTGACACACTTAAAAGTAGGTGTTTCTGGGAACATTGCTGTCATTTCTGCTAGTGTATTTACAGCAAGCCAGCAAGAAGCAATGCAAAGGCAGTCCATCTGGAACCACTGGCACTGTCATCCATGCAATAACAACCAGGAGGGTCTCAGTAACATCATATGCAACCGCTTTCTGTGTTAATGAAGGTAATACTGTGCATTGAACTACAGATGGATGCACGTCACAAACTTCATACCTGATCCAGGCTTCAGTATCAGGGCTTTCAGATCCAGGATTTTTTTGTTTCCCCCATTAATG
Organism: Lagopus leucura; assembly: GCF_019238085.1. NCBI lineage: Eukaryota > Metazoa > Chordata > Aves > Galliformes > Phasianidae > Lagopus > Lagopus leucura. Next base: position 4,683,101 of record NW_024962288.1, read on the forward strand.
AAATAAGAGTGCCAAGAAACTTTAATCTGGGGCCAACTTCTGCTGGCAAGTTGGATTGAGGCTGGTGCCTTGCTACTTTTCAGAATACACCAGAACACTTTGCCCTTGTTCAGAAATACACAGACCATAATGCAGAGGAGGTGTTCCGTTTGTGAAACAGTCCTGCACTGCTGCTGCTCATAGGGCACTGAAACAATGAAATGAGGACCCAAAGGAGAGAACAGCATAAGCTGCCACCATGAGAGCTTGCTGTCCCAGCATGACAGGGACTGTAGAAACTGATGAAGTGATGATATTACAAGGATTTCTGCTGCTACATTCAAGTATTTCTTTCCTAGGGAAAAGGATAAAGTCCTCACAGACTGTGGATGCCTGGGGTTCCCCACACGGTGGTAAGTACCTAGCAGATTTGCTGCCTTACCGCTGGGGCTGAAATATCCAAATAAAAGACAGCCAGGAGACAGGCAAGGCTTGGGATTTTTAGTTGTGAAATGCATAGAGAAATAAGCAGCCATCAGTTCTCACAAGTTTGCTTGCTTGCCTTCTCTCCCTCCGCTGATATCTGTTGGATTACCAAAAATAGTTTAATCCTATTGTTTATTCTTGGTACTCGGGCTCCATCAAAGCCACGCAGTGTTGTGCTAAGCACTGAAATGCATGAGAGGGCCTGTCCCCAGAAGGTCAGTAAACACAGGAGATAGGAGAAATAAAAAAGGCAGTTTCAGCAGCATAAGGAAACAGGGAAATGACTGTGATTAAAAAGAAAGACTGTGAAGAGAGGGATTGTATTTCACCTCTCCAGCATCTGTGTCCAACAACAACAAAACGTTTTAGTTGATCCCCAAGTAGCCATCATTTGAAGCCTCACACTTTTCTTTCTGCTCCTCTTCTACAATTCATTATGTTTTCAGATGAAAGTAGCCCTCCAGTAAATTACTGCACTGTGTTTTTTCCTCTGCTGCCAACAGATTGTTTTCCTGCTCATCCTCAGCCCCTCGGCACGCAGCGGCAGCAATCTGCCTTTCATGAGGAGGGCTGGGAGAGCTCTGCATCCTCACAACAGCTTCTCCTCCAATGCTGGGATTGATGGCAATCACAGTGAGTTCCCTTACCTGTCCTAACACAACATGCATCCGTGTGTGGGTACACCCACACATCGCTTTTCACTGCCTGCTTTCAAGCTGATGTGGAAGCTGTAGGGAGAAGATGAATGTTATTTGCCAGTGAGGTCTACTAATTACAGGACATGATTTTTAGAAAAAAGAAAAAAGTTGTTTTCACTTGCAGGCTTTGCAATCTGTTTTGAATTAGGAAACACTCAGGATTAGAAAGTGTTTTCTCATTAGAACAAATGTCATAGATTTAAAATCCTCTTCATTTAAATTCCTCCTGACGTTCCTTGGCTCGAACAAGAGAGCTCTTAATGTCCATTTTAATTAAAGCATTTCAGTGGGATTCCAGCTGGGCAGCAATGGCAGCGGGATTCTCACAAGTGGATGTAGCCCAGCTGAGAAGGGGAACTCCAGGGTGGGAACTTCAGCAGAAGCCATCTCTTTTTGTTTTGTTGTTAAGGAGAAGGACTGAGGGAAACGCAAATTAAGGTCTGCTTAGAAAAGTGATCCCACACTTAAGAAGGGCACAAATACAGCATGGGATGCGAGGCACTGCCTGCAGATGCTGGGTTCTGCAAAGGGCTGCTGTATGCTTCCCTGAGCCACCCTGCTTTTCTCCCCTTGCTGCCCTACCCGTGTGCAAAGTGCCAGCAGTTAGCAGGTTTGCCGGCTGCAGGCTTTAGCATCCCACCTCTGCTGTCAGGTTTCTCCTCTTTTTCACCCTCTGCCCCCCAAATTTCTCATTTCCACTCAGTTCCTACAAGAGCAATACATAAAGCGCTGGAAAATGGAGCATCGTCTCAGCAATTTAACATTGGTTTCCTATAATATGGAGGAGGAAGGGGAAAGCATGCAGATGGGGAATTGGGTTGTTCAGTGCCTCAGTACTCTTCTTTCCCAACCCAGATAGCACTGATGCCCTCCTTTTCTAGGACCAGGGAGGGACACTGAAGAGGGAAGAAGCCCATCCCCATCTACTTCTGTGATCTCAGGTGCAGTCAGGACTGGAGAGGGACCAGAAAGCCATGAGCCAGCAAGCAACCTGAGTGTTGTATGACCAGCATGTCTCCATGAGCAGTATGTGCACTGAAAGAGAAGCAAACTGCATGGTCATTGTCTCACCAGTGGAAATCATACAGCTCCAGTAAAGTCAGAAACTTTGCCTGGGTTCACACCAGCATAGTGTCATGGATTGCTCCTCTCATTCATTGAGCGATGAATAAATCCAGAGACAGTTAATAATGAAAGACTATTAAGATAAGATTTAGTCTTCACTGTTCTTATGCTTCCATGCCCTGCCATTTGTCAGGCACTCAAAACAAGCACATGAAATGTCAGCCCAGGAACACTGCTGATCCCTGTCCTGGTGACAGATCTATTGGTCCCCCCCAATGGAGAAGAGCTACCCGTGCAGCCATGCTTGCCACACGCTACCAGCACTTCTGCTCCCTCCCTCAGCTCTGCCACTGAAACCCATCGCCTTCATATTACAGCTCATAAACAGTTACTGCTATTAGAGCTGGGCAATTTTCTAGACCAAAAAAGCACAGTGGCCTACGAGTTAAGCTTTCCGAAAAGAAACATTCTCAGCTCAGTTGTTTAACCTCCCAAATCTAGGCAAAGAGGTTCATTTTGAATGGCACTTCACAGTGACATCCTTTATGTGCTCCTCACTCCCCACCACGCTCACTGTTTTTTGCTCTCTTTAGAGACAATCCTGTTTCTGCTCTCATGTTCACAGCTTACGAGTTGCTGAGTATGTTGGTGAGGAGAAGAGAGTGTTTAAGAGTATCTTTGGCGATGCTAAGAAAACACATGAAAATAAGTGCAGGTTTTGTTTTCAGACCATCTTCAGCTGCAGCCCTCCCCCACGAGGATGGCTGTGTGCATACAGCAGGGCCACGCCACAGACAGCTGCTTTTTGAGGTGCTGCTCGCTGAGTGTTTCCCTGTTAACACGGAGTTGGATGAGCCCCTGTTCCACCCCTCTCCAGCCCATTTCCAACATCCTTTTATTGCTTTTAGATGGGATGGAAAAAGAGATCTGGCAGCACTAAGTTCCAAGGTCAGTGTTGTTCACCTGCCTCTGTCATCCCACTGAGCTCACAAATTGGTGTTAACACCTCCTGCAAAAAAATAGAAAGGAAAAAAAAAAGACATATGGAAAGAGAACTTTGCTCACACTTGGAAGCAAAGCCATTGCTAGGGCAGACCCTGTGAAGCATGACTCCAGCAGGACTGCAAGCAGTAGGCAAAACCCAAAGCCTGTGCAGTCCAGCTGTGGTTCTCAGCCCCTGCCAGCAGCCAGGAGGAAGGAATGGGCAACATCTTCTCTTTAAACAACACAGAGCACACATATATTTTTTTGTTTGTCTTTTATTAGGAATCCACTTTTGCAGCAAGTTAATTTATTCGTGCTCTTTAAATAGCTGCTCAGAGCAGGGTGGAAAGAATGGAAGAGTGGAAAGCACAAATTACTGAGGACCCTCTGAGGCTGCACCCCAGCCCAGCAATTCTCTGCTGTGGGATTCATAAAATCTATTATTGTTGCTGCAGATCGGCCACGGTGTGACTTCGGAGAAAATTCTTTCTGTGTTGACACTGTTGCTTGTTATTCTTTCTGTACTGGCAGAACAAAATGAAAAATTTATTAAAAACTGAAGAAAAAAAAAAAGGAAAAAAAAGAAAACCACTGTCCTTTCTCTAGCTCCCTGCACAAAAATCAAATGTAGGAGACTGAATAGGGCTATGGGGAGAGTGTGGTGAGAGAGTTAATCGTCTGAAGGGCTCATAGCCATGCACTCAGCATCCAGGACAAGCAATCCATGTGGATAAAAAGAAGTGCTCACCTCCTTTCTAGGACACAGCTTGCTTTCTTCAGGGGGTTTCAGCAGGCAGTGACCACTTAGCAGAGCTCCAGCAGCCATGCAGCCCCAAGCAAACCCCCAGCTCTGCAGCTCACATTTCCCTACCCACCCATTCTTGCCCATGCTGGGGGCAGATGTGGATGAGGAGCATTATCTGCTCTTCTACATCAAGATCCCACCCTATACCATGGGTGCCATTCCCCTTGGGGCTGGTGATGACTGTGATGTGGCACAGCATCCTGGCATCCAAGTTGGAATATCAAGGGCTGGATGGGGGTCTTTGTAAAACAGTGACACAGCAGATGGGTGGCTGGGCTCCGATGGGCACAGGGTGGGCTGCACCACGGTCCCTTGCAACTTGAATTCTCCTGGGGCTCTGGGGATCCTCAGTCTTTTTCCCAACCCTGCTGTGGGTTTGCTGTGCAAGGCTGTAGATTTTTCTTCTCATGCTGGGTCTTGATTTCCACGATAACCTCTGCAATACTTTCCCACTCCATGAGGGTGACAGACCTCAGAACTCACACCTAAACATTTTTAAGAGCTAAAAAACAACACAGCAAAACATTTAGAAGGCTCTCTGCTCAGGAATGTCACAGAGGAAGTGTAATTCTTTTTGTCATCAAGAGGCTTAGCTTCAAAAGCATCCAAACTGCAGCTCTCTGTGGGACACCTTTCTGCAGGGTTATTAATAAGGAATAATTGTTTTAAGTGCAGAAAAGTGTGTGTACTCTCCATTCCCTTCCAAAACCCCTGCATCATTTGTCCTTAATGAATAATGAAAGATGCTTTTGTATTGCTTCCCACCCATCGTCTTTAAAGTGATTGTTAAGCTGTAATAAATAAGACCTTAAAGAAAGTCAGGTAGAGCTGGTTTAGAAGGAAGTTTAATTCTGGACTAATATGAACAGCACCTGCCTCTGTAGGAGTGCGGGGATGTTACAGGGCTTTTGGTGGTGGTGGCTTTTGCTCAAAAAGCTGAATTATTGCTAAGTGATTCTGAAATGCTGTTGCATAGCTGCACAGAGGTTTGTAGGTGCACTTCCACCTCCCAGGGGGGGAAGCTGGCAGCTGCCATGCCCAGGACACGCACTGCTGCACTATCTCTTCCCCATAAGAGACGATCTGTTCTGGGAAGGGAAGCCCCAGCAGTAGGCTGTTTGCTGTGGAAAAGCCAACACGTGCTGCTGGGAAGCTGGTGCAGTCGTGTCTTTCCCTTCTGTGGCGGTCCGTTCTGCAGGGGAAGAGCTGAAGCTTGGATGGCATTTGGGCTCCTTGCTACGGGAAGGACACCGAGATGCTGGAGTGAGCAGAGAAGGATAAGAGAAGGCAAAGGGACAAGGAAAAGAGCGATGGGGAGCAGCTGAAGGAGCGGGGCTGCTCAGCCTACCGCTGCCTGACAGAGGCTGCTGTGAGGTGGGGTCTCAGGGGAGATGGCCTCAAACTGCACCGGGGTGGGTGTGGGCACGAAAAAGCTCCTTCCAGGAGGGATTGGGGTGGGTGAGGTGGTGGAGTCGCCAGGCCTGGAGGTGTAGAACTTCAGTGAGTCCGTGATTCTGTGAAACTCTTTTGGCAAGAAAACACCACGTGCGTGAGATCGCTGAGATCAATCTGTGAGCACGCGAAGCAGCCGAGCAGATCATAGCCAGTGAGGAGGAGGGGACGGGAAACACCCCGAGCACCGCCGGAACCGCTCTCGGACTCCTCGGGTTCATCCCTGGGCGGCGGGCGGAGCCGGGCTGCGCTGCGAGCACAGGGAGCAGCGATCCTCGCCGAGCACCGGGGCGGCAGCGCAGGCAGCGCAGGCAGCGCCGCGCAGCCGTGGTTCGGCCGGCGGGAGGTGAGGGAGCGGCGGGGCGGGGCGGGCTCTGCTCCTCCTCCTCCTCTTCTTCCTCCTCCTTCGACGCGGGCAGTGCTGCTGCGCGTCCTGCCGGGCGTCCCGCTGGAAACGGGGGTTTTGCTGCACGTGAGTTCGCTTTTTTTTTTTTCTCCTTTCTTTTTTTTTCCTCTCTCTCTCCCACGCCCTCCTTTTTTTTTTTTTTTTTCTCCAATCTTCCATCGGTTATTATTCTACTGATTCTTTCTTTTTTTCTTCATCTTGTGAGTTTTTTCCCCGGTGTTAATTGGGGGAAAAGAAGCGCGGCGGTGCCGGCACCGGCAGGAGGACCAACTTTGCGCTCTCGGTGCGCGGGCGCTGAGTTGTGGCTGCACGGTTCCGGGCGGGTCGGCGCGGGGAGCAGCGCGGATGAGCGTCTGTATGTATCTGCCCGCTGTGGTTCTGGGTTGTTTCTGTCCGTAGCGTTCCTCGGGCAGCCGCTCCGCCTTCTGGTGGCCCTACCCCGGCTCTAGCGGAGAGCGAAGTCGGCAGCGTCCGCGTGCTTTTTGAAGGGAGAAAGGGAAAATGTCTCTCCCCTCCCGCAGCGCCCTGAGCCGGGCTGGGAGGGAGCGGCCCCGAGCGGAGCTGCGGCCCCGGGCCGTGCGCTGCGGTGCTGCGGGACCCCCGCGCCGGCTGCGCTGCGAGTGCGGACCCCGCCGCCTCCCTTCCTGCCCGCAGTACCGCTCCCACCCGCGCTTTGCCCACTCCGTCCTTCTGCACTTCGTTCCGACTTGGGCTCCTTGCTGTTCTCTTTTTTGTTTGTTTGTTTTGTTTTTTGTTTTGGTCTTTTTCTCCCGTTCTCTAAGGCGAGGGGTTGGGAGGGCAGTAAGAGTCTTTCTAAGCAAAACGGACGGGGATGCCGTGGATGTGTAACGCGGAGGGCTGCCTTTATCCGGTTATTCCAGAGTGAGGAGCCCATGGCATGGCAGACCCTCGGGCTGATCCACAGCATCTGTTGTGACGGCATCTCGTGGGGTTCCCTGCTCTAGGTTTGGCTTGGCTGTGCTTTGCTGGGTGCAGGTGGTAAGAGGGGTGGCAGGAGGGAGCACTCACTGCTGGTGGGGCAATGCTGCCGTGGCCTTTGGGGAACAGCTCGGCAAAGGAAGGTGAGTATCCAAAGCATCGCTTTCTTTAGAAGAGGCAGATGTGTGGCAGTGAGGGCGGGCAGGAGGTTTTATTTGGGAGTTGTAAAGAGAGGAGTGAAGCTCTTGGAGAAGAGCAGCTACCTGGAATAAGCAATGGAAATGGATCTTTCTGAAGGATCAGAACCTGATGTGTTTCCAGTTCTGAGAGCTGCCAGCTGCCTGCATCTCAAATGCTTTAATGAAGGGAGCAGAACTTCTGGTGTGTGTTCCTGTCTGGTGGCTGCGTGAGGAGCTCTCAGACCTAGAAGCAAACCTGCGTCTGCTCAAGGAGAATGTCTGGAATTAAAACATTTGACATCCTGCAGGTGCTGTGGGGTTACACAGGACTACGTGTGTTAATTGCATGCATTGGGAAGGGCTGTGTTTACCTTGAAGTGAATTGTGGCTTTTCTTTTCTCATCCCCTTCACACTGAGTTGCTGTTCTGTGTGGTACGGGGTTCGTGGTTTTTGGAGAGCGTGAAGGCATTTCTTCCAGAGTGACTGCAATGAGGAAGCCTTGTAGGGATAGAAGCATCATGAGCCCAGCTTTGGGCTCAAGTTATGATTCCTGTATGTCCACTTGTTCAGTCACAGCTTGAGGTCTGTGCTGGAAAGACTGAAAACACCAGAAAAGCATGCTGGAAGAAAGTGCACTGAGCAGGGGTAACTTGAGAATAACTGACACCAGGGGTTGGTGAGGCATTCACGCACCTGCAGAGGGGGAGGAAGCATCAGATCAATAACAAGTTGGCTTTTTATAACTGCAGAGCTTTAATTGTATCACTTAAAAAGCACGCGTTTAGGATGATTTTTCATACCTGTGCCTGCAGCCGAGGCTGAATCTGCGGAGTTCACGCTGATGTGGGTAATCTGAATCAAGCTGAACAGCAAAGAGCCTCTTAGGAGAATCTGCAACCCAGTAGGCATTTTTCAGACCTGAGTTATGTCACTTTTTTTAGAGGTGCCTCAGGCGATTGCATTTTAAGAAGACAAAGCTTTTGTTTTCCAGCTGGCCTAGAAAAATAGCAAGGATGAATCCAAAGCAAAGGCTTTCAGAAGTTGTCATTCACGATTAAGTTGATTCTGCTGTTGTGCACAGGGATGTTGCTGCCTTCCTTGCAGTTGTGTGAACTGTGTCTATTTTTATTTTATCCACCAGTCCTAGCCTACCTGTTTCTGTTTGAATCAAGTAAGTCACGTTAGAGCTTCTCACTAACATGAGTGTGTATTTAATTAGCAGGGCAGGTGTTTGCTAGCTGCATCTCTGTTACAAAATTAATTGTGTGTACTTTACGAGGGGCAGAAGAGAGGTGACACCAGGGCAGGGATTGACAGCTGCATACAGCGTCCAATTCTGCATCTAAAATACTGCACTTCTGAAGGCACAGGCTTGTAACAATGAGCAAAGACTGCTTTCCTTTGCACATCCAAGGGAATCCACAGTTTGCATGGAAACAAGAAATATGCGTGCTAATAGCCAATCTAAAGTTCTTCTTGTGGCTTCTGGTGTTCCCTGCAGCTGAGAACGATGGCAGTTAGCATCCTGTGGCTGCCAGCCTACAGCAGAAAGTGCATCTGTGGAGCTGCAGCCTGAGCTGGGGGTGTGGACACCACGGGGATGCTTCAGCACAGACAGCAAGAAGTGCGTTCCTGCATTCTGCAGTTTTGTAAGCTCCTGCTGAGGTCCTCAGTTTGAGGAATGCTGGTGATGACATCTTTTTCTTAAAATGAGAACAGTTTCCCTCTCAGGAAAACCTCACAGTCTTGTAACAGAATTGGCCCTATTAACGTGGTCCAGAGCTGTATGGAAGAGGAGGAGGCATCTCGGGAGCTCTGCCCTCCTACATGTGCTGCGTGCCTGCCTCTGCTCTGGATGTCCATGGGAAGGCTATAAGGGCACTGTGAGTCATAGCTTTGGCTCCCGTGTAGCTCTGACACAACCGGTGCTGCCACACTCCCTACCGAGGTCACTGTACCTTCCCACAGGGGAAGGCATGGGAGCTGACACTCCAAATGCAGGAGTGCAGCTTCTTCTGCTTCCCTGGGAAGGCTTGGGTCCTGCTCCTGCAGCACCAAATAGCATTTTCTCAAGCCAGTACTCTTTTCAATATGTTGAAACAGAATGCTGGCTTGCGGTAAGGTATATGTGAGGTGAGGCTTGGTCCTTGGCTTTACAGGGAAGGGAAGGTTGCCCCACTGATTTCAGGGGCCATGTGCAGAGGCCAGGCACTGGGTCCAGTAGCATTTCTGCTCCTCCAACAGTCTATTTCTTAACATAACCTTTTGTAGTCTCAACCAGTTGCCTTGCAGTTGTCTTTTTTTTATTTTTATATTATTATTATTTCTGAAAAGTCTGTTTTTAAAACAGAAAGCACAGTGTTAGTTGTTTTTTCATAGAAGGGGGCTGAGGTAAACAGCAGAGATGCCCATGGGCTTTGTCAGCATGAATTCAGCCATTCCATGGTGTGGCATGGTTTGGAGCAGTAGGGGCTGGAAAGTGGCAGAGCATTATCTGACGCCTTTACAAGCAGCTCATGTTCAGGCAAATGCAGCCACGGTAGGAATGAACGTGATCTCATCTTCTGGTTGCCGCTGCATGCTGCAGAGGGATGGGCAGGTGGGATGCAGTGGTTGAGACAGCTGAGCACATCCCCTGCTGTGCTGAGATGGAGCAGTTGCATCCTGCTGGGTCCACTGTCCCTGGGGGGGAGGATGTCCTTCTATGCGAGGATCTGTGCCTTTCTGTGGATGTACTGAAACCCAGAAATGTGGGTAGCTTCTATGTGAATGATGGCTCGCTCTGGAAGCTGGGAACAGGTGGATGCTGTGATTTATGAGCGGGTTCCTGAGCTCAGGACTGGAGCGGTAAAGGGCACCAGGCAGGGGGTGTATGGCTGCTGCACTCCTCACGTGGCTTCTGCTGCCTTTCTCAGGCAGTTTTAATCTCCTCTTTCTTCCTGCATTTAGCAAAGTCTTCTGGGAAGCCGTCTGGGGAGGACTTGTGAGAAAAGTGTTCCTTCAGGATGTGGGATGCACTGGTTTTGCTGGCTGCCCTATGTAAGGGGAGGGCCTTGGCTTGGAGGGGGGTCAGTGTGAGCCCCACATGTGGGTGAAAGTGAGGGGCAGGTGCTGCTGCTGGCTCCGTGTGGGGACTGTGTGCTCAGCTGTGCTCCTGTGCTGCAGGAGATACAGCATGGCAGGGCTGCTTTCTGGAGTTTGTCATGGCTGTAAGCACCACAGAAATCCTCTTGAGCCTCTCCAGCCACTTAGGCTTTGTTCTTTTCGCTCTTGTTACTGAATTTACTCTAAATCATGCTTATTCATTTCAGTGAAGCAGTAGAACTTTGCCTTGTGCTTATGCTCCCCAGTAGCTGCCCACGTCCTGGTGTTTCCCTGCAGGCACAGGAGCCATTTCTGCAGATCGCACTGCAGGAGTGGAACCAGTTTGGAAACTTCAGTGTCTATAAAACTACTGGGAAAGTTCTGGTGCAGGTACTCTCACAGCCCAGGTGCATTGCTTCCTTCCAGCAGCTATGTGGGGCACAGGGGATGGTGAAGAAGCTGCTGGAGGTGAACTGCTACAGGATTCCATGAGAAGCCCACACCAGTGAACAGCTTTGATAGCATATGGGGAGCAACTGCTGCTACAGATGAGCATCAGAACTGGGCATGGCTCTTCTTTCCTGGTAATGAGGGGCAGTACTTACCTGCAAATGGGCTCCCAGCTGCTTTGCTACAGTGCATGTAGTATTTTCAGGGAGGTGCTGGTAATAAGCTGTGGCTTGGGAATGCTTCCTATGAGCAGAATCACACCTGGTGGCAGGAGGGGAACAGGAAGGGCTTAGGTGGTTTTAATTAACATTGTTCTGTGAAAGAAATTAAATTGGGTCTCTTGCCCCGCTTGCATGCCAAGCAGGAAGGGCTCAGCGCCCCTGTGCTGTTGGCTGCCTTCTGTTTGCATTAGGGGAAAAAAGCAATTGCTGTCAGCTTCTACCCAGCTCCAGGGACCTGTCTGCTTGTTTATTTTGGGCAGATTATTTTCAAATCACTTTGAAGATGGGCTCGAACACTGATCATCAGGGATAGTCCTTCATCTGCGTTCTGTCAGCAAACGTTGCACGAAGTGTATTGTAAATTACCTGCCTTCCCCAAACGAAGGGGTGGGCACTGCCAGAGAATGGAGCGCCCCATCTGGGTGTCCGCTTCCAGAGCAACCTAAGAGCTGCTGGCCTGTCTTCCCTCAGCTCTGAGGGGGTTATGGGGGGATGCATGGGGATGTGCACAGGTGAGGCAGGCTCTGCTCTGTACCCGCTGCTTTTATTATCATTTCAGTTTGCAGGTGTCACACCACCAACCCATTTTGTGTGCTTCCAGCCGATGATGTATGTCTGCTCAAGTACTGCTTTGCAAGAGGGGGGGGAAAAACAGTGACCTCAGAATTGATAGATTCTAGCCTTGTGCAGTGTAAACATCTATATTTTATGGCTCATTGTGAGGAAGCGGTGCAGGGGATTGTGGCTCAGCAACTGAAAACTAGACAACACTGTCCATGGCAGAAGGATTGGAACTAAATTATCTCGAAGGTCCTTTCCAGCCCGAGCTGTTGTATGTTTGAGAAAGGAGCCTGCTTTAGGGAGCTTGAGCCACTGGGCTGGTGCTGGGTGGATGCTGGTGCAGGGAGTGAGGGCGGCTGCTGCTGCTGGCTGGCTTCTGAAATCCCAGCCAAGATGAGGCTTTTCTTCTGACCCTCAGATTTATTTATTTTGTCTCCAGAGCCTTAGTGTCCTGAGCAAGGGGAGTCTCTAGCAAGTAGGCTAAAGAGTAGCTGGTAAAATAAATGCAAAGTGATTAATCTGCTTGTTCTTGTTTATTCCTTTAATTTTATTTCCATTTGCAGTCTTTATCATTTGACCAGGTACCAACAGTCTTGGAGGCCTTACGTTCCTATCTTTGCATGCAGTACAGTAGTATCTGAGGATCCGTGTCCAGATCCAGCGAGAAGGAGCTGTGGCTCTGGACTTTAGGCTCTAAATAGATAAGAGGTAGGAGGGCATGTGACTGCGCCTGACCTTGGTGGTAGTGGAGTTGGGAATGACGCCAGCTCTCTCTGCTCCCAGCTCACCCTCCTGGAGGTTTGCTCTGCTGCTCTCTCGGCTCTCCTCCCCCCCCTTCACCCTACCTGGTGTACGGGCAAAGCTGGGGAGCTCTCTATGCCCAAGCCCAGCTTTCTAGCTCTCCTGCCTTTCTCCATCCTTGTAGCTTCGCCCTGTCCTGGTTCCTTTCGTCGTGGAGGAGCTGAGAGCCTCAGCAATGCGTGGCATGTGACATTTAGCACAGGAGCATAGCAGTCATTTTAGCAGGGCTTAGCATTGGCTTGCAAGGAGATGACGCTCTGCTAGAAGCCTACCTTGTGTAGGAGCACGGCTACTCTGCCAGGGCAGCACCAGTTTTATCTCATATTGCTGTATCTGCTTATTTTCCTACCTTTTTTCTCAACATAAAACTCTTTATGCAGGAACAAACACCTGCTGCTGGCAGGGTGACCTGTGCTTGGGTTTTCTTTTGGGAAAGAGGGGACACCAGAATGAGAGTTGGGGTTATTGCAATACTCAAAGGGCGCTGGAAGATTCTTAAGCTGCCTTGAGCACATGGCTGGGTGTGTGCAGCATCCCCCTAGGAGGCTGCTCGTGATGCTTTCAGCCTAGGTACAACAGTACCAAAATCACCTGTAGAGAGTAAGGGAGAGAAGTGGCAATACTGAGCTCCCATTTAAAACCCTGCGCAGCCTTCCTGTGCACGGCTGCCTTTTCTTCACATGCTTTTCCAGGCAAAGCAGGTGGTGCTTAATATCTTTTTTTGCATACAAACGCATGGCGCGCAGCGTAAGGCCACTCACATCTGTGTGCTATGTAGGTCAGATGCGTGCTCATCCCTTTACAAAGACCCGAGCTGACAGCGTTCCCTTCCTGCAGTGATGGGGAGGACGGCCACGTGCTGCCTCTGTTGGAGCCCTGCCTAGGGCACAGCCCCGGGAGGACCTGCATGCAGGTAAAGTGTTCTTCTCTCCACGTGCTGCGAGGAGCCTTGTTGATGAAAGATGAATGTACGCTGTGTGTCAGGGGTTGATGGAGTGTCACATCACATTAGCCTTACGGTTCAAAAATACTGAACGCTTCTGTGCTGCACGTCTAGCAGATGCCTTTTGCTTTGCTCTGAATAAAGAGCGTGTCTGTGCTTCTGCTGCTGGAGTTATTAAAACACAAATCACTCTCCCTCCTCCTCCTCTCCCCACCCCCAGCCAATCTTGTTGTGGTATTTCGTGACCTTTTCTCGCTTAGGTTCTGTTGGTGGAGGATAAAATGAGTTGAAAACAAACAACTTGTCTTGCCCAGAAGCACGTCAGGAATGCAGTGTAGCGCTGAGTCTCCCTTTTTGCTTTGATGGATGTGGTGCCAGGGACAGATGTGTTTGTCCTGTGGGAAGTGCTGTGTTACGGTGAAAGCAGCGGGGATCACAGATAGGGCTACTGCTGGTCTCCCACTGGAGCTGTGTCCTCTGAGCTTTGTTTGCCTCCGACCCTGGCAGACGGTGACTCAAGCCAGCCCACTGGGCTTCTACATGTTCTGCAGCTCTTACGTCTTGAAGCTGTGTGGGGATGCAAAGACTGGTTCTTTCAGATGCAGAACAAAAACTTGGGAATGTGACCCCATGGGACTCTAAGCATCCATTGAAAATGGATAAATAGAGGATCTGTGGTTTATTTTAAAACTGAAGAGGGAACTTTGAAGTTTCCTCTCCCAGGGAGCCTTCAAGTAGTGTCTCTGCAACCTGAATTTCTTATCCCAGGTGAGGCGACCTTGTGAGCAGTCATGAATGGAAATGGTAGCAGATGAGGATCAGAGCAGATGAAGATGTGTAGGAATGTCCTCATACGATCCAGTGTGGTGGAAGATATCTCTAGTATTAAAGCTGATCTGCTTGTTCTACAAGACTATCAAGAAACGTCTGGGATGAAAGAAAGGCTGTACCTGTTATTTCATCCTTCAGCAGGTGAGAGGCATCCCAAGTGCTGCCTGTTTGCTGAGAGTCTCAGAACCGGGTGTGAAGTTCTGCACATTTATGCCGCTGGATGAGTAGTTAGGACTTGAGGACCTCTCAGCAGCAAGCAGGTCCTTGTGAGCAGTGCATGCAGGTAGGTGGGGAGCACTAATGCAGCCTTGGCTGTCGTCAATTTAGGAGCATTGGTCCTGGAGATGGAGAGGGGTATTAACAGGCTCCAGTGCAGGGAAGTGAGCTCTGGGCTTCATGGAGTTGCTTGGAACAGAGACACGAAGGAAGCACTTGGAGAGAAATTGGAGGAAAAAAACATCTGCACAGCCTGTGCAGGCGTTCTAGCTGGAATCTTAGTGTGTAATATGTGAACTGAGCACATGGAGTTGGCTCAGGACAGACATCTCTGCTGGAGGGACCACCTCGCTAAGTGCTCCCTGGCTGTGCTCAGCTGGAAGAAAAGGGGAGAGATGTTTCCTATGGCTGCTCTTTCCCTTCATCCTAAATAAGATGAAGTGTGCATCGTTAGGGAAGCTCCTGAGTGCAACCAATCTCTCTTTAAGTCCCTGCTGACTGACTGAAACTAAGAGGAAACTAATGAAATCCCTATTGTTGCTACATATTTTTTTGACCTTTAAAGGGAGAATGTGCTGGTGAGTCAGGAGACCCTCTGGGAAATCTGTTCAATTTGTTTTGGGCAAAAGGTGAACTGAGATGCTGTGGTGACAGTAGCAGTTTAAAAATAAAGGCAGAGATCTGAGCTGTGCAGAAATCTTGCCGTGCTGCTGTCTCTGGTTTATGCACAGGCACAGAAGTGGAGTCCCCAGAGCTGTCAGGTGGCTCTCAGCTATTCTGGTTACAAAGCAAATAGAGACGCTGAAATGGTTTGCAATTTTCTCCTGGCTTGATTCTAAAGGCAGGGTATAAAACTCCTTGTTTTCTGAGCATGAGAAAGGAGGTGAAGAATGCGGTTCCCTGTTTGGCATCTACATAAGAAATGAAATGCTGGTTTTGATCAAAATGACAGAACTTGAATGTTTCTAAGGCAGTCAGTGCATTTTGTTGTGTTGCAGCTTTGCCCTTCAAGGGGACTGAGTCTGTCTGAACCTTCCAGCAGCTCCATCAAGCCTATGCTATTTTCATGTAAATTTGGAGTTAGATTGGAGGAGAGGGGTTGAGGCTGAGCTGAGACGCTGCTAATAGTTACAGAGTTTGGAGGAGAACAGGTTTGTTTGTAGTTGCTTTCATCAGGACATGTAGTCATGGATAAGTGACCATTGCTGTACCTGGTTTGAAATGCAAGTCTGTTCTTTACAGATGCTGGGGTTGGTTTTTCCCTAATGAGGACCTCTGATTTGATGGTCTTGTGCTGAAATACCTAATTTTTGGTGTTCTGATGTTTTGAGAAAGCTGTCCCTTACTGTTGTGATGCTCACAGCTGTCTTTCAGCTCTGTTGGGAGCCAGATTCCCAATACGTGCATGGAGCTCCCCTCAGTGCCTCTGTCAGTGCTGGTATGGGACATATCTGCAGTGGATCTTGGGCTGAGGTTGGACAGTGGCTTGTTCAGAGGAACCTGCAACCTCTCCCAGCTGCTGGTCTGGGCATTGTCAGGAGAGCCATGCAACCAGAGCAGTGTTTGTATGGCATCTGGAGGCAGGTGGCTCTGCATCAAGCATGCTTGTAACGGCAAGATGGGTAGGAATTCAAGCCCAGGCTGCTTCTCAAATCCTGCACTTGAACCATTAGCATAATTTCCCTGGCACCCAAGCGTGGGTGCAAGCTGTTAGTAGAGCTGGGAGGAATGTCTGTGGTTTGAGGGCCCCACCAAGACTGTTCCCATTAGCCTGCAGCAGCAGCAGCTCCAGTGTGCTGCTGGGTCGTTTTGCCAGCCCTGTCCTGCTGCTGGCACTCTTTCTGTTCCTACCTGAATGTGTGAGAAGAGGTGTGCTTTGATTTACCGCAGAACATGTAGATTATTTTGACCTAAATCGTACAAGGATGCTTTTAGAGCCAGAAATGCTGTGTTCCCTGCTGGCTCCAGTTTATTAAAATAACAAATTCGTAAACAATAACTCTTCAAAGCAATGTGCTAGAGAAGCTGCAGTGCTGTATTATGTATAAAACATGACCCTGAAGAAAGCAGCCTGTTCCTCCGTGGTCAGCTTGTAGTTCTGACCACTCCTGAAGCAATGCTCAAAGCAGGGGATCTCCTGCTCCTCCTGAGACTCCATAAATTATGACACTAGATCTAATCTGTGAGGTCTTTTTTGTCCCTTTTAAGAGGAATCATACCCTTACAGATGTCAGCAGTGCCTCCTGTACTGGGGGATTTGGCTGCAAATTAGCATGAGATACTTGATTTAAAGGAATTAAAGATAGCTTTGTCAAATTGTTTGGTCTGGCATGCTTTATCTGTGCTGCAGTGATGGTGAGGAGCTCCTTCCAGAGCTGCTTTCTGTGTGTGTACCACCCTGTCTCCTCAGAAAGGCACGTGGGAGGTGAGAAAGGTGGGTTCTGTCTCATAGGAATGTGGAAAAGAATGGTTTCACAAGGCTGTGTTGGTCACTGGTGTCAGCCCTGTGCCCAGCAAAGTGCTGTGAGCTGTGACTTCAGAATTGATGTGGACTGCTTGGGACCTGTGTGTCTTACCGTCTCAAAAGCCATGTGGGGGAATGAGGTCCTTACAGGTGATGTAAGTGGGCAGCTCAAAGCTGTACATGAAACATATTGCATGTCTGTGTGTCCCCTCACAATTCACTGTTCCCCATAGACAAAACTCCACATGCATAAGGGTGATCATTTGGCATAGCCTGGTAGGAAGCTGAATCAGAAACCATGCTTTCCTCTTGGCTTTTTTTTCTTTTTTTACTTTTCCAGGGTAAAAGGCTTTTCATTAACCTCTGTTTCTCCATGGAGACCTCTGCGCTCTTCTTGTTTCTGGCAACTCTTTTCTCTTTCTAGACAACAGTTTCCCCCTGCATAACAAGTGCTCTCATGACTTGAAATTCCGTGTTATTTGAGCGTAGCACTTTCTTCCCCTCTTCCTTTTTGCTGCCTGAACTTCTCCAGGAATCCTTTCCTAAGATTTATTCTGCGAGATTTATTCTTGCAGTCATTTTAGCATGAGGTCCAGCAGCAAAGCAGGGGAAAAAAAACCCTCAGCATTTCATATCATATGACTGTGGGAGCCCTGGCTGTCAGACCCCCATGATGAACCCTGCTACATCCTTGAGCAGGGGCTGGGGGCTGCTGCCCTGTACTGTGTGTACGTGGAGAGAGATACAGGGTGCTTCTAGGCTCTGCTGCACAGTGCGTGCTGCCCCTCTGCACGGGATCAAGGCAGGGGGCTTGAGGTGAAAAGAGGAATAGCATTGTGTTCAGGGCCCCCATAGGCAATGCTTCATGCTTTGCATAAATCCTTGAAGTTCCTTACAGCTCCTCTGTCTGGAGTGCATTTTAATTGTTTTAATGTTTCTATGCTGCTTGCTGCTACCAGCTGTCATGCAGGTGATGGCAGCGGTCTTGGAAAGGCAAAGTGGCAAATAGTGGCAAAGTGACAAATAGTGAGATGTTTCATAACCATACAGAGGTGCTGTGGCCTCCATGCATTCTCCTCCACCCCTGGACCCACTCCAGGAGATCCATGCCAGGCTGGATGTGGCTCTGGGCAACCTGGTCTGGTAGTTGGCAACCCTGCACATAGCAAGGGGGATTGAAACTGGATGAGTACTGTGGTCCTTTTCAACCCAGGCCACTCTATAATTCTGTGAACTGCACTTGGGAGTATAGGTGTGCCTTCAGCCTTGCTCCACGTAGGAATGGTGTCAGTGCTTCAGTACAATGTCTTTCCACACTTCACAGGCTCTGCTCCTGTCCCTGCTCGGTCTGGCTGTGTGCTGGAGAGGACTGATGGAATTCCCCAGCTGAGCAAGCCCCCCCAGCACTGCCAATGCAAGGTGGCTTTTATGACTCCAGTGTTTTGTCGTGATTCATGACATTGCTGGTGTGGGTATAATAAGTGACTTGAGTGACTGAGATGCTGTAGGCCTGATGTAAAGCTTTTCCCACTCTTTGCATGGGTCTTTGCCTGGCAGTGTAAGAGCAGCATGTCAGCAGGTGAGTGTAGATCAGTGTTGGTAACACGGGTCCTGTGTCAGGAGGATGTTGGAGCAGACGTTGCATGGAGCAGGGTGGATGGCTGGGGAACACTCTGGCAGGGGGAGGTACTTCTCCTTGTTGAAGATACCCAGACTTGTTGGCTTTCTCTCTTGAACAGACCGATTAGCCTTCAAAGTTTGCTGAATTCATAGAATCCAGCATGAATTCTTGATCTTTGTGGTGGCTGTCCATACTGCTCTGGAAGTGTGGTCTCCAGGTCACATTTGTCCTTTGTCTCTATTGCTTATGTGCTGGAGCGCATAACTGGCCAGGCAAGCCTGCTGGTGTCCCGAAAGAAACCTTAGCTGTGTCCATCCTTACAGCCTGCATCGTGGGCAGGTCGTGCTAATCTGCACTGCTATTTTGCTTGCTCATGGTATGTGTTAGGTGCTGGACAGACTGAGGCCTCTGGGCTGCCTGCTGCAGGCACTGCTTGCAGGCAAGCCAAAATGCAGCTCGTTTCATGCTACCTGCAGGGGAATGGTGATATGGGAGCCAGATACGATATGCAAAAGGAGGAGTTCAGGAATGTTTTATTTGCTGTGTAGCCTTTTTGATCCAAAAACACTTTTACAGCTGATGAGCCCGATTTAGCTTTCTGATGTTCTGGTATGAATTGGGAGTTATTTTTCTGATTTCACCACAGCTGCTTTGATTTGGCAATAATGTAGTAGAGAATTAAGCTCTATGATAAATGGTGCCCCAGTGGAGCCGGAGCAGCTGCTTGTAGGTTTGGACCACACTACTCAAAAGGAACTGTCTGACCTCATGGAGTAGCCCTAGTAATTTATCATTCATTGAAAAATAGCTGCCTCCTATTCTTTCTCATCTGGGCTTGTCCAGAAGTTCCCTGCTCTTTGCTGTCCACAAGTTAGAGCTTATATTTCAGGGGATGGAATGGCTGAATACTTGTGGAGTGACCTCTGTGCTCTGAATTTGTGGGGAACCAGCTGTGTCACTTCCCTGGGCTGTGGGAAGTCAATCCTAGCCCAGTGTCAGCATATGGGAGCACAACGAGATGCTCAGTTCTGGTGGAGATCCAATCCCTGAAAGCAGGGCTGCAGGAAGGCTCTTCCACGGAGTTTGTATGTGCTGCTGCAAGAGCTTTGTTTGCTGCAGCGATGCTCCGTCTCCGCTCAGATGGGCTCATCCAGCATGGTGTTGTATGAGCAAAGGTGCTTCCCAGGCCTTTGTTTCACATCATCCATGAATTGCCCAATTCCTTGCTTTGAATACGTGCTGGAAGTGTGTGAATGTCAGATCCAAAGCTGCTTTTGGAAGGTCTCGCTAGTTTGGTTCTTGGATGTGATTCTAGCTGTACGTGGCAGTTGGAGCACAGCCTTGTCAGCCAGCACAGGTTGACCCGAAGCCCACCTCCATCCCGTCCCGTGAGCCTCTCCCAGAGCATCTCCAGCAATGGCAGGGGGAACCAATGGGGCTTGAAATGTCCTCTGTTTTCCAGGTGCCACCTCTTCCGCCTTGGCATCTTGGACAATTTCCATAGCAAAGAGCATCTACCCATGGAGCCAGCAGCTTTCTGATGAGTAGAATCTCTGGAATGTGAAATTCAAGAATTAAATGGCTTGCAGAAGCTCCCATCTTCCGTCCCAGCCAGCTCTGATCACAGCCACATCCCTTCTCTTCTTCCCAGTGTGTAATGCAGAAAATCCTGAGCTATTTTTACTGTTACAATTAATCAAGGAAGTATCCTCGATTGCTTTTTAATTCGGCATCTACCAGCATCTTTAGGGAGGAAAGGGGTTAGAAAAACTTCATTTCCCTGCATGTCTTTGGTCCGTGGCTAATAATTATTTTTAAACTGCCTGTGATGTTATGAGTTGGGTGATTGTAGGTTTTTTTTTTTTCAGTAGTTGTCAAATGCCAATTGTACAGCATGCCTCTGAAATCTTTCATTACCTAAGTGATTTGAGCCTCTGGGTGAAGCAGGCTGCTGATAGCCTTTTCAGATGAGTTTGTTTCTCTTTTTTATATTATTTTTTTGCAGTGGTTTGGCTGGAATGTCTTCATCAACATTAGTTGTTGAAGGCCTTTTTTCTTTTTAAAGGCTAATCTGCTGCCTGTCAGCTCGCCACAGAGCTAGTTGGCATTCAGCATCCCACACTGCAGTCACATTGGGGAAAAGGAAGTGCCTGTGTAATAACAATAATTGAAAATTAATAGTAGATTAAATTAAAACATAATTAAAAAACACTAATGCTCCCTGTGAACAAAGGCTGATTCCTATAGGAGCTTTATGAATTGAGGAGGAAAAGTCTATGACGCTTTCCCTGGGCCCTGTCTATTCCAGCCTGCAGATCATTAAAGCAATTATAATTTCACAGAGGTTTGATCTGGAATTGATTTCTTTGTGATAATTCAATTTAGAAGCTTGCTTCCTCCAGGGTGAAAAATGACAGAAGATGGAGTGTATAAAGCCTTAGCACTGTCCAGAGGCACATGCAGCTGATACTGAGCCAGCCGGGGGTTTCCTTTGTGGGCGGTCTGCTGGTGGCCCTACAGCTGGTAGGTGTCATAGTGCTTAATTAGGAGATGATCAATGTGTGGAAAAGGACCCATCAGAGTGCAAAGCTGAGGACTGGGTGCTGTTTCAACGTGCTGAGGTGTGGTTGAAACTTCACGTGGAATCTCACTGTCATGATGGATCTCAGGATGTTGGTGTCACCAAGACCAACATATCCACCTTGCCTTCTGCCAGACCTGGTGTTGTGGCCCTGGTTGGGGAGAGCTCAAAGCCTTTTTGGACAGCTGGAGGTGCTGCCTGCCCTGCTCTTGTTGGCTTTCTCTCATGTCATCCTTTTCTGCCAACCTCTCTGGTTCCTTGGGGATCTCACACAGGTCACAGACTTCTCATTCCTACTGTGGGTCAGTCATGCTGAGGATGAAAACGCCTGGTGTGCTGGATGGCTGCTGGGGGCTGTGAGCAGGATAGGTGGTGGAGGGAATGTAACACGGGATGGATGCCAGGTCCTTCTTCCTCCTTGCTAGGGACTCCGGTGGCTCCAGCACATGCCTGGTGTCCTTGGCAGCCAGTACCATTTTGGTTACATTCTTAGAGGGCCCTGCAGAGAGTGCTGGCGGGGTGCTGATGATTGCCAGAGTGCAGCTGCCTGGGTCTTGTCAGCTGTGAGAAGAGGGATTCCCGTCCGTCTGTCCCCTCCCTGGCAGATTGTCTCACTCAACAATGAAGTTGTGTACATTGGAACAAGAGGAGCCATACAGGATATTTATCACTGGGTGTTGGACCATGCTGGAATGTCGTTTTCACTCATACATGCACTGGTGGCTGTGCCACCTGCAGCACATCTCTGCTATGTCTGTGCCTGGGCCCATGCCTGCTGTATGCATTGATGCACTTCCAGACGAGCAGCGCATTTATTTCATGGCTTCAACTTTTGCTTGACTCAACCTCTACCATCTTTAGACCATCTAATCTCGCTGTAAGACACAAGCACGTGTAGGATGCTCCCTCCTACAACATGCTGTCACCTTTTCCATGGGGTTGTGCAGAGAGGAGCAAGGCTGCCACTGATCAGTTAGTACAGCCTTTGCTTACAGCCAGTCATGGTGCAACCAGCCCTGCAGCTGCATTCATAAAGCACTTGGCATTGCTACCATGCAGAGATGCTCCAATGTGCTGTCCTGCTGCTGTGCTCAGAACTGGGCAAATAAATTCCTCCAGCCCAGTCCTGGTGGGTTTGAGAAGGCTCTTGGGTAGCCAGATCTGGCTGTCATGATGGAGTGAGTGAAGGGAAGACAGAGCAAAGTATAGTGAAATGCAGCAAGGCACACTGAATTCAGTGTAGAGTGAAAATTGGGATCTCTTAAAAAATAATGAAATTTGCTAAGCAACTACTGTATTTCATTCTTCTCTTCCCAATTATACTGCATTAGAGGCTTGTGGCAAGTAATTCAGTCAGCTGAAACTGCCACTTGAAGAAATATCCTTTTGTTAATTTGCTCTCTTCTTGACCCAACACAACATTTATTTTTATTTTGTAGCTTTGTGTACAAAGCCCCTCCGTTCCCCTGACCTCTAATGCTGTGTGTTCAGAAATCCTGGTGGAACAGCTGATCAGGCTGGGGTTTTGTTCCCCCATATCAAATTATATTTGCTAAAGTTTTGATTGCAGTTGCTGTTCCAATAAAATGGAACCTGTTCGAAAGAAGGAAAAGGCTTTAAGAGAGACTTTTAGCTTTAATTGCGTTTCTTAGGCTTGGCGGTTATAATAAGGGAATGTCAGGGGAAGACAAAGAAAGAAAGAAATCCACAATTTCAGCCAGAAGCAGGCAGGCAGGGTTCATGGTTGGGTTATGCAACTTTTCTTCGCAGTAGTGAGCACTTATTCAATGAACACATTTATTTTGATCTATCTCACATCTATATTTAGTGGTGGGGGGGGAGGAGGGCCATCCCAGCCCTGCAGAGCTGTCGTTCAGCTCTAACTGTTCCCTTCAGGAACACGGGGAGGCGAGACCCTGATGAAGTCCCCCATGGTGAGTGCTGTTGATATGAGGGGATGGGGAGCTGTCTGCAGGCTGTGCCAGTGCACTCAGTTGCACGGAGGTGAAGGAAGCCCTGGGGAGGGCCCTCAAGCATCCAGCTCCTGAATACAGACAGGTGAAGTGAGCATGAAGACGTGCAGCGGGCTGGCACTCCCTCAGGACGTTCAGAGGCTGAGCTGAGTGTTTCTTGACATAGCCCCAGGAAGCTGTGGATTCCCATGCCTTGGAAGTCTTCAGGATTGGGTTGGATAGATTGAGCCACCCAACTGTGGGGAACGATGTCCCTGGTCATGACAGAGGGTTGGAACTGGCAGATTTGTGCTCCAACCCGACCAGTTCTGTGATTCTATAGAGATGGAGCTTTTTCTTAATCTCTTCTGCATCCCTTGGAGGAGCCTTCCCCACCACCACCCTGCAGGTTGAGCCCTACCGGGAGCTGCTGTGACAGGTAGAGAGCAGGGCCCAGCAGCCACTGCACGAAATTGCTGGAAAGGGGAATTGCAAGAGAGGTGAATGCTTTGGTAGCTGACGTTTTGACAAGAACACCCAGAGCAGTGAAAGTATTTATCACAGCATAAAAATAAATGGAGAAGATTCAGTGTTTCCCATTGCAGTTTGTTGTTTTGCAGCACCATTCTGGAACGCACTGCTGAGTGTCCCTAAACAGCACATCAACATGGGGATGAGTTTGATGGCTTGAAATACTGATTCATTTAAAAAAAAAAAAAAAAAAACAACCAAAAAAACCTCACAGTGTATTTTTTTCCTGTTGTATTTCCCATTGGAGAGAGTAAGGGAGGAAAAACAAAACAAGGCAAACCCCAGGACAAGCTTAGCACATTTTCTGAGATGGATCATATATGTATATGTATTTTACATGGGGCTGAGGTGAACTTGCATGATAATGAGCTCCAATATATTAGAAAAATGTTGGTTAGAGCATCTGTGTCAAACTGAGCTAATTGGATCTAACCTCGCTAATTCCATACCCTGATTAATTCATTGTACTCTGAGAAGTCTGGGGAAGGGCTGGAACAAAAATGAGTAATGGCCTTAAACGTAGCTATAAAGCAGTTACATCCATATATGCTGATTTATGAAAACCATCTTACTTAATAGCTATCTTTTGTATAGATTTGGGGGCTGTTTATGTGGAAGCTTGATCCTTACCCATGAGCAGTATAGCTCTGAGCCTAGGACCTAAGCAGCAGGGGAGAGGGTGAGCACAGTCCCATCCTGAATACTATCTGGAGCAATTCCACATATTTTTTTCAGCCTAGAAAGTTGCTGCTGCAAAGGAACTTGTTTTATAGAGGAATGCAGAAGGGTTCATGCCTATGAGAATCAGTTAAGTGGAAGCAGGCAGCACTTGGAAATTCAGGTGCTTGGGTGCAGAACTTTGCTTTGAGACCTGTGAATCTCTTTTTTCTTGCCTGCCTGCGGGTGAGCAGTAAATGAAAGGTCTGACGCATGGAGGTGAGTGTGAGGAGATAGAGGGGAGAAGCCTGCTGGACTTGTAGTAGAGGCATTGCATGAGGGCAGGGTTCTCATCCTACTTCTCCTAAATATCTTAGAATCATAGAATTAATAAGTTTGGAAAAGACACTAAGATCATGCAGTCCAACTGCAGCCCATCCCACCATGCCCACTGACCACATCCCTCAGTGCCACATCTCTGTGTTTCTTAAACGTCTCCATGGACAGTGACTGCACCACCTCCCTGGGCAGCTGGGCATTTTCAGGTATCTAACCTGCATCTCCCCTGGCACAACTAAATACTGTCACTTCTGATCCTACTGCTGTTACCTGGGAACAGAGGCCAAACCCCACAGCCTGCTTTCAGGCAGCTGTAAAGTGATAAGGTTTCCCTAGAGCCTCCTCTTCTCCAGGCTGAACCATCCCAGTTCACTCAGCTGCTCCTTATGGGTCTTGTGCTCCAGACCCTTCACCAGCCTTGTTGCCCTTGAATACAGCTACTTATTTCTACCTATCTATACCATGAATAATGCGTGCCTGCAATTCTGAGGCTGTGCCTGTCATGGGAGCACCTGGGCTGGCTTTCTGCTGGGCTGTCAGCTGCTGCCCTTCTCCTGCAGGTCCAGCTGCTTGGAGCTGTCTGGCTCACTGGGCAAAACCTCTCATCACCATTCATTGTGACCTTCTGAAGAGTTTGCTTTAGTGGAACGTTCATTCCAAACAGTCTGGTGGGTGAGTGCCCTGTCTCTGCAGTGGCAGGAGCTTTAGGATGCAAGTAGAAGGGGGGGCTCATGTTTGCTGTGCCTCCAGCTGCTGGATGGTGATAGGACAAGGGGGAATGGTTTTAAACTGAGACAGAGGAGGTTTAGGTTGGATATTAGGAGGAAGTTTTTCACCCAGAGGGTGGTGAGGCACTGGAACAGGTTGCCCAAGGAGGCTGTGGATGTCCCATCCCTGCAGGCATTCAAGGCCAGGCTGGATGTGGCTCTGGGCAGCCTGATCTGCTGGTTGGTGACCTGCACACAGCAGGGGGTTGGAACTGGATGAGCACTGTGGTCCTTTGCAACCCAGGCCATTCTATGATTCTCTGCACTGCTCTCCTTTACCTCTCTCTACCAGGCTTTTCTGTACCCAACCCTGGTTGAAATCTTATGTTTCTTGGTGAATCAGCACTGTCTTGGTGCTTTATGGTGGGCTTTTGGTGGGCTTTTTGGCTTTATGGTGGGCTGACCTTTATGGTATTTTGCTGTCTCGCTGTAAAATATTGCTGTGTCACGCTCCAGCCTGCCAGCAACAGACAGAGGTATTGAATAGAGGGGGTGGTGTGGCTTTGCAACCAGCTGGATGTTGCTGTGGTTGTTGTTTCTCCCTGGGAGATGTGGCTGCCGTGAGCTCGGTGCCCTCTGCCTCCAACGTGGGTTGGTTGGAGCTGGCTGGATGCCGTCCATCCAGCAGGGCCACATCTGCTCCAGATCCAGAAGCCAAAAGCACGGAGCACTGCCTCTCTAATTGAAGTAGAGAGGAGCCCAATAAAAGCAGCTGGAGAGAGGGGGCTTTGTAAGTCACAGGTATTCTGGCTTGAGATGTGGGTGTGAGGGATCCACAGTCGTCATGTCGCCTCCGCTTTATCTGGTGATGATCAGTCTGAGCTCTGTAGAAGCCTTTCTGCTGTGTCACAGAAGATTTCCAGGCTCGTGGTGTAAGAGAAATGCCTTGTTAGTGCTCGTCTGCACAACTTGCTTTCTGGCACAGTGGAAAAATGCACATTTGAGACTGCTGAGCTAATAGACTGGAGTGACAATGATACGGATAAGTCTGGCGTCTCTGTAGTGTTTCTGCATCAGTGATGAGGGAGAGATAAAAAGTCGCAGGGAGGTTTGAATTAGGCTGGCACTGAAGGAAGTGCTCAGCTGTGGCTGTTTTAAGGAGGTTTTTGTGGGGAGGGGTTGGGTTTTATTTTCAAATGGGTGAACTTCAGGGGACAGGGCAAACTTTGCACCATCCACTCTGTTGCAAAGAGAGACAGCGAAAGGTGTTTTTCTATGAATTGATAGAAATAAGAAAAAAAAAAACCACTTCAGGTGTCAGGAAGATAATGGGAACCTCTGCATCCCAGACGAGATGTGGTGCAGACAGAGAAAACATCTCAGCCTGTGTCTGAGCTTTCCTGCTCCTGTGAGCCCCGGATTTCTGGTTCTTGTCCATGTGGTGCCAATCATTACAGCATCTTCTAAGCTGTGTAGCCACCTAGCACGATAGAAAAGAATGGAATATCCTTAATTGCATCTTCTCCTGTCCCTAGACCCTGGGAAGGAAGCCAGCCTTGATCCACGATAGTGGTTGCATGTGGAAGAGACTGTGCTCAGTAAGCTGATGTGCTGAGAAATTAGGCTGGGTGTGATTTGTTGCAGAAACTTTTTGTTATTGGAAGAAGGCAGTGGGGGTTTTTTGGCTTTTGGGTGTTGGTTTTTTTGTGTGTGTGTACAAAGAAGAGCAGCAGTCTGGCAGATTCAGGAGAGCAGTGCTGGATGCTGGGATGCTGTGCTGGTACTGTCTCTGGCTCTGAACTGCTGTGGGGGATGCTGCCAGCATCCCCTCTCCAGTCCAAGCATGTCTCAGTGGGGACAGGGCAGCGTATGCCATGCTTGTACAATGTTTTTGCTCCCTTGAAATGTGAGGCATAATGTGAAGGTGAGATTGTATTTAATACACTGAGTTTAAAGGCAGGACTTTGACACTTGCATGTTTTAGACTTCAAGGGTATTTTGTCACATCTGCCTTCTGTAGGCACTTCTGAAAAGCCAAGTGTAACAGCAGCAGGAGGGAAGGCAGAAAGATAGCCGCGTGTAATGCCAGCAGTAAAGATAGGTACTAAACCTTATGTGTAGATATCTATCACACAAAAGTAGGTGGCTCTCACTATGCAACATGTTTTGTGTGATCTAGCTTTAGTAAAGTTTGTTTTAAATTCCATTCTAGGAGAATGGGCAGTAAGCAGAATGTAGCAGGCGCAGCAAGAGGCTGTGCTTTGCTAAGCTGCCGTATCCTGGCTGGGTTAGGCACACAGGAGCTGGCTCCTGCTGAAGCAGGGCTGTGGTCCTGCCTTCCTCCCAGAGCATGGAGCACTGGAGGACGGGTCTGTGCTGCATCCCCCGGCACACAGAAGTAGAGATCCCACTTTGATATCCCTGCCCTGGCATCTCCAGCAAGGCTTCTGTGTTTTCTCAACTGCATGTGTCTGTTTAGCTGTGCGAATCAGAAATATTCCTCCAACCTTTTTTTGTTTTCCCTTAAGCCAATGGAAATGGCAAATCAATTTTGAACAAATCGGGCTAAATCCAGGAATCAGAGGAGTACCTGCCTTTGAAATCAGAGACAGTGGATGATGCTTATAGAAATGGGGAAATGCTTGTTTAATTCAGGCTGCTGAGGACCCCTGTTGAATTGGGTTGCCATGTGCTGGGGGTCCAGTGCAGGGGGGTCTTGCCTTGCAGGGGATGCTCAGCACCAAGGTGATGCCAGCTCTGCCCGTGCCTCCCTTCTCCTTCTTTCTCACGTTCCTACAAGGAGGACAGCAAACAAGAATTCATCCTTTTGCAGACATCTCCTGCAGTACCCGGGTGGGCACAGGCACTCTCCAGCTGGAGACCCAGGCCTATGAATCTCCAGTGTGTGCTGGAGCTTTGTCTTGAATGCAGATCAGAAGGATTCTGTGGGCAGGGTAGGAAGGGTGGTGCTCACCAGTTGGTGCCCCGGTTGGATCACATGTGGGATCTGATGCCATCAGCATCCCAGGACCTGGTTTTTCTATAGTGCAGATACAGCCTTTGGGAAGTTTGGCTGCTTTGGCAGTCTCCTTTGGAAAAACACTTGGAGTTCCATTGGTGACCAGCCTGCATTGTTGATGTCTGAACAGTGTGACAGCAAAAGACCACCCTGTGGTTGAAGAGCCTGTGACTGCATACAAGTGACAACTGGAAGATACGATCCAGGGACTGTGGGCAGCGCAGAGATGTGGTGCTGGGATGCTTGTGCTGTGTCTAATTGCTTGTAGTCACTAATTACATGGAGGAGGTGCATGCAGGCCTTGCTTGTGCTAAGGGGGAAATACATGTGTGCATCCTCTGCTGCTGGGCTGCACACCTACATGCCAGGAGCTGCTGGGTCAGATGCTGTCTCTGTCTCTGTTCCTTCTTTTTATGATACTGGCTGCTGCTCTGAGGGTGAGTAAGGGTGTTAAGAAAGTATACCTCACCATCTGTGCTACAGAAGGATGGGTCTTCAGCTGCTGTGAGCTACCTGCCGTGCTAAGAAAGAGGCTTTCTGGAGCTAACAGGCTTTCTCAGATGTCCTTTATTTGTCAGGTGTAACGGGGATTTAGGATTGCAGAGTGGGATGCTGGGTTTTGGTAAGAGCAGGGCTAGGTGGTGGTCCTGGAGGGAGTTCCTGCTGAAGAAGCAGCATTATGAGCTCTGTTCAGACTGACTTAGCTCCACCAAGCAGAGGGTATATCCACGGACCTCTGAATCGCCTGTATGGCTGTGTCCTGACCTTCCTTTTGAATGCTGGTGAGAGAGAGGGATGTGCTGCTGCAAAGAAATGCCTTTCCTCCTCTTGCCTAACCCCCGCAGCCCTCTGTCCATCAATCACCAGGAGAAAAATTGAGAGCAAACACAAGCTTACAACCCCTTTTCCCTGCTCACTTGCTGTCTCTATCAGCAGATCCTTCAGTCTGATAGTGCAATATCTTTCTTGGCTATTTTTTCCTTTATGTTGCCCCAGAGACCCTCATTCAAGCAGTGCCTCTCACTGGGCAAAGCGCTCCTGCTCTGTGTATTGATCTGGTGAGTAAATAATGATTGGGAACTAGCAAAAGTCTCTGTGACAGTGGTTTGAATTTTGTTATTTTTTTCCTCCTTGGGCAGCTAAAACCACCTGTTCTTGTGCACAAATGCGGTTCCCATCTGCAGGGGCACCAAAACCTCCTTCGTGCAAATGCTCCTCCTCCTCTACTTGGTGTCTCTTGTTCCAGGAGCATGACTAAGATTTTATCAAGGGATCAAATGTCCTACAGCTGCTTTTGTGTGCCTCACGCACACAGTCTGCTCCGTGTGTATTTAGAGCAGAGGTGATGGGGAAAGTTGCTGCTTTCTCTCTTTGGAACAGGACCGCCAGGGAAAGTGGTTGGGACTGTGGTCCTTGAAAGGCACAGTGCTGTGAGCGCATCTCACAGAGCAGATTATGGCTGGCAGCAAGCACAGCAGCAACGAGCCATGCTTGCTCCTGTCAGCTCATTGGCATGATGTTACACCTCCCTGATTTGCTGTGAGTGTTCAGTTTGGCTCTGCAGCCGTGTGCTTGGCTTTGGCATCCTACTCTCCTCCTAAAGACACAACAGTGATGGACAGTTGGTGTCCCCAGCAGAGGGTGGGAGGGATGATGTGTCAGACCCCTGCAGAGTGGGGCTGTCACATCTGCTGGGTGCCGAAACAGAACTCAGCAGGTGGTGACAAACTCATTTTAATCTTCCTCCACCTACACTTAAGGACACAGTGAGACTGTTGTTGTGAGGATGGCAGAAGGGTCTGCCTGTCCCACTGTGATGCTGTTTTCAGCACCCCAGTTCCTGTCTGTGCATGGGGGTGCAGCACCCCAGTTCTTGTCTGTGCACGGGGGTGCAGAACTGATGTGAGCTGTTATATGCTGAGGAGCCTGGAAAGCCAGGGTGCCAAAAGTTAGAGGCTTGGGGGGATTGAAGTGCTGGCAGACAGGAGGAAGTGCTGCAGTAGCTAGACTGGCGTTTGGAGCTATTCAGACAGAGGGAAGAGTTTGGGACCCCATTTAGATCTTTTAGAGTCCTGGTAGATATCTCATGTGGGAGAGAAGCTGATGTTGGGCTGCTAAGTAAGACCTCTCCAAAGCATTGGATGTGAGCCTCAGGATGTTCCCTCTGCACAGAGGCCTCTGCCTGTCCTGGTAGGGTTACAGCTTCTGTGTGTTGGTGCATTGAGCCAGAGGGACCCAGCTGGAAGCCACCAACAAGCTGGAGACTGCAGCAGTTTCCTAAGTGCTTTGGTCTGAGCTGTCTGGATGCGCTGTTCAGAACATGCAGTTTTCCTGAGCGTATAACCATCTGCCCTCTGTTCACTGCCACCCTCTTTGTGCTTTGTACTTAGTAATCACAGGTTTGTCTCATGTAATCACTCCAATAGAGATGCTGATTGAGATCTTTTTCATAAAATACATATTTTTTTCCATTACATTTTTGGAAGAATATAGATGACTTTCCAGGCCAGGCTGGATCAGGCCCTGAGCAACCTGATTGAGCTGTGCATGTCCCTGTTCATTGCAGGGCAGTTGGACTAAATGGCCTTTAAGGGTCCCTTCCAACCCTAAGGATTCTATGATTCTGTGACTTCCATGCAAGTGTCCTACAGTAAAAATGATGAGCTGCAAGAAGTTCCGTTCCTAAGCCCGGGTTTGGTAAATGCAGCTGGTTTCAAACTGCACTTTGTGTGAGAGGTGTTTTCATGTTTATACTTCACATACTAGGACATCGTGGTGGCTCTAAGCAATTTCAGATGCCCTCTGGTAGAAGCTTGGGGTTCTCAAATAGAACATAGCAAAACCACGCCTTGCAAGAAGTTTGAAAAACACTTGTCACTTTATTGTGATCATCCTTCAGTCAAGCAGGAAACGTGATATGGTGAGATAGGATAGAATGCCTGTTGTGGAGGGCTGGGGCTCAGCAGTGGTTGTTGGCTGTGTCCTGCAGTGCCCTGAGCACTGTGCAGGCAGTGAGGAGCAGGGCTGGGTTGGGACACAGGGGAGGAACGGGCAGGCTCAGGTTCCAGGCTGTAAACTGAGCGCTGGAGAGACAGGAGTGGAGTTCTGAGAGCTTGAGTGCCTGCATAGCCAGTGTTCATTCTCAGGTGTAATACAGAGCTGCTGGGTCCAGCTCAGGGGTGTGGATCAGATTGCTGCTAGGAACAGCTGATTGCTCTACTCTGATTTATTTTTTTTTTTAATTCTTTATGTTTTTTTTTCCTCAAGCTCATTTTCATTTTCCTTCTTTTTATAGAATCACAGAATGGTTTGGGTTGGAAGGGACCTTTGAGTTCACCTCGTTCCAACCCCCTGCTGTAGGCAGGGACACCTCCCTCTAGCCCAGGTTGCTTACAGCCTCATCCAGCCTGGCCCTGAATGCTGCAAGGAAGTGGGCATCCACAACCTCACTGGGCAACCTGCCCCAGTGTCTCACCACCCTCACAATTAGGAATTTCTTCCTGTTATCTAGTCTAAATGTAGGTAGTCAGCCCATCACCACCATGCATACTGTCCCACGTCACAGCTTTCTCTACAAATACCCTTTGCATTTCTACCTTATTAGAGGAATATTTTCATCATATAATTTGAGATTTCTGTGCTTCCGTAGTGCTTTGTTTTCTCCCCTTTTCAGGAGGGAGTCACCACCTGCTGTGTCTCATGCTGGGGCAAGCAGCAACCCCATGTAGCTGGGAGCTGTAGCTCCTGTGGATGCTGCACCCACAACAGCTCCAGAGATGGGTTTTTCCCAAACTTATCATCTCTCCCAGTCTTGTTTTCCAAGTGGTTTGGATAATGAGC
This sequence comes from Lagopus leucura, assembly GCF_019238085.1. Taxonomy (NCBI): domain Eukaryota; kingdom Metazoa; phylum Chordata; class Aves; order Galliformes; family Phasianidae; genus Lagopus; species Lagopus leucura. The sequence goes on from NW_024962288.1 coordinate 4,714,913, forward strand.
TGTCGGAGTTGTTCAACTTCAAAAAAAAAAATTAAAAAAAATTGTTTGAAATTCAAGCGGTGCTGCTTAGTTGTGATTGGCCTGATAAGTTAGAGGGCTTCTGAGAGTCACTCTGCGGTGTGATTGCAATGAGCAAACAAGCTCCTGTGGGCTGAAAGCTTGCAGGTGGGAAGCAGTTCAGTTCCTGCAGACAGGGCTGGGAGGAGTTGGAGCAGCAGGGGCTGTGTGCCTGGGGGAGGCTTGGGAAGAGGAAGAGGTTTTGCTTCCTAATTTGACTTTCACCTCGTTGTGCAAATAAACATTTTGTGTAGATCAGCTCCAGGTATAACTGCAAACATCTGTTAGGGGTCCTTCATGTGTTTGTGAAGGAGTTACTTTGAAGTGCTCCTTAATCGAATGCTCTTATCCGTGTATCTTAGCTGTGTATCCCTCTTGGTTTTGTAATGCTCCCTCCTTTGCCAGCCAGCACAGCACTGCTGCTTGAGTGGCAATGCAGTGGAAAACCTTGCAAGGAGAAAGCTGCCATGGAACTTTATTATCTCCAAAGACTGGGGCTGCACCTTCTGTCTCACGCAGCTTCTCTCAAGCCCTGCCGTATCTGAGCAAGGCTGGAGCTGAGCCTGTGCAGAGTTCATCTCCTGAAAGGAGACTCAGGGAGCTTTTCAGAGTTGTGATGCAACAGGGAGAGCTCAGCCCCTGCCTGTAGCCATGCCAGGGGCTGCAGAGAGCATGGGGCTGTTTGCATAGAAAGGTACGAGCACCTCTTGGGCTTGGAGATGTCATCCCAGGTCAACCAAAGGTCTCAGGGAGCACTTTGATGGAAAACAGGAACCAATGGGATGGGTGGTGTGGAGGTACATTGGTGCTGCTCACCATGGCACTGGGAGGGGACACGCACTGAAGCACCAGGAAGCACTTCACATCCAAGGGAAGGAATGCACATGGGAAGACGTGGGGCTATAATGTGAGTTAAGCAGCATTGCTGTCAGCACAAGGCTGGATGATGTTGATTTCAAATTTAGAAACATTCCTTCAAGCAGGAATGGATTTAGGGAGAAGCCTCTGTATGCAGGTATGTCCAACGATGGGTAAACGTGTATTGTCCCAGTTTTCTGCTGGCGGTTTTTGTGGTGGCTGAGCTGTCCTGTACTTAATCAACTCCTCTGCTTTAGAGGCAGTGGTACCCAGGGATCCCAGAGAGAATGAGGGTATCACTCTGAGATGTAGTTGTTTCAGGGCAGTGCTGAGATGAGGAGTAATAAGATAAACATCTTACAGGCATGAGGGAACTCAGTTTCTCTCACATACACACATACATACAGAGGCTCCAAGATATCTTTTTGTCTTATATCCATGTAGATAAAAGCAGCTGTTTGCTCTGAATCTGGGCCTTTAGCAGGTATTGTATTTGTTGGAAAAATGCCCTCTCTTTCCGTCTTGCTGGTAGGATTTGATGGAGAGCTGACAGTACTTCCCTGCAAATGAGTGGAGTAAGAGAGATTTGGTTGTTTTCTGGAGATTTTTTCTCTGGTTACTCTGATTTACTCTCATGCCAGGAGACAGTAAGGAAAATCCATCTGCTTGAAACCTCAGGGTTAATTTATTTGTGTATCAGTGGCACCCCAGTGGCCCCTTGCTTTAAGCTCAGTTCATTTCTGGGCACCTGAACATTGCTGTCCTGATGCTTACCCCTCTCAGCCTTCATGTGCTGGGCTAAAGAAGTCAGAACCGGGCAGCCACTTGTTGACATTCTTGCTTTTTGCCTCTGGAGCATGAAGCTGCCTGCAGACAGGCTCCATGCCCAATGCCCCTGCAGCACGGTGAGCTGAGCTAGGCTGGTTGCGCTGCGGTTATCCTGGCCCTGGGAGTGCTTTCATTCATTCAGCCATGCGCTCCCCCAGCACTGTTAGGTGTATCCTGTGCAGCTGCTGCACCAGCATCCCCAGGTGGGCAGGAGAAGATGTAAGCAGCAAATACCAGTTGGAGCAACCCTCTTAGCTATGCAAAATCTGCCCGAAGTTTGCAGTTACACAGCCCGTGCGATGGCTCAGAATCAGACCTGTCATTTGTTTCAGGTTATGGGTTAGTGCTGGGAGCTGCAGCGAAAGCTGCTGCGGTGTTGCAAAACCCTGTCAAGCAATATATTTTCCACTGCGTGAAATAATTTGGCAAATTCCTAATTACACAAATCTAATTAAAGGCTGCATGTAACGGCTATGCTTAATCATAATGATACACCCATTTCATTAAAAAAAAAAAAAGAAGAAAAAAAAGAAATTGCTTGTGTACAACAAACGATCCAATTTAGCATGGAATTAATGCACACCTCCCTGGCTGGAGCTGTGCATGGCACCAGGTCAGTGCTGGATGTTGAAGCTGCCTTTGCCACAGGTGGGGGCCAAGAGAGGCTATAGGATGGGGTGAGAAGAGGCCCCCCCAGGGCCACCAGCTCCAGTGCAGTGCTCACAGGAGCTCCAGCAGCGTTCTTGTAAGGGAACAGTTTGCTGCAGCATGCCTCCAGCCTTACTGCATGCCATCAGGCACCAGTTGCAGGAAACAGATGCGCTTGTAGGCCTGAGTGGAGCTTTCTAGTAATGTTTCTGCAGCAGCTTATTGCAGGAATCACTCTTGCAGAAGCAACGTGCTTTGCTTAGCTGGAGTGCAGAGTGAAGTTGGTCCTCCAGCAGCAACCACGTTTCTGGCAGGTCTGCAGGAGCTCGGCTATTGGAGGGGGGAGCCAGATATATGGGACAGAAGGAATAATATCAGGGCAATGAGGTTAAATAGACAGATAATTGATTTTTTTTCAGCGCTGGTCTCGGGTGTAAATCCATTGAGGTTAATGAAGTAACGCAAATTAAATTGAGCAGCGCAGTATGAAGGCTCAGGCTGGCGTGGAGCCTGCTCCAGAGCTGCCTTGCAATGCTTGGTGGCTGTGTCTTGGTGTCAGCTTTTCCCTCATTTGTGCTGGCTGAAAGAAGCCAAATGCATGCAACCATTTTAACTTCCAACCAGGAACACATCAAGTCGTAAGCACACCTCCCATCTTGTTGCCTTGAGTCTGCATACTTATTGAGCTCACGTCAGATCTTTGGTGGTTTAACAGGGCTGGGAAGTGTGTCATTTTTGCCTCTTCCAGCCCTGCATTGCTGTGGTGTCACAAGAAACCCTACGAGTCCTCACCGTAAGTGGTGTCTTCTGGATGAGGTGTCACATAGTTGTCACAGAGGTACTCATGGCATCTTGGCAAGTCTGAGCTCTGGAGCCCAGGTAAAATTCTGCCCTGGATTGTGACACCCAGCCCTGCCATGGGTGAAGATGGCCATGTTTTAGCCTGGCTTCCTGCTTGCAGCAGACAGATGGCTGCTGGTGGTGGCTGTGGCACAGGTGGTTGATCCATCCATTGTGTTAAAGTGGTTCGGTAATAGTTTGGTTGGGATGGGTCTGTGTGCCTGGCTGTTCTCCAGGTCCAGCTCTTAGGGACATCCCAACCCCTGGGACTGACGCTGAGGTTGTACAGCTGTGGCCAGCAGTGTGGCTGTGTCAGCCATGGCTCAAACACCATCCTCATCCCGCAGGACTGCAACCTGCTGGTTGTGTCCCCTTGTTTTTTTGCACCAGACCTGCACCCCATGCCTCTGGCCCTGCAGCACCTGCAGCACTGCACAGGCCTGGCCTGGGACAGGACCCATGGGAGGGCACAGCAGGCTGCAATGTGTTGCACAATGAGGCTATAATGTGTTCCAGCACACCCCAGCCTATGGTGGAGCTTCTGGGAGGGATTTACAGCTTGAATGCCCCAAGCTCATAACAGATCAGGGCAGGGATCATATAGGAGCTTGGATTTTACCAGCTGCTCATGGGGATAACGCAGCAACAGCTCCTAATGAGTCCCTGGTGCTCTGGCATCGTGTCAACACAACCTCATTTCCATCCCTTGCCATTTCACTGAGTTCCTGCCTGGTGTCCTGCTTGGTGTCACAGCTTGAAATAACCCAAGGAAAGGCTGTGAGCCTGCAGAGAGGGATGGGGAGAGGGAACCCCTGGGTCTGCCTGAGAAATTGGACTCCTCCAGCTGGCAGGAGCCCGTCAGTCATGCAAACAGCATGTGTGAGGCTGTTTCAGTCTCTCTTGCTAGCTGGTCTAGCTAGCTGGCTAAATAAATAAACAGGTTCTGTTTTTGTCTTCAGCCACCCTACCACCACCTCTTGCTAGCCTTGACTTTTGACTTGTCTCTGTATTTTTAGCTGCGGGACACCCTGTCCCCAAAGCTGGCGAGGACCAGAGGTTGCTCATACCTTTCTGGACACACGGATCCAGCCCTCAGCCTTCATCACGTCCTATCTGAGAGAAGGGCAGGTGTTGATCAGCACACTCCTTCCCCACCGCATCGCTGTAACTGGGCTCCGGGGACCCAGGCTGTGGCTGTGGCTTTGGAGTTGATCTTGTTGGTGGCTGTGCTGAATAATGTCTTCCTGGGCTGTCACAGAACCCATGAGATTTATGGTGCTGTGGGCTCTCATTCTTTGAATCTAGAACTGAAGGACCCCAAGAAGTTTACCTTTCTATCTTTTGTCTTGCTCATATAAAGAGGAATAGAGAAGAAGAGCTGCTTGCTTGCATTCAGCAAAACGTGATGTTTCTTTGTATTTTACACAGAGAAGATGGGGGCTGGGGGAGGGAATTTATTCTGTTTTAAATAAAAGCAGAAGACGATTTAGCACAATGTAAAATTAACTGTCACTTTGAATAACTGATCAAATGTTTTCATTTTGGAAAGTGCTGAAGTGAGCATTTGTTGTGCTGTGCATTTGGTCACAATGCTCCCCTGCCATGGGTGGGCAGGAGCAGCCCCGCCTCGGGCAGACTCACTTTTGCATGTACCCACTCCTCCTCCTGCATCCCCCTGCTCCCCAGCTTCATGAGGCTGAAGGCTCAGCTCAGTGCCCTCCTTACCCTTCCCTTTTTCTCTACCCAGGCCTCATTCCGACACTCACTTCAGCACAGATTTCAATTTAAGCATCCGAGCAGTTCCCTTGATGTAATTAGGGCTATTTGTGTGCTTGGAGGGAAGCGCGCTCTGAAGCACTTTGGATGGAGGCGTAAAAGCTCATGCATTTCAGCTGAGCAGTAAAATAGGTTTTATGGGGGCACCTGGGGCTGCCAGCCCTGCCACTCATCCCAGGAGCTGTGTAAGATGAGCCTGGAATTGTGACACTCCCCACTGCTCTGGGCTCAGTGTCCTGCAGGCTGTTGTTTGCGCTGTGCTGACGTGGGTCTTTGTGAGATTGGATGACCACCTTATCTCCTGGGGGAGCCACTCAAGGTCACAGCTCGTTCTGGCTGTTCTCCTGGGACCCACAGCACTGCTGCTCCAAGTGGAATGTCTGCAGTGTTGCTCCGGTTGGGCAAGTGTCCTGCAGTTGGTGTGCGTGTCCTGCCTGAGGGCTGGCTCTCCATCCCCATCCCAAACCCATGGGTGCCATCATGAGGAGCAGGCCGGGATGGAACAGATGCAGGTGTAGCTTTTACTGGGCAGGATGCTCCGTGAGAGTCCAGGGGACTGGGTTCTGCTGTAGGCTGCCAAGTTAGTGGTGATCATAGAATCACAGAATCACCAAGGTTGGAAGAGACCTCTAAGATCAACCAGTCCAACCATCCCATTCCCTCAGCCACTCATAACACTTGTGCTCCAGACTCCTCACAGCTTTGCTGCCTGCCTCTGGACACACTCCATGGCCTCAGTGTCTCTCCTGTAGTGAGGGGCCCAACACTGAACACAGCACTCGAGGTGCGTCCTCACCAGGGCTGAGTACAGAGGGACCACAACTCCTCTACTTCTGCTGGCAGCACTGGCTTGAGCTCGTCCTCTGCTGAACGAAGGAGGCATGTTCTTGCAACTGATGTGATCACACTTGGAGTGCTGGGTCCAGTGCTGGTCTGCCCAGTACAAGGGATGTGGAGCTACTGGAGAGAGCCCAGAAGAGGATCATGGAGATGGTAAAGAGATTGGAGGAGAGGCTGAGAGCTGGAGCTGCTTAGCCCAGAGCAGAGGATGTTCAGGGGATCCATCCCATCCGTGCTCATCATACTTGCAGGGAGGTGCAGAGCTCCAACAGGAAACACTTCTGTGCTATGCAGGTGATGGAGCACTGGCACAGGGACCAGAGGGGTTTGGTCGTCTCCTCGTTGGAGATCTTCAGAAGCTTTTGGACGTGGTCCTGTGTTCACTGCAGGGGCTGGACCAGGTGGACCCAGAGGTTCCTTCCAGCATCAGCCATGCTCTGTCTCTGTGCTGATAGAGTTACCACACTGCAGACGAACCTGGGAGAAGGCACTGTGTGCCATCCTAGGGACTGACCCTGCTGTGCTGGGCTCAGCTGACTCTCATTTGCAGAAGTACATGGGAGTTCTGTGGGCAGCAGTGCGGTTCCTTCATAAGAGAGTGCTGCTAGATTTGCATGGGCACTCTTACCTGACCTTCTTGTGCAACTGGTACTGCTCAAGGTAATAATTTCCTACCCAAGTGCCAATCTGAGCAGCGGAGATATTTTCCATTTTTTATTGGCTCTCCGCTGTGCCTGAATTAACGGGAAAATGGACTGCAACTAAGGTGAGGCTATTGAAGGTAGAGAATGACAAATTGGCTGTAGAGCATGGCAGCGATGAGCGCTGTCAGGGGTTCACACACTGACCTTTGTCTAAACAGAACTGTGTGTAACAGATAAGAATATTTAAAAATAATTAATGTCACATCAGCGCGGAGAACAAAACGACTACATCAAACGGGCAAGAAATCCACTGCAAATTACTCAAAAGGGAAATGTCAGGCTCTTCATATCTGCAGCCTGCCTTGTGCCGATGGTGCTGGAATGAGAAGGGAGGGCATGTGAGTAAAGAAGCTATTAAAAATGATTTAGAGAGTGGATAATATACGTATAAATGAGTGAGGGAATGGAGAATGGAGCAGAACAACGGCTGGCCTGTCGCACTGGACCTGTAGAAAATCAAACACTAAACTGAGCTGATAATTGGGTGCAGGGATAAATGTGTGTAAGCCAATTATCCCCACTGCTGGGGTTTTGACAGGTGGCTGAGGTTTCCCTTTCCTGTCGCCCCTGTCTCCGTGGGCTCTTGCTGCACTGTGCTTCAGCAACACCTCCTGCTCTGGTGGGTTTTGTCTGCTGGGGCTTTAGAGGTGGGGGAACCACCGCTTGGAGAGGGATAGGAGATGGTTTGAATGCTGCTTCCAGGCCAGGGCTGTCCCTGGAGGCGTGGGAAGGGTTGAGCTCCACATTGCTGCCTGCAGGGAGGGTTGGTCCCAAACTCATCCCCATGGCTGAGCCCTGCAGCCCATCTGATGGCTCCTTCGGGTGGGGGCTGCTTTCCTACAAGCTTCCAGATCCTGAGGAACCCATCTCACCCCCCCCACTCCCCACAGCTGCTCTTCCTTAGAGGTATTTATTCGCAGGAAATGACAGCAGGCGATGGGAGAAGATCCTGGAGCTGAGCATGCACAAATCTTGTAAAAAGCTCAGCCCTCACCCTTGACATAATGGATTACAGGCATCCCCGACTTCATTCCTTCAGTGGTGAAGCAAGGGAAAAAATACCCAGTTTTATTCTAACAGTGCTGTCTTACCCAGTATAACAGATTACTTCTGAGACAATCATTAATTTATCTGCAAGACCACCTGTGGGAGGTGTCCTTAAGCCACAGTTAGCAGAGGTGGGGCTGAGGAGCCCAAGGTTGAGCAGAGGGCACTGAGGAGAGTCTGGGAACTGATCCTGGACTCCTGCATTCCTGCTGCTCCGTGAATGGCAGTGCTCCCCATGTCCAGCCTGCACTCCTGTAGCCACCCCTAGTTCTGTTGTCAGCATTTTCGTGCTGTGAGGAGGCAGCAAGGTGCTTCTGGATTAGCAAAGTTGTGAAAAATAGCTTTCCAACTGGCCTGGTCACCTTTTGACAGCAGGACAGAATTTATAGGCAGAAGATGGAGACGTGATTTAAAATTAGCAGCAGCAAAGAGCTGTGTCTGTGCCCCTTGAAGTGGAGCAGGAAAACTGACCTGTCCCTGAGCCCGGCTGTGGCTGGGACGTGGTTTAGAGTTTCATGTCTCAATTACAGCAAGAGCTCAGCTTCTTGCTCGGCTTTCCTGCAGGGAAGGCACAGTGCAAAGCTGGGCTCTGCTAATGCAGTCAGTGAGAGCATCTGATACACTCAGCTGCTGTGCAGCCCTGGCCCAGGGCCGGGTGAGCAGGTGAGCTCCAATGAGGAAATCTGAATATTGATCCAGCACAGGGAAAATGCGACATTAATGGATCACTGGAAGAATAAAACCACACTGGTGTATTGCTTAAAATGAAAATGATGGGCAGCTGCTAATTAGAGTGCAGTAGTTAACGCAGTCTTCCCCATCTCCCATAGGCAGAGATACAGAAATGGTGTTTGTTAGGAAGGAAATCGACTATTTACATCTGAGGTGTTACCAGTGCCATCCAGAAAGGCACAAAGGCTGGAGATCTCACATTGCAGTCATCACTTTTTCAGGAGATAATTGCAGTCACATGAAACCAAACCAGCAAACAACCCAGTAACCTGGAAGCACAGAGCTCTCCTTGATCCTCCTTGGTTCTGCTCTCCGCTGGGGTCCACCTGAATCCTCATTAGTGCTTCAACAAGCATTTCATCACTTTGCTCCTTGCAGAGCCCTCTCCCATCCACCTCAACTCCCAGGACACCTTCAGTGCCTTTGTGTCACTTCTGGAGTTTTGAGCTGCACTATCACCTGCAAGCACAACGGGATGCATCATCCAGCAGGGAACAGGCAGGCAAAGTCATTACTGCAGAGGAAGAAGCAGGAGCAGCAGTTTTGCTGTTGGCACCTCTGTGTCACGTGAAGGCAAGTGCCAAGTTATCGTTGCAGTGCACCATTGCTAGCCCTGCACCAGGAGGGTTTTGCAAAGTGCTGGAATTGGCTTCTCTTCTCACACCACTGGGCTTTTGTAAAGCTGCCATTTCTTCTGTCCCATCTCTCTTTTTTTTTTTTTTCTTTCCCTGGGAAAAAGGAAGAAAGAAGCCAAAGGGAAAATGAGTTTTCAAGCTGCACCATCTGAATCTCACTGAGACATACTGGTGGTGTCAACCTTCTTTATGTGCATCCGGAGCTGGTGCCATTTCACACCTGCTTCATGGCTTGTTTTTAAATGACATGTAATGGTGATAGGCAGCGTAAAGATGAAGCTTCATCCCCAATTAAATTGCAAATCTGTATTTTCATTTCCTGCCCCAGTTGAGGAGGAAACCCCTGGGGAGCAAGATCTTTAAGCTTAATGAAGTAGGAGGTGCCTGCAGAACTAAAGGTGAACTTGTTTATATGAAGAAAACGAGTTCTGATCTATTGTGTTTCCAGAATATTGTGCTTCTGTATGATGCCCCAGGGAGCATTTCAGGTTATTGGGAATGCAGATGTTGGAATCTCAGGTCATCAGGTGAGAAAGCATTCAGCCCATGGCAGCTGTTCAGGAATGGCTGTGTCCCATGTCCCCAGTGCAGCACAGGGCCGATCCCACTTTGCCTCCTCTGGAGTCCCCAGCTGACCCCGCTCTCATTGCCAGCACATTGGGCCACGGTTGGCACATGATCTCAGCCTTTCTTTGGACTTCATCCCCACACAAAGTAGGGATATGATCCAACTGAGTCTCTTTGTGCTGCTTGGGACCACGCTGTGTACCATCTCTGCCGCTTCACTGTGCAAGTTCCCTTTGCTGCTTTATCAAAATTCAGCCTGCTGTGGTGAACCCTCGGCCCTGGAGATGAGTTCTTGTGGGTTTTTTTAAGGGTCTGTGATACATCTTCATCAGAATCTATGCGATTTCATCCTTTATTCCTTCCCCCAGCTTCCTCCGAATGCCATCCAGTCCCGGTGATTTATTACTCTTCAGTGCATTTTGCTTTTTGTTGGAGAATTTATATTTAATTTTTATGCCCGTTATCATTCAGGGAGAGAAGGGAGATGCTTTGGAAGCTCAGAGTGAAAATAAAACAGCACGCTTCAGTGCAGTTACTTTGTTTGAAAGATGTTTTTGTGTTTTGGCAGGATATTTACTTCCTTCCTCCTTAACTTTTCCATCATTGCTTGGAGTGATTCTAGAAAAATCAGAAGGGCTGAAGCCTGCTGCTCCTCCTGCCTGAGTTCATGAGGATTCATGCAATAATAAACTTGGTGTAAGAGCAAGGAAAGTTCATCTTTAAAGAAGCTGTAGGTTTGGGAAATGAGGAGTTACAGACTAACAGAAGGGGATTTCCTTTTCTTAGCCCCTTTGATGTTGGTAGTAGTCATGAGGTTCTTCTGTGTCACCTCCTGTACACCTTCCATGGAGGTGAACTTCTTAGAGCTCATCTGGGTCTCACTTCTCATTCTCAGGAACCTCTGATGCTCATTGAAGCACAGTGCCCCTCTGCCCCTCATACTTCTGTTCCTCACTCCCATCCCACACACATTTCTTATCAGGAGGGGAAAGTTTTAGGAACAAGATTAATACTTCCACCTCAATCAGGGGACCTGGGTGAGTTTGGAAAAAGAATGAGTTAAAACATTGAGAACTTCATCCAGATCTCCAGTAAAATCTCTTCTCCTGCCTGGTTGGCATTTGCTTCTGTAGTTCTCCACTTGCCACATCCCCAGCATCATGAGGAGATCTTACATTCAGGGTTCTCACCCCAAGTCTGACCTCAAATATGTCATGTTTGCTCCCCTGCTCTACATCTGTCCACGAACCCTGTTCTCCTGGCATCTGTAAACTCAGAGATTAACTTGAGATACATCTCTGGAGAGATCCAGTAATCCTAAATGATGGGTCCTCTGAGACGGAGGGGAACCATTTGCAAGTTCATTGCCATTGGTTCTTGGGTGACAGCAACTGTGGCTACACAGGCGCCTGGTTTCAGTCTCTGTCTCTTTAGTACTTTTTCTGTTTTAATTAAAAGCTCCATTCCAGTTTGACCTTCTGCAATGTCCCCTGGGTGCGTCTGGCCCAGTGCTGCCAGCTGGGCAAGGGAAGGGATTGTACTGCTGTGCTCTGGTGCTGCACAGCCCCGAGCTGCTGGAGCTCAGGGAGCTCTGGGATACCCTCTGAACCATAGGGTTTGGGTTGCGGTGTTGCTGTGTGGAGCTGGGGGTTGGGCTCGGTGATCCCTGTGGGTCCCTTCCAACTTGGGATTCTGTGAATAGGTTTAAATGGCTGGATTTGTTAATGACAGAATTGGGCGAATGGAAATTGGATTTGGTTCCTGAAGCTTGGGACTGTTCAGTTGCTGCCTCATGGACTTCTCAAGGCAACACATCAGTGCGCTGCATAGACCAGCCAGGCATCCCAGCCCATGGCAGGGAACAGACAGCAGCGGAATTGAAGTCCTCACTGTTCAGAGGGGGCCCAGAGGAATTGGTGTAAAGCAGAGCACTTTGGTTCAATCAACAAAACCCTCCTCTTTACTGTGAAATACTTCATTTTGAAGAAGACCTCTTTTCCCTTAGAAGTCCCAGACCAAAAATCCCCGTCTGCCTCTTTCCATCGGTTACCCTTCTGCAGTGTTAGCACATGTTAGCACAATGTTAGGGCAGGTACTGTGGGATTGCCTGAGCCTGAGCCAATCTGAAGTATGCTGTCCCAAGCGTGCAGCCCTGTGAACACAACTGCTTCTGTCTCCTCGGCTTTGAGCTCCTGGCTAAGCAGCTCAGAGCCTCAGGTCCGAAGGTCTTGAGTCTGATCCGTGCAGACATACAGCCAGGGGCTTTTCTTTCCAGTGCAGCATACCCTCTGCTGGGGATTAGAAAGTAGTGGATTATCTGATTACCACAGCTGGTAGAAAACTCTGTGTCCTGATTCTTGTAGGACGAAGGTGAGACGATTGAGGGGTGCTGCACCTGCTCCCAGGCCAGAGACAAACCCCAGTGCCCACACTATTCCCGGTGAGTAACAACACATCCCTTGGACGTGGTGAGTGGTGTGAGAGCCCTGAGATGAATCCTGGCTGCTGCTGTGTGAGGAGAGGCTCCCTGCTGTTGGCACTGAGGACAGCTGGCATCAGGTGCTGCTTTTTTCCAGTTGATTCGGGCTGATGGTTTTTCCTTAGCACCTTCTGTGTGTGTTCTCATCCTGGCATTCAGGGAGGCAGAGGGGGAAGGCAGTGCTGAGAGCCTGCTGTTCCCTGCCATGCTGTTGGCAGCAGGGTCTGGAGTACCTTAATCACCCCCACATGGGCAGATGGCGGTCTGTTTGGATGTGGTGGGGTCAGCATATTTTAATTTCTGATGCTTTGCTTATATTTATTCTAAAAGTCATGCATGCAGTTTGTTGTGCTGGAAGAGCGTGAGTGTGGTAAGCACAGGGGAGGGATGGGGGTGAGCCCTGGAGACAGCAAGTTGGAAGCAACACATTTGTGGGTTTGTGGAGGGCTGGAAGAGGGTTTGGGGCTCAATGACAGTGTGCCCCAAGTAGTACTGAGAAATGCTGGTCCAGGAACCACTGGTGCATTAGAAACTCGCTGTGCTCCCCGAGCAATGAAGTTGGGAAAGTCCTGAGCTGGGAGATGTCCTGCTGGTTCTGTGGGAGTTTTGTTCCAGTGAGCACACGGGAAAAGGAGTCCAGCTGAACTAAACATGGAGTTTGCTTCAGCAGAGAATAAATGAAGATGCCAGGACTTCTGGGTGCACATTGCGTAATAGTAGCATGGCACAGTGACCTGAATTCAGCAGTGGACTTTCCCCTCCCATTCCCAGATGAATTTAAAGAAGCAGCTCCTCACTTTCCAGTTCTGCTGGGCTTGCAGCCCTGGTGCAACACATTTGTATTAATTGGGACTGTGGTTGAGATTTTCCTTGGCATCTTAAGTAGGAGAGGAAAGAAATCAGGTGAAACCTCTCTCCGTACAGGCTGGGGCTCTGCTGTTGCTTGATAGGCATCATACTCAGAAAATAAAGATCCAGTCCTTTTTATCTTATTTGGAAATCTGATCCGTGACACTCCATGAAGGTGAAGGACAAATGGAATTTGAGCTTGTTTATGATTTGTCTACAACCATTTCCTTGCTTCGTATAACCCCAGTTTAGTAGCAGTGAAAGTATCTTGCCACAAAGTAGGCCTAAGGAATTCTGACATACAGATTTGTTAAGCAAACGAATGGACTAAAAGCTGCCTTCTCCATGAGCAAGTGAAACATTGTGCTCTGATTCCAGAGACCAGGATTTAGCTCAGCAAATGAAATGGTGAGATTCAGCAGCCTGGAAGAAATGCCTCAGTTTTTGAACATGTTGCTTGGGCTGTAAGCACCTCCTTCAGCTGGCGAGCTCATTCCTTCCACAGTGCTTCTGAACCCTGCAACCCTGCTGCATCATTATTTGCTTTTCCATTTTTACTTCTCCCTCCAGTTTATGAGGAGCTCGTGGAATAAAGGTTGATTCTGAAAAGAGGTGTGTAACCACCTATTTGTTGGGGGATGTAGGGAAAACTGTGAAAATGTCTGTTATTCACCTGATTCAAGATCACTGAGAGCAACTGGAGAATGGGGAAGGCTGATAGAAATGCCTGTTATTTCAGCAATGCCGAGGAGGTCACAGAAATACCTGTTATTGAGCTGACCCTTAAGGGGTTGGAGGTGTCCCATCATGGGAGGATGGGAAGCATCCTGTAAGGATTTGGGGATGGTTGAAGTTTTCTGCTGCATTAGAAGCAGCCTGCATTGGAGAGGTCCATCACAGCATCTGATGGCAAATAAATCCAGACTGTAATCACTCGTTCAGGCTGTTTATCAGCTCTGGCGGTTCCTGTCCTCTCAGGATTAGGACGGTGCTCGCTCACCCTTTAAGCTATGAACTGGCAGTGACCTTCTTAGCACCCTGTGGGCCAAGGAAGGAAGGGTTGTAACAGGTTGCTTAATTTAGCAGAGATGCTGTGGGTCAGGAGGGACGTGCAGGTGCCAGTGCTCAGGATGCATGGGTGAAGAGCAGCTGTTGGTGGGGCACAGAAGTTGTAAATGAGTTTAAAACATCCTGCTTGTAGGACTAGCTTACCCTCCATGCCTAAGATACTTTTATCAAAGAAAAGTATGGACTTTGGGACAGCTGATGAACCTCAAGAGGCTCTAAAGCTGTAGTTCATTCCAGAGCCTCTACAAGTGCTGTGAACCATGAGAAGACAACATCTGTGCCTTGGGAGCAGCAGCAATGTGCAAAGCATGGAGAGCT
>NW_024962288.1:4729168-4874449 GCF_019238085.1 Lagopus leucura
ACATCTGTGCCTTGGGAGCAGCAGCAATGTGCAAAGCATGGAGAGCTTCGTCCATCAGCTGCTGGGCATCACTGCAGCCGGATGTTATTTGCAGCACAGACTTTGCCACGCTAACATCTCACAACAGGCACTGGCAAGTGCTTTGTACCAGCACAGACAGCTTTGCCACTCGTGGGTTGTTTCCTTTCTTTCTAAGCACTTCCTCAGTAAACGATGAGATTATGTGACTTCTGCAGTGTGGGTTCTGAGGTGTGCATGCACATATTCTTTTTTGTCTTTATTTTGCAAGCAATTGCCTCATCAGCAGGATTCCTTTGCAGCACAGAGATTGCTCCGGTGAAGCTGTGCAAGTGGAGGTGCAGCACTGAGCTGTTCAGAGCAGGATGCTTGCTTGGCTGCTTGAGCCCTCTTAGCAGCATTGTGTGTTTGTGACGGTGGACAAACAATCTGCTCTCTGAAGCCCAAGTGTCTGCAGGAGTGCAGGAACCTCTGGCTGTCTGCAGTGGTCTGGGTGTGCTTGAAAACCTCGGAGGAAGGGAGAAGAACCCAAGTGATTGGAAGCACTCTCAGGCCGTTTCCAGGAGATAAGACAAAGTGTGTGGTTTTATTTGAAAGGGAGGAAGGGCTTCAGACCTGTCCCCAAATGCTCCCAGCTTGTGACAGCGGAGATAGCATTGAGATCTGTTGAAGAGTGCAAATCTTTCTTTGCCCTTTGAGATAAGCTTGTGATTGTTGTCTGCTGAGATGGGGCTGTGAGCCATGGCTGGGGGTGATGGCAGCCCGGGCTGAGGAGACAGAATTCAAATCCCCTCAAGGGCCGACGTTCTCACGTCTTCATCTGCGACAGGAGAATGTGAAGATCCAGTTAGGAATGATTGACCTCTTATCTGTGCTGTGTTGTTTGGAAGATGCTCTTAGGCAGCCAGTGCTGAGCCCATCCTCTGTGAGAGGAGCTCGGGGCTCTCTCACATGGGGAACCAAACAAGTTTTCAGCTAGAAAAGCCAGGTTCTTGGCACTGAGGCCATCTTTGGCTAGCGTGGAAGGAGAGCTCCTTGGGCTGGTTTTGGTTGATGATAAGGAGTTATTTAGTGGCTGCAAGCACCAGGAGTGCTCTCTGCAAAGCTCCATCAGTCCTGTTCACAGCCAGCTCTGAAGTTCTGCAGGACAGAGAAAACCTTTCCCTGTGCCCACATATTTATCCTACCTGCATGGACCTATATGCTTTCTTCTCCTCTACTGCTGTTCTCACTTAACCTCTGTCCTTACTCCTCAGCACCTCTACTTCTGCTCTTCTGTCGTATCCTGTTTTCTTCACTTGTGCTCTTTTCCTCTTCTCCACTTCTGTCATAACTGTACCCTCTCATTTCCTCCTGCACTTCTCTTCTTCTGCGATTCTGTCTTAATGGCATCCTCTCATTTCCTCTCCTGTCCCCCTACCTCTTCCCCTTCCCTTCTTTCTTACCTGCATCCTCTCATTTCCTTCTCTTCTGCTCTTCTCTTCTGATCCTGTCTCTTACCTGTATCTGCTCTTCTCCTTTTCTGTTCTTGTCCTCTTCTGAGCAGGAACCTGAGCAGTCCTGTTCACAGGTCAGGTTTTCCATTGGGAGCCCAGCCCTGACACATTGCATTCAGCACAGGCCATGAGCTCAGCCCAGAAGCTCTGTCCTCGTTCCTGCCCACGCCAGGCTTCCTTGCTCTGCTGGGAGTGCAGCAGTGGGAGATGAACAGAAAATGGAACACGTTTTCATGTAGCTGACATCATCCTGTGCCCTGTACCTGCAACCTTGATGAACCTAAGGAAGTCGAGCATGTGTCTGATTTTAAACCTGTTAATTCAGTCAAAGCGTACTCAAATCCATGGGTTAGAACACCCTTCCTGAGTCAGTGATTAAGTTCTAGTGCTGAGGTGGTTGTCTGTGATCAACCCAAATGAGCAAGTAATTCATAATGAGTGCTGGACCTTAGAGTTACGTTCTCTGCCAATCTTGATCTTATCAAAATAGCATGTCAGTTTAAATTATCTGATTTGGGGGGTTGTTTTTTAATTCCTGGATTTGCCGTGTGAAATTATCTGTTTCTCAATGCTTGAAGGTTAATTCTGACTGAGATAGTGCAGGAATCAAAGCTCCCCACCATAATTTTCCCAAGTTCCCTGGCCAGTTGGCTGAGCTTCATCCCTCAAAGGTTTCTAGTTACCTTTGGGGATCTGGGCCTCACTTTCTCAACGTTAAGACATTAAAAGGGAATAGTCATTGCCCCATGCAATGCTCAGGCACTGGGGACAGGGGACAAGAGAGCATCCCATGCTGCTCACTCAGTGCCCTCTGCTAACCAGATGCAGCTTTCTGGCTGCCCCTATGTACTCCAGAGCTGGAAGGTGAGTCAGCAAGCAGAAGGCAAGGGGATGTCTTAAAATGAAAACCTGAAAGTAAATCTCTTTTTGCACGTCTTTTCTCAGCTTCCCCTTGCTGTAGAGGCGTGTGCTTGATGGGATGTGATGGCTCTGCCCTTGTCAGCTGTATCAAATATGACTTGTGGACTTTTTTGTAAGGAGAGAAATGGGAGTTAGCAAGAAGAGCAGAATGAACAGGGCTGCATCCTTCATCAACAGAAATCCAGGTCTGAGATTGCTTTCAAGCTAGATTTGATTTGGGAACTTTAGGAAATTAGCCCCAAAATTGCTTATCTTACCATCCCCCTTCTGTAGCATTTCATCTTCACACACATTTCCCCTGTGAGGCAGTGACCTTTTGCAGGCTGTGGTGTGACACAGGGAAGTGGCACTGATGGGAGGGAGCTGGTTCTGCCTGGAGCTGAGGATGGACTGCTTTCCCCTGCATGCTGTGACATCCAGGGGATGCTGCGTGCCACACATCTCTGTGTTTATGCTGAATGTGTGGGGTAGGGTGTTTCTCTGAACTATTAATTTTTTTTTAATTTATTTTTGAGGATGGAAGTGGCACTGAAAAACACAGGGACTATAAGGGTGACTTCAGGACAGCATGTCTAACCTTGGAGGACCAACAGTGTCCTTTGGTGGACAAGCTGTGTAGGGACAAGTCTTCCTACTCCCTTCAAAGCAGAGGGACAAACAGGAATTGCAGCAGCCCATGATTTTCAGCTTGCTCATTCTTGAGAGAGGTGTATAATCAAATCCCAGTTTGTTACTCTGCATTTCTCCCTAAAACCTTGGGTTTGCTGTCTGGGAATCAGAGCATGACAAGCCACGGGTCTCACACTGCATCCCATTGACCTCCCTTGTGTCATCCCCTCCAGAGGAGGAGGAAGCCTCACCTGCAGACTGTGACTGAAGATTGAGCACATGCCTGTGTTGCATCAAGCTCTTAGCTGAATCCTGTTTGGTTTTGGGGTTCACAGGCAAGGGGAAACAACATGCAAAGTCTGAGTGTCACACCACACCACTGAACAGTGGCTTTGTAGCTGGGAAGGTTGGTGATTAAAGAGATTATTGCTTTAGAAGTGTCAAGGGACCAAAGTTTGAAACCTCAGCATTCCATGGTGCTCAGCTCAGCCCTGCTCTGATATTTCCTTGTACCAGGCCTTACTGCCCCATTGTGGCTCTGCTCTGGTGCGTTAGAAAGGACTGGGAATTTACCCTTTGCCTGTTCCACCTGCGGTGCAGCCTCCCTGGGACATTACCTACTGTTATCTGTAGGTAAAACACACCATCACTTTGCTATTTATGATCCAGTTTAAACAGAAGCCAGAGACAAGCCGGTGAGGGCAGAGAGAGGTCAGGGAGCTTACTTAGCTTTCTGCAGTGTTATTAATTATCCATGGCTTTCTGTCCTACTTCCCCTCTGAGTGCTCTCCGGCGTGCTGCTGGGTGCCACTGATGTGCATGGGTTCCTCTGTGCCAGGTGGATCCAAGCTGTGGTGCTGGGCTCAGCCTGCCCCTCATCACTGCCTTGTTATTGCATTACCCTTCCTGCTGCTGGAATGTAATAATAAGGTTTTGAGTACCTTTATTATCTCATTTTCACTTACCTGGCACTTACCTGCTTACCTCCACCTTCTCTGGGCTCTTGGTCACACTGTCCATTTCAAAGCATGCTGAATTAAAGGCAGGTGAGATCCAAGCTTGCCCAATTTTTTCTTTTCTTATGGGATTTGAAGGGCCTGAAAATATCCTCATGATTATTTCTCACCCTGTGCATAACCTTTTTACTCTAAGGCTCTTCTGAAAGATGCAGCCCTACTGCTCATAAGAAATCCCCCAAAGGCAAAGCACCACATGCACTGCAGTGGCAATTAACAGCCCTCTGATGAAATACTGATTTAAGGAGCTTTGTGGTGATGAGCAGGAAGAGGCTGGAGAGGCTTGAAGGAGCAGAATGGAGGCTGGTTTAAATACCAGGGATGGGAGCAGGAGAGGAGATAGCTGTATTTCGGGCATATCTTGACCAAAATACTCCATCTTGCAATGCCTCATCCCACAGCAGCCCATGTGCAGTGTCCTT
Organism: Lagopus leucura; assembly: GCF_019238085.1. Classification (NCBI taxonomy): domain Eukaryota; kingdom Metazoa; phylum Chordata; class Aves; order Galliformes; family Phasianidae; genus Lagopus; species Lagopus leucura. Next base: position 4,733,651 of record NW_024962288.1, read on the forward strand.
TCAGGCAGAGGTGCACATGGAGACCAGTTGGATGCAGGTGAGGGGCATGCACAGACCAGGAATGAGGTGTACCAGGAGCAACGCCATCTCCTTCTGCAAGGTGCTTACTTTCTTCCTCAGTGTTTATTTCCTTCTCTTGAAATGCATCTGCCTTGTTTATCTGACCCTCACATGCGGTCACAGCCTTTACAGCCTCTGCTTTGGCTCTTATTACACTTTTCAAAATCTCTTCATTCCTGAGTTCTCTAATCTTTCCGCCAGCACCCATGTTTTATGCTTTGGTTATGCCTCCCTTCCTTTTAATTAATTTTTCACACTACCTTGCACTCCCTATTGCCCTCTTTTATTTAATTTATTGCTCACTAGCCATCATAACCCCTGGGCAAGCCTTTAATTTATCTCTTCCCATGTCCCGTCGCCCCCCTCTGTCCTTTCCCTTTATTGATTTCTCCAGTTTGATTTCACCCTGTGCTTGCCAACGTTGTCTCCTAGTCTTCCCTTCTCCTGAAGATTGCTTGGCTGAATTTCTCCCCCCGTTGAGTGACCTTGCTTCATTGCAGTCACTGGCCCAACAAGGCTGAGATTGCTGCTTGGTAGGTCCCACCTTACTCACTCTTATTTTCCGCTCCATCCTCCCAGCATCTCAAAATGATCACAACCATAATTTCCATCCAGTTTGCCATCGGGAAGAAATGGACTTTTTCCCATGAGCCTCTTCCAAGGTGAAGAGGTTTGGTGGCCACAACCCACCAGCATCTCTGCTGAGCAGACCAGTGGTCTTGGGGCAGGGATGGACCCACTGGGGCAGATGCCACCAGGATTCTGCTCTGACCAAGGGGAGAGGTTTGTGCTCTCAGTGGCTCTTTGTTCCTGCTGTTATCCTGGAGATGACAAAGTGTGCCTGTACCTCTACTGGGGAAGCTTTGGCTGCCCACAGCCCACCGTCCCTCTGGTCTGAAGCTGCATTTAAATGGAAATAAATGACTCTTCTGTCTTCCAGGTGCCCCCTGCCAGGCACAGCCCAAATCACAGCAGGTGGGTGTCCATGGGCTCAGACAAAGAGGGAAATTTTAGCTTCACTCTCTGGTTACAAAATACTGTACGCTCTTATGTATGATCCATAAATAAATGGTCCATTAACTTACAGACCAGCTCCTGCCATTACCACAATGGGTTTGGAAAACACATTATTGCAGATAGGCAGGTAATTTTGTCATCTGCAACTGTGTGATTTGCAGTCGGAGCCCAACAGCTGGAGAGGGTCAGTGGCAGGAACCATATGTATGTTTTTAAGATCTAGGGCAGGTGTAAGATACGAGTGTGCTGTGGCTCAAAAATATGATGATCCACCCACATTTTCCAAAACTTTGTTTGCTGTTAAGAAAACTTGAAACAGAAATAACTGCAGAGATAGATGAGTCTAAGGAAGTGAAATAGCTCTGGACAGCAGTGGGCCTGGACACGTCAGCCCCCTGAGAGTGGTGCCCCAGCAAAGGAGGGTCCCCAGGAAGGTCTGTGCCATGGGAGACTAATCAAGCATTGCTGGTTGAATTGTTAGAATCACAGAATCACAGAATGGTTTGGGTTGGAAGGGACCTCTAAGATCACCTCGTTCCAACCCCCTGCTGTAGGCAGGGACACCTCCCTCTAGAACAGGTTGCTCACAGCCCCATCCAGCCTGGCCTTCAGTGCTTCCACGGATGGGGCATCCCAGGATGCAACCCAGGATTCATTTGGCTTTCTGGGCTGCAGGTGCACGTTGCTGCCTTGTGTTGAATCTTTCATCAACCGACATTCCCAAATCCTTCTCCTGAAAGCTTCTCTCAAGCCATTCTTCACCCAACCTGTATCTGTGCTTGAGATTGCCCTGACCCAGGTGCACCTTGTGCTTAGCTAGGTGGATTATAAGTCACATATAGCGTGATCCCTAAGGGCTGAGCATTGTTTGACTAGGAAATAAAATACAGGACTTACATCACTGAAAAATCCATGGGAGCCCCAGGAGGAATCGTAGACTGATGGAATGGCTGAGGTTGGAGGGGACCCCAGAGATCAGATGGGGAGGTGGCTGCTGGCTTCAGCAGAGGGCTGTGGCTGGGTGCTGAGAGCAGCGACCCCGGCAGGCCTTCCTGCCCCAGATGTGCTCTGAACTTTGGTGCCACAGCTCTTTCTTGCATCGTTTTATTCTTCCCTTTTCTGTACGCTGCTATTTTCCTAATTTCTACTCTCCCCTCTTTGTCCAAGTTTAAATGATAGATAGAGTCATCCTATGTACTCTGAGACCAGATCATTTCCCACTGCATTTAGCAGCCGTGAAGCACTGGCTTCTATTCCAAATTCAGACCTCTCCATCAGCTTGGCAGGAATTTTTCTTGTTACCTAGGGAAAGCAGACCAGCTGCCTGTTCCCTCCGTCACTTTCCATCTACAGATGCAGGAATTTCCCTTTTTTAATGTAGGGAGAGCCCCTGCCCTCCCAGTAGAAGCAGCCTGCACCTCATTTAAGCCAGCAGATTTGTTTCCCTCCCTGCCAAAGGAACCTTCTAGAGATGACTGAGACCACCCGGGTGGTCAGCGTGCCATACCCACCTCACATCACTCCATTAGGTGACACTCTGGATCAGAGCATCAGCTTCATGTGAACAGCTGTGCAGATGCAGAGACAACTCCTTCTGTGTTTGCAGCTCCGTCGTGCAGAAGGGTGAGGAGCAGATCTATGGCATCCTGTTAGAACCAGGAGAAGGGCCTTTGCTTTTTTTTCCTCCAAGTTTGTACTGAGAAAGCAACTGACAGGAAGGGATGCATAAAGGCTTCGGCAATTTATCTTCTGTTGTGAATTGTGGTTCTTTTACGAGGTACCCCGGGCCCCTCGGCGTGGGGATTGGTTCAATACATCTGCCTTCTGCTTGTCTCCGTAGGTCCTCTGCAAATAAGGAGCTATAAATGAACAACAATATCTGTATTTGCAGGGGGTAGAAAGCTGCATTTGAGCTTTTCCTTTGCACATTGTAAACAGAAATGGACAATTCGGGCAACACTGTAAGGGAGAGCTGTGCAGAAGTCGGGAATGCACCCAAATGCTGCTTTATGGCACGTAAAACCTACAGTATTGGAAAAGCACTTCATATTATTTTGTAGTTCGAGGAAAAAGCCTTTAAATGTGTGGAGGAGCAGCTGACCATGCAGTGAGCTCTACCTTTCTGAGCCCACAGATGGGACTGGAGGTTTGGAACTGGATGGACAACATGAGGTTTGGGGACCTGCGGGGATGAGGGCAGCTGGCAGTGCTTGCAGCCCTGGTGCTGCGGTTCCCACCTTCTTTAAAAGGATTTCCCAGCCTGTGTGCTGAATTTGGTGTGAGAAGGACCTGTTTGAACACGTAACCCGCAGCTTTTCCACTGGGATTTTTCAAATCAGGCTCAGACAATGTTTGTAAGCTACTTTACAGTTACCTGCTTGACTTCTCAAGAGCATTACTCATTTTGCACTGCAGTCACAGATTTTGAATACGAGATGCTTGTGGCTATGGATAAGTCAGCGCTAAATATTTTAATCAGAGAGGGAGGCTGATCCTCTGCCAGCCTGGGTGTCTGGCACGTAGCTTTCTATTCAGATGAGCATTAGCCTGGGTGAATTCAAAGCCTGAAGGTCAGAAGTATTGGGGGCTCCCACCTACTCATAACAGACCTCAGCAGTAAAATTGCTGTAGTGACAGCGATGGTTTTGTTCCTTTGGAGAAATGCTTGCAGGCAGGTGATGGGGAATGCTGTGAGGTTTGAGAGCCGAACCTCACGGAGGTGCTTCCATAAGAGACTCTTCCCATGCTCGGCAGGGGAGTGGATGTGACTTTATTGGGTTTTTCCAGGGGAAACAGCTGTAGAAAAATGGTTCCCTAAGCTTTTTTTTTTCTTTTTTTTTTACAACAGTGACATTTCTTCCTCGTAAGTGTTTTTCCACAGAGCTGTCTCCTTGGTAAACTGTAATCCATAGATCAGAGCCTGCATCGCAGCGCTGCATGTGGCATGGAAATCCTTCACCATCTCTTATCAGAATCTGATTCAACTGCAAGAAAAAACAAAGCCACAGGATGGGCTCTGCTGGCAGCTCAGCCTGTCCTGCTTGTCCTTCTTCTGTCCTTCCAGTGCTGCCTTTGCACATCCAGAGGAGGGAAATGGGACACCCAGCTGCCGCAGGTGGGGACCTGTGTCACACATTCCTGCCAACCTGCCAGCATCTCCTTGAGAGAGCAGCCTGTTGTAGCTGAGGCAGGGAGCAGGGAGGTAAGCTCCTTCCTCTGGCCCCAGTGTTCACTGCAGATGGACTGGCTGAGCCATATGGGAGCGCTTTAAAGCTCATCCCTAAGTCCTTCTGCCCTGCAATCCTCCACGGGGATCAGTGCCACAGCAGCCCCAGGGTGACAGGGTGGAGAAGGTGTGTGATCCAGCATCACCTCAGTGCTGCAGGAGCTGGCTGCTTCCTCCTGCATCACAAAGCAGCTGCTGGTTGGGGCAGCAAGGCCTTCCCACGCCATCCTTCCTTTCTCCATTTCTTTGTGATCTGCCTGAGCTAATTCCACTTATTTCTGTAGCACCTACTACAATAGCGCATCAGTCCCTCCGACAGGTTTTAGTTTTTCTTTTCTTCATCTTTTATAGCATCTGTTTCTACCAGGACAATGCCAGAGCTGCTTCATTAGTGCACTGAGCTCACCCGAGGGCGTTCTGCTGGCCAAACTGGAAGAGCATCCATCCGCACTCTGCTGACTTGTACTTTCTTCTTAAGCCTTGGTATTAATATCAAACTTTTAAAATTGCAAGGTATTAAATTTTTGGAGAGGCGCTGCTTTTTGTGTGAGGAGACAGCTGATGGAAGTCTTAATACTGCAGGTGGTGTGCTGCCAATCCCTTTAATGCTGCACAGCATTAGAGCTCTGCTAGCAGAAATATCCCTCCAGCAGGGAGCTCCGGAAAGCAGAGTTCAGTGCCTTTATTCCTGTGCACACTGCTTTCCTGGCTCAGTGTTTGAATGTGCAAAGAATCTGCCACATCAGTGATGCCTCCTATGAATTTGGATATTAGCGTGGAAAAAAAAAAAAAAGGAATAATTTGCCATCTCCAGAGGTAGGAGGGGGCTCCTCTGGGGTGGCTGTTCCCATTTGGTTGAGCTGCAGAACTGAGGTTCACTCAGGCGTTGCCCCTTGAAAACTCCCTGAAAACTGCAGCTGCAGTCACACATCCAGGAGCATCCAGCAAGGCAAAGCGTGCAGTCAAAAAATACACAGTACGTTCTGTGAAGTGACTTGGTGAGTCTCAATTAATACCCTAATTGCCTTTTTTTCTTTTAATTATTGACTCCAAAACGGCTAGGCTGTTTTCAAATGCCGCCGAATATAGAAGTGAAGGGCTCTTATTGACATTTTGGAATTACAAATTATGTTTGTTGTGGAAAAAAAGAAAAAAAAAAAAAAGATAAACTGTCTAATTGGTTGCATGTTGCAATTTGTGTGCACTTAAGTAAGAAAAATACAGCTATCGAGGGGCCCGTTACAGATTGCTTTCCTTTGAGTCAGCAGAGCTGCGAGCAGGGAGGGAAGCAGATCCATACCCTGTCAAACCTGGGCTGACAAGGAGCTCTGTCCGAGGGGCTGCTCTGGCAGTGAGATGCTGCTGCTGAGGAGATGAAGAGAAGAAGGTGCAGCACGTGGGCCTTGGAACCTCCAAAAGAAGAAGCAGAGCAGCTCCCAGCTGAGGTGTTCCGAGCTTTAGCATCTGCTGTGATGTGGTCTGAGCCCCCGGAGTGGGAGAAGCTGTAGGTTTGTGGCTGCAAAGAAGAGTTTGAAATTCATCTCCCCTAAAAAATCAGTGTCAAAGGCTGACCTACTTGTTCAGGACTGCAGAGGAACAGAAACTTCTCCAAGCAGGGATTGCTCCCACCTTGCAGAGATTCCCTTTCTTATCTGCCCTTCTACCTGCAGCAGCTCTGGTTTCCCGCACGGATGGAGGAAAGCAGTACCAAGAGAGTGGTGAGGTGCTGGAACAGGCTGCCCAGAGAAGCTGTGGATGCTCCATCCCTGGAGATGTTCAAGGCCAGGTTGAATGGGGCCCTGGTAACCTGTTCTACTATTAAATGTGGAGGTCGCATTTGGCAGGGGGTTGGAGCTTGATGATCCTTGAGGTCCCTTCCAACCCAAGCCATTCCATGATTCTGTGATTCTATGAAAGTAAAGCTAGCACTGAAGAACAAAACCATGATGCCATAGGAGGCAAAGGGGAGGAAGAAGAGTTCTCTGAAGCAGGATTGCCTTGCTCCAAGTGTCCCAGTGCACGGGAAGGAGAAGGTATAGAGCTGGGGTCTGCAGCATTCCAAATAGCTTCACCTGACAGTGCTCACTGGACACAGGAGGTGAGCTGCTGCTGATGTCTCCTTCTGACAGAGCCCTTGGGAAAACACCGAGTGCTTGTTAGTGCAGAAAGATTTGTTAACACCATTAATTAGAAGTGAAGCTTGTATTCCACGTGGCAGATGACTCTTCGTTTTAAAAAAGCCAACACTCAGATTAGGGGGTCTGCTTTTACTAATCTGATGAATCACAGTATTTAGCATGGGGTTTCTTTGCAGAGAAAGCATTGGGGTGGTTCTCTGAAATCATTTTCAGCTGTGGAGGAGGAGGGAGATTTGAAAGGATGGATGTGAGAGCCTGGCAGTGAGCTGAGGTGGTGCTGGGAAGAGAGCAGGAATGAGACAAAGGCATATTGGAGCAGAAACATGGGCCCTGAGGGACGCTGCTCTGACACTGAGCCATTCCACCTGGACATTGAGCAATTGAAATGAGATACATCAAATGTTAGGGCCTTCCAAATGGTGCTGAATGTGGCCAGCCCTGGCAGAAGCATCCAGGCATGCCTGGAGGAGGAGAACATTGCAATGGATGGGGAGTGCTGTTCCAGGACACGGCTCTCCTGCCTTCCCATTGCTCACTGGTTTGCTCTGGGAGCTTTGCCTCTTTGGATTCTATTTTCTTTGGACTCCTGTGCCCCAGCAGTCATGAAGGGCTTTGCCATGGGCTTCCTCCAGTGCAATACTGAGCCACAGCTGGAAAGCCTTACCTCTGCCTTCCCTCTGCAGCTGTATGAAGCAATATAATTAATAGTAATGCCCCTTGCCAGAGGCAGAGATGTAGTTGATGAGCAACTGTAAATTCCCTTTGTCATTCTTTTTCTATTTGTTTAACCAGATGTGTGCAATGGGGGGCAAAGCAGATCTGTTATTTATGTGTGGTGGGAGCAACAAAGCAAACCGTCTGTCATTTTGCAATTTGCTGACCAATGCTACAGATAATCAGCATTTTTCACTGTCTTTGCAGGAAGTCCTGTAGAGTGTGATCCATCAGTGATGCAGCGCGTTTGTTGAGAAATGCACATTTTGTAGGCAGTAGCACTGGGGAGCTTTGTTCTACAGAACAAAAAAATAAACAGAGTGGGTTTTAATTGAAGGATTTTTTTTCAAAGTGACTTTTCCAGTGCAAATTGTCACAGAAGATATTTTATCTTCAAGCTGTCGTGTTTGTAGGAAGGTGAAAGAGAGCCGTAACGTTTACTTGAGAAACTGTGGATTGTCACTTGGGCTTTAATCTGCAAAAAAGGATGTTTGGAGGAGTATGCATTTCCATGAGCTTTATCTGGTATTTGCTGGGGAGACCTTTCCAGCTCCGTTAGTCAGTCAGATGTGGGTGGATGTCTCTGTGCTGTGGCTGTTACCCCAACCCATGGCAGTGTCTCTCAGTCTCCATCGACCGCTGCTTCATTCCGTCAAGCACCCATGCATCTCATTTTGGAAGATCCCTTTTCACAGCTTATTTGTCAAGGGCAAAAATTTGCTTTCAAGCTTTGCCAGAAGAGTGTGGGCAGCAGGAGATAAGAGTGACAGATCGGCACACGTGGGACAAAGTTGGGTCCTTGAGCTCCAGCACCATAGCACGGCCGCTGCTCATGTCTCACGCAGGCAGGGGCATGGTGCTTTTGCAGACAAAGGCATGGTGCTTTTTGCAGCTTAATGGACACTCTCCTTGAGGTGCTCTTGCCTTATTTCCTTCGTGCACATGCTTGAAGTCATGCAGGTTTGTGCCCCCACAGCCTTTCTCCTCTAGAAGTCCCAGTGCGTGCAGCTCCTTGTTGCAGCTGGTGATGTCCGATCTGATGCCCTCCAAGGGCAGGGATGGGCAGTGATGCTGTAAGCCATCTGGAAGGGCTCTATCCCATTACCACCAGCATCTCATGGTGGGGGGAGCAGCTTGCTCTGGTGCAGTCCTCTCTAAACCCTTCTGCCTCCTGACGCTGACTTTTCCCAGGAGGATTTTTGCATCATGCCTTTGCAAAGATTTTTGAGCCTCTAGCTTCCAGCTGAGCTTTTCCAGAGGGCGGTTGTTAGCATCAAGCCACATCTTTTCTGCTCAGTAGTGTATTTTTGGGAAGCCCAGCAGCATGTTTTCCTTGGAGACCAGCCCTGCAGCAGTAAGGAGCAGCCCCAGGGCTCCCCCAGAGGCTTCCCTGAGATGGCCCCAGGTGTGTCCCCCTATCATGGTACCTCTTTGAGCAGCAGTGCACAAACAAGTGCTTGGCAATGTCATTGCTCCAGGTTATGACTTTATTTTCCAGCCTCAGGGGTGAGGATAAACCCCAGGGACGTTTGAGGCAGCTGAGAAAACCAAGTGAGCAGGAAAACCTCTGAAGGTGGTTAGGAGTTTACATGCAGAGGAAGCTGCAACAAGGTGATGCAGTGCACAGGATTCCAGTGACGTTAGTGAGATAGTTGGGGATGTGACACACAAACCTTGGCTCTTAGAGCCATGAGGACCAGTGGCTGTGTTGGTGAGGTGGCAGGAGCAGCTCAGAGCACGTATCCCTTGGTGCCAGCTGCCAGGTGCAAGAAGTAATCCCAGCAGGTGGTGTCAGTGCGATCCAGATGCACTTACAAACGTGCTCACTGCACTTAATGCTGATGGAGAGCTGGTGCTGGAGGCATCCAGCTGAGAGGAGACACCCAGAAAGCAGCTTTGTTTCCTAGAAAAATAACCACACCAGCTTGGCACTGCTCCTGGCAGCAAGCACGATGTAGAGGAGATCCCAGGAAGTTCAGCACCCCAGTGCGTGCTGCCGGGCTCCCATGGAATGCAGAGCCTCACCCTGGGGATGGCCCAGCAGCTCTTCTGGCAGCGGTGACAGGAGGAGTAGCAGGAAAGGGATGGCAAACATCTCTCTCCTGCAACGCAGGCAGCTTGGATTTTAGCAGGAGGGTTTGCATAACTGCAGTGTGCAGATCGATAACGTGATGCACAGCAGCTGCTATCAGTAAAGTGCGCCGACGAGCCTCATTAACGCCGGCTTATGAGTGCAGTTGAGTGTAATTGTTCACTGTATTTAAAAGCCAGAAAGGGGAAAAATTGCCAGAATATATCCTTGGTGTGTGTGAAATGCTGGAAATAATGGAGTGAGGGGAAGGCATTGGTGGTTAGAGCGGTGTGAAGGAGGCAGGGCTGTGACTGAGGGAAGCAAATAAAATGTTCTGCCTGGTGCCATGGCATTGCATCAGCAGCCGGCTGCTGTAGTGGGGGGTGTCCTTGCACTTGCCGGGGGGTTTAGAACTAGATATCCTTGGTGTTCCTTCCAACCCAAACCATCCTGTGATTCTATGAGCGCTCACAGCATGCAGGGCGTCCCACCGCCTGCCATGTGCTCGCTGTGCATCTCACATGGCTGTGGAGAACACTGAGCCCAGAACCTGCGCTAAGATGTCAGCAAAAGCTTCCCTACCTCCCCTTGTAACTTGTGGTGGCCTTTAGTTGTGTTTCTGTTACAATTTGTGCCCTTTATCTCATTTGGGTTTGTCCAGCTTTGAGTTCCAGCTGTCTATGCCTGTTCTGCCTTTATCTTCTTGACTAAACTCTCGTACCCAGCACTGCCACATATGGATGCTCTCAGCCAGTGTAATAGAATCACCTTCCAGTCCCCTTTTTGATAAGCTAAGTAGAGCAAAGTGTCTAATTCTCATGCAATCATAAAATAGTTTGGGTTGGAAGGGACCCTTGAGATCACCTCCTTCCAACCCCATGCTGTAGGCAGGGACACCTCCCTATACACCAGGTTACTCACAGCCCATCCAGCCTGGCCTGGAATACCTCAAGGGTGCAGGCAACCACAACCCCTCTGGACAACCTGTTCCAATGTCTCACCACCCTCACAGTAAAGAATTTCTTCCTAATATCTAATCTAAATCTGCCCTCTTCCAGTTTTCTTTTTGTCAAGCAATTCCTCCAGCACTGCAATCTTTTTTTTTTGTGGCTGCATTCTCCACATTCTCTCTTTATTTTAATCTGTAAAAAGAGGATATTGGGCATTCAAGTTTGGAAATCAGACACACCAGAGCCCTGCAGGTGGAGATGTGCCCATCCTGCACTCCGTCACAGAGTCCACCAACAAGCAGGGACAGATGCTGGTGATGGTCCATGCTGGAAGTAGGTTGTTTGCTGTATGGTAACACCAAAGTGTTGTGGACATGCTTTGAGTGAGGACTGTGGGCTCAACACGCTGCATCCCCTTCCTGTTTATAAAGAGAAATAGAAGTAAATCAGCTCCTTGAGAAGACTGTGGGTCAATACCCAGCTCAGTTTTGACTATATCATTTTAACCTGAGCTTTTAAACTAATTATATGAGTTACTCACCGTAACTCGTGCAGTAAGTAACTCATAGCTCACCATAACTGATATAAGACTTTTGATCAAGTTCAGCTCCAGGGCTTTAAAACCACAAGCTGAATTGGTGCTGCTGGCTCCTGCAGCCATGCCCAGAGGTTTCCTCGTGCAGCTTCCTAAGGTGAGTATTCCCTGGCTCTGTTTCTCCCAGCAGCACACCCCTTCCCCCATCAAATCTCATCTAAAGCTGTGGTGATGAGCACAGCCAGCCTGCTGCCCAAATCAGGGCTGCCCTCCTGAAATCAAAGCAGCTGTGAGCTCTGGGATCAGCCCCTGCGGTAATCACTCCCATCACAGCTTCAGAGGCGTTCCAGGGATGGTGCATCCTCATTTCTTTTCAGCAAACCTTTCGGCAGACCCGGAGAGGGGTTATATTTGCATAATCTTGACTTTTCTTTTTTTTATCACCCTCTCATGATTTTTGAAAGCTGAGATATCTGAAGCGCTTAGCTCCGTGTTGAGCGCTTCATTAAATTTCAGAGCCCTGCTTTCGTAGGCTCCATTAATTAGACACTTGATTGAAAGTCTAAATCTGAAGGCTTGGGTATTGACTACAGCTTTGCTAACCTAAGGTGATCTGTTCAGTGTAGTTAAAGCTTGCCCAGCCAATTTCTTTTCTTAACGTCCTTCACCCTGCTATTAAACAGGCACCACAGATTGCTGCAAAGCCTTCATGTTTCCACTGCATCGGCTGGAGTGTCTCAAAGATTTATTTTAGCTCTTGAGCTCCATTGTTTTCTGCTGCAGTTGTTAATAAAGATGATGCTTAATAAAGACGGCCTGTTCATTTAGCAGGCAGCACTTAATGACCAGCAGGAATTGTGTCTTGAATGCTCTCCTAGCCTTGTGGGGGCCTTTTTTTTTTTTAAGTAGTTTTTTGGATAGTCGTATAACAAGCAAGGAGCCCCTTGTCAAATGCCAGCCTGCCTTTCTTGTCTGCAATTTAGGCTTCAGCATTTCCGTTCAATGGATATGGAGCTGTACAGAGCCACTCTTCCCATGGACACAGATGTGCAGGTGGAAGGCAGGTGCCTGATGTGATGGACCTGCCCTGCAGATCACTGGTGCTCCTCTGTCCAAGCAGTTATGGGATGAGCAAATACAGCCTGGCTCTGTGCTACTTCTCCACCCCGCATTGCTTCTGCATTGAGCACAGGCAGAGGGCAGCCAGAGAAAAAGCTGATGGAGGGGAGTGAAGGCAGAGATGGGGGCAGGGGAGTGCCCCCAGAGTGAGCTTCCTGGCTGCACAGCTGGGACTGGAGGCAAGAAGATGCTGAGTTAAAAGCGGTAAGAAGAGACTTGCCAGGCAGTGTATCTTGGTGGGATGTTCGCAGTTGGGTCACTTGACTGGGATAGTGTGTGCCCCCTAATTTCTCTCTCCGCCAACATCACCCAGCTTTCCTATCAGTGACCCATTCCATAAGGATGTGCCATCTCAGGTGCAGCTGTAGCCATTAACTCTCCAATGTTCTGTATCCCTGTGCCACTCAAACCAAGCTGCAATATCCCTGCATGTTATCAGGCCTTGCTTACCTTCCTTTGTACCACTTGCTGCTTGACCTGGCTCAAGCTCTACTTGTGAAAGGAACAACTTTCTGATTATTGCTGTTGTAGGCTCCCCGAGAGATATCAGGATATTTTCCAAAGATATTAGATATGTCTGTCTCATATTACCCTCCCTGGAACTGTCTCCCATTCCTGGTGGGAGCCAGCTGTTCCAGCATCTGCTCAAACTTGTACATCTCCTACCTCCAATGCCTCAGACAGACCCGTTTTCCTTCCCCCTCCTCCCAACAGCTCGCACTGTTGCAATTCAATTAGCTGGCCCAGGCGAGCCTTCCTGTGCCCATTTTGTCCTGACAAAAGTGGCAATCAAGGTAGACAGTAATTTAATTTAAATTTCTTCTGAAGCTTTAAGTGGGATAATCCTAAAGCTGAATCTTGCCTCTGAGTCACAGACAGTGGCCTTGGTCACTTGTGAGAGGTTGTTTTTAGCTTCTTGTTCTGCTCAGCATCTCTCGACTTCACTCATGCATTACTCTCTCCCCTCCTGGTGGATATTTCTGACCTCTCTTTGCAGGTACAGATGAGACCCACAGCTGCCTCCCAGCAGCTCTGTGCACGTGAGCCCACCGAGAAAGATTGAGAAATAGGTTTGTAGGTGAAGGATGTTACTCCTTCTCCATGCAGGCGTAGCATTTTTGTTTTCTGAACATAATGGGCTCTTTACTGCCCAACTCATCTTTTTGAAGTGCATTCAAATGGGTAGTGATATCAATGTGTTGGAGAGTACAAGGCTGCACAGAACTGTGTCCAAAGCAACCCCCCCCCTTGGTGGTTTGCTTGTTCACCTATTGACCTTTGTAAACATCTTTTCAGGTGTTAACATTTGCACATGGGTGTCAATGACATGCTATTATAAACACCAAATGCAGTTAGCATATGAGCTGTATTAGCTTCATTTACAGATGGAATCAGGGCCCAAGGAAAGGCTGAGTAGCTGGCTAGGGTTGCACATAAGGACCTGAATGCAGATCTTCACATTCTCCTCTGATAGCCCTGGAAGCCTCTCTGTTGCTGCTGGGACAGGGACATTAGTGGAGGTGCAGAAAGTGCCTTGCCATCAAGGGGGAGCTTGGAAAGAAGGGAGTTCAGTGTAGCAAAATTAGGTGGAAGATGGTGATATTTGTGTGTGCGAGCATGGCGTCAGGTTTTGTGCCCATTGCCCATGGTGTGTTCAAACCATACAAGAGCATAACTTTGCAAAGTGGCAGTGTCTTGTTTGTAAAAAAAATTAAAACAAAAACCAAGTACTGAAGTGTTGGTGGCAACACACAGGGAAAAGCTGTCATCTTGCAAAAGATGAATGGCTGATGGAATCCAGCAGAGCTGATGGCCCATGTCTCACTGAAGGCTGTACAGGTGCACCCCAATCCACAGCACTGTGGGGCAGCAGCTCAGAGGATGCTGAACTCCCTTCTCTGTCTGCCTTGGGGGTGTTTGGTCCTCATCTGTTTGGGGTATTTTCAAGTGCTAATTTGAGACTGATGTTTTTCTTTTGGCACAGCAGAGCCCAGGTTTTGGGAGCTGTGCAGTGCTCTTTCATGAAATGTGCCACTGGGGATTATAGAATCCTCGAATGGCCTGGGTTGCAAAGGCCCACAGTGCTCATCCAGTTCCAACCCCCTGCTGTGTGCAGGTCACCAACCAGCAGCCCAGGCTGCCCAGAGCCACATCCAGCCTGGCCTTGAATGCCTGCAGGGATGGGGCATCCACAGCCTCCTTGGGCAACCTGTTCCAGTGCCTCACCACCCTCTGGGTGAAAAACTTCCTCCTAATATCCAACCTAAACCTCCCCTGTCTCAGTTTAAAACCATTCCCCCTTGTCCTATCACTGTTCACCCTCACAAACAGCCATTCCCCCTCTTGCTTATACGCTCCCTTCAAGAACTGGAACGCCACAATGAGGTCTCTCCAGAGCTCTTTTCCAAGCCAAACAAGCCCAGTTACCTCAACCTTTCTTCATGGGATGATGGGAACACATCAGCATCAGAGAGGGCGGTGGGGCAGCGCACTGAGCAGGCACAGAGCTCAGCTGGGCTTGGTTTGCAGCCCTGCTAACTGCTGGTGCTCACTGGGTTCCTGCAGCTGCTGGAATCTTTGCTGTTGTGCAGCCTGCAAGGAGAAGTGGTCATTGTGTCACTGCAAGGCAGCAGGGAATGAGTTCTGCCTGCCCAAGGTTTCAGGGTGCTGGTTCATGGCTTTATGCATTTTATATCGGGGACCTGGTCCAGCAAAACACTTAGGCTGAAGGGATGTCCTGTTGCATGTAATTAGTTTGCTCATCTGCATGGATTGGAACAAATAATTTACTGATTTCCTGGGTCAGCATCAGGGTGCTGAGCACCTTGCAGGCTGCTCCTGCCTCATGTTTCAGGGCAGAGTATTTCGTGTGGGTTGAGCTGAGCCTTTGCTTTATGCATGTAAACCTAGCAGGGTACAGGACTCTGTAATTTCCTTTCTGCAACAAAAGGCAGCAGAGGGAGCGAGCCCAGAGGAGAACACATTGATATGGGGACCATCAGGATTATTCTGGGGATATCAGCTTATAACAGATTTAGGTGGAGTTATGGTCCTATCCCACATATTGCTTCCAATGAAGGAACAGAGAGCAGTAAGAGGCTCTGAATGCGGGGAGATAATTAATCACAGGCTAATCTGAAGCCAGAATTAAGATGCAGCCTGTTACGAAGGCTGTGCCCTGCCAGCTGTGCTGGTGGAAGTGGAAATCAATGGCAATTTATCCGAATACTGTGGGCTGCGAATGGCAATTGCTGAGGAGTAGGTTGTGTTTGGCTCCATCCTTTAGCAGAGAGCAGAGCAGGACCATCAGGAGCAGGAGAAGCTGCTTAGGTGAGAAATCAGGAATGTGGGAATTCACTCCTGGTGAAGGAGGCTGAGACCAAGCAGTGTTTGAGCCCATGTCTCTCATTTGCGTAATGGAGGCACTTTTGTTCTGCTTTATGATTTGCACAATATTCACTGTGTTCTGCTGTATAATTTGCAGAAGGTGAAGTGCTGGGAAGGTTTTGAAGAATAGATGTCCTGTTTTTTTTGGTGTGTCCTACTGAGCAAGGGGAGGATTTAGTAGAAATGGCACTGTGTTACTTTGGATTGCTTGAGGTGTTATATGCCAGAATGGCACCTGGCCCTGTAGATGGTTAAAGTGATCATCCGTGGTGTATAAAGTGATTGTCCATGGTCCATAAATTGATGGTCCATTGTCTGTAAAGTGGTGGTTTGTAGTCTAAAGGCAGTGCAGCCCACCATCACAGGCTGGGTGCCAGGTGTTCCCCACCTTCTCTGCGCATGGCGGTCTAATGGTGGTTGGAAAAGGGAGCAGAAAGGGGAGGAGGAGAGGCAACAATCTGCAACTGCTCTGCTCTTTGTCCATTAAAAAACAAAAAAACTGGGGCATTCCTGTGGGACAAGCATGTGACTCCAGTGTCCGGGTTGTGTTTGTTAGGTGCTGTAGCCAAGTTTGCAAGAAGTTGGTGATGCTGCACACAGCTGCAGCTGAGCCTCGTCTGTTACTGCTGTGGCCGTCTCTGTAGGAGTACAGTCACATATTCTGCCTTCTCTGCCATTTTTCTCTGTTAAATTAACCAATAAGCTCCATAGCACCCTGCACACATGACATCTCTGCACTCCTCTGCAACCTGTGGATGGATGGATGGATGGATGGACGGATGGATGGATGGATGGATGGATGGAAGGAAGGATGGATAGATGGAAGAATGCATGGATGGATGGACAGACAGATGGACAGACAAACAGAACTTGTTGGCCTCAGTTCAATAGTTTGGATGCCCCTATGTGGTTGGTATGAGCAGGAGATGTCATGTTTCTCTAAGTGGTTTTGAAACTGGCTGAGTACCTTGGGCTGGGATTTGGGGCAGCTGAAAGCTGTCTCACAATGGACATCCATCAGCACTTTCAGAGTCCTGTTCAAGGCCAGTAATGTGGGTATACACATGGACTCTTTCACTGGCTACCTTCTCTGATCATCCTGAGTCTGGATATTTGGCTTACACATGTTACTGGCAGTAAACATGGGCATACTCTTCCCTGTGCTTTGGGTTCAGTGCTTTTCTCACTTGGTGTGACACTGTCACACCAGAAGAGCAGGTTCTGTGAGCTGTGTCAACAGGACCTCTCTGTTGATATCCCAGCAATGATCCTGTACCCTCCTTGTCTGAGCAAGGTCTCTTTTTACTCAGGCTGCACTGAACGGCTCTGTTTGCTTAATGGGACTGCACAAATCCCTGGATAGTTTCAGAAATCAGTGGGAATTGTTCATTGTGCAGGAGGTTTTTTTCTTCTGCAATACACCAAAATATGTATTATAAACCAGAAAGAGAAAGCTGCTCCCCTGAGCTTTGTGCTGGGGCATTCAGCATCTTATCTGAGTAAGCAAAATTGCAGCTGAGCACACACGGGCAGGGCCAGGCAGCATGCAGAGCAGCTGGGAGCTGTAGAACAAAAGCCTCTTTGCAGTCCCAATAAATTGGTCCCACGGGAATTTTGCTTTGAAATTGTAATTGACCCAGGGAAGAAAACTATTTCATAGACTTTTGAACTCATTAAAAAACTCCATCATTCATCCGCAGTTTATTCTTGACACTTAATCAAAAGAAATTTAATGATCTTTCTAACGAACTTAATTTAATGTTGCTGGGAATGTATCTACTCCAAAGTGCGTGTAGGAGTGGAAGGTGTTTATTAGCTCTGTTGGTTGCAGGCACCGAGCACCTCTCAGGAAGATTCCACAGTGAGGATCAACTATTTCAGCATCTTCTTTTGGCTGCAGACTGGTGTGCAACTTTGCATCTGGGGAGGCTTTTTTAGGAAGTGGGAGATAAGACAGTAGAGACATGTGCAGCTGAGCAGCAGCACGGCCCCACTGTGTGCCACTGCGGAGCTTGTGGGCATTCTGGCTCTTCTTTGGGGTCACTGCTGTGCCTGCTCTCTGCTGTTCTTTTATCTTTCAGTAGGATCGAGGCTTTTTCACCTTTGGAAAAGGTAAAACAATTCGGTAAAGAGTGACATAGGAACAGCTGGTTGAGCTACTGGCATTGAGGGGCCCATTCCCAGAGCAAGGTTTACTCTCAGTTTATTTTTCCTGGTATTTAGCTCAAGACATTTCAGTGAAAGAGATGTTTTCTCTTGGGAAGCCCCTCAAGGAGATAAAATTTCAGGAAAAAAAAAATATACTTCCTATCAACCAGCCCTTGAAAAACCTCCTTTGTAAGGAGGCTTGGATTTGGAGTGTCCTTCTGCTCCAGGGGTGTCTGGTGCAGCTGTGACACTTGCTGAGCTGTACCATAAAGACTCCTTTCCACCTTGAGTCAAGCTATCTGCATGTCACAGTGTGTGTCGTTTGGCCCCAAACAGTGCTGCTGTGTGCTCACCCTGAGCTGGCAAGGTGCTGTGGAGAAGGGGATTAAAATGCCTCAGGTGGAGGGGGTTGTAAATACTCCAGTTTGGCAATGATCCTGTGTCAATCATTTAACTGAGTATTGTCACCTGGCAGCATTTTCCATCAAGTGAGTGGTGCCAAATAAAGTCTTCCTGGGCTTTCATTAGGTGAGATGCTGGTGTTAATGGTACAGATAATTGGCTTCTGGAGTGCAGAGCACATCTAGGAGGTCCATAGAATCATAGAGTCACCAAGGTTGGAAAAGACCTCCAAGATCATCCAGTCCAACCATCCAGTCACTAAACCAACCATGTCTCACTAACCCACATCCCTCTACACAGCGTCTAAATGTTTCTTGAACACCTCCAGGGTTGGTGACTCCACCACCCCCCTGGGCAGCCCATTTCAGTTCCCAACCACTCTTTTGGAGAAGTAGTATTTCCTAACATGCAGCCATGAGCAGCTGGTGCTGCTGGGGCTCATGCAGAGCAGCCTTCGGACTTACAGGACTTCTTGACTGAGTTGAACCAAAATGTCAGTGTAAGCTGAACTTTTTCTATTGGTGCATCTAAAAGTGTTCTCTGATGTCTAAAGAGGGTTGTACTTTTGTTGGGGTCTTACCCAAGAAGGTCTCTAAGACCTTCTTAGTGGTCTTCTCTACTGGGAGGAACTTGGCTCTAAGGTGCAGTAACATGAGCAGCTTCTTGGAAGGTCCTGTGAACCACCACACTGCTCACCTGGGAGAGATGAGGAGGAGGATGGTGCAGGGAAGCCAGCCTGCCCTGTGAGAGATATGGCCCCATCCCAGCCCCAGCACTCGGTCACCTCCAGCCTACGCTTGGCTTAACCCCTGTACCACCACAGCTCCCACTCCTGCCTTGCTGTCTCATACACTCATGACTCTGCTCTGGCAGCATGCAACTCCCTGGCAGCTCCATGGGCATCCCACCAAGGTGCCTACTGCATCCTGCAGCCACTCCTGTGGAAGTCCCAGCTATGTATCTGGTCCCAGACAGAGTGGGGACCCTGCATGGCACCTTTCATGGGAGTGCACAGCAGAGGTCCTGCTTTTGTGCTCCATGCTCAGACTACCCACTGTTAATCCACAGGCTGGGCATCTGCAAGTGCACATGCAGACGTGAGGCTGGAAACCAGGTCACTAAATAGAAAGTGACACTTTTCTAAGTAAAAATGGATAAGTCTCCCAGTGTTTCTTTCCGCTGCCCCTGCCTGTAAATCCTGCCTGTGCTGGGAAGCAGCAGTGCTCCCCTCTGCTTTCTAAGCTTCTCAAAATGACAAAAATCCCTCCTTGGCAAATCCTGGCATTACAGGGGGATGGCTGGTCAGATTCGTATCACAGCACAAGGAATAAGGAGGCATCAGGCGTTTATTCTGTCTGGTGGGGGGAATTTAGTGATGGTCTTAACCTGCTCCCCAGCATCACAGAAAAAGGAGGGGATGAGTTATTGTCAGGCATACAGCACCCAGGAGTAATGTTTTGGAGAAGTCATTTGCTTTCCCTTGGAAAGGTGATGCCTGATTTTGATTTGATTACTTGTCTGGATGTGTTCATTTTTCTGTGTTGCAAGACTGCAAAGGAGCCATGGGAGATAGCAGAGCACAGATGAAGATTGTGTCAGGCCCAGCCTGGTGTTGGTGTCTTCAGCTGTTGATAGCAGCCTGCCTCACCAGGAGGGAGAATACCCCAAGATAACCAAAGAGATCCCCTTCAGAAACTCCTTCACCAGACCCCAGTCATCCTATAGAAATTCATCTACATTTTCTCTGACTAGAAGCATTTCTCATATGTATACATTCATCTCACTACAAAGAATTATTGCCATGTAGCTCATGCACAAACCTCTCAGATGTGTTTGCAGCATGTGATGTTTTTTCAAGAACAAACAACGGACTGGTTCTGAAACTTCACAGACCTTTCCTTCCCACTTCCTAACCTCCAGAGAGCAAGTGGAAAATGCTCAGTGCTTTCAAATGTTAATGACATTTTGTGTTTTGAAAAGGAAAAGAAAAAAAAAACAACTAGACAGACAATACCCACAAGTCACTGTGTGATGCTGTCCCTGTGTTCTCCCATCTCTAGCCGCTGTGTTCCCTTGGTCTGGTTGAGAAGTTCATCCTTATGTCACACAACACAGTTGCTGCAGGTTGAGTAGCTGAGCTGCTTTCAACGAAGCGAAATAAAGTTTGTTCCAGTCCAACAGGGCAGTGCCATTCTGCAGAGGGGATGCATGAGGGAGAAGCAGTGAGGAGCACAGGTCAGCACAGCACTGGAGACCACCTGCCCTCTAGGACAGGACCTCTCATCTCTTGTGTCACCGAGCATCATGTGCCAGGAGCAGCCACAGCCATTAGTCTGGCTGTGGAGAGCAAAGGCAGCCTGAACAGTACCCAACAAAAGACTGGAGTGTGCTGCTTTTAATTAAATATAAATAAAAGCAACACAACGAAGGCGATGCTGGACACATCCACCTGCCTCCTTCTTGATGCTGAGCTCTGTTTACCTGGAAGGAGACTACTTTTGCTCAGAAATAAGTGCACATCCCTGTCCTGGTACATGCAGCTGCAGGGTTGCTGTGGGGCAGGAGGAGGGCAAAGGTTGGTTTCCAGCCAGGCTGATTGCAACATGAAAAATGAGTGAGTGTGGGGATTTGTCCCATAGCCCATGCTATAGGCTGTGGGGTGAGGTGAAAAGAACAGAGGGAGCCAGCTCTCCACCTGCCTTCAGTGCCCTGGAGTGTTGACTTTTCTCTTACACATGTGAAACCCGAATATCTTTCATCTTTGTAAAACCCAGGCAGGTTGCTGGTGCTGGTTGGACGACAGTGGTCGTGCATCCTTACTTTTAATGGTACAATCTGGGCTGTTGCTATGGTTTCAGCACTAACAGATCAAGCTGTAGGAGGCGAAGCAACCCCTGAGAGGAAATAAACCAGTGCTGCTTTGAGAAGGGATTATTAAGTACTATTTTGTTGTTATTATTGCTGCTTGTTTCATTCCTTCAGCCTCCAAGTGTTAGCAGGGCTGGTGATTAGCAGGGCCTGGTGTGTGGGCTGCTTGTGCCCCGTGGCTACCCCTGGGAGAAACCCAGCAAGGAGTGATGCCAGCCCCTATGGCCACATCCCAGCATCCGTCCCATCCTCCATCAGCTGGTGTCAGCATGCCCTCACCTGTCACCCCGCAGAAGATCAGTGTCTCAGCCCATTTTCCAGATGGGAAGACCAAAGCACACAGCTGCAGTCCCCACAGAGAGAAGCAGAAATCAGCTGTGGGTCTGTTCTGTCTCAAGCCAGTGCTGTGTTCATCTCACCAAAACAAGCATCTCAGTCGTGCAAGGCAAAGCTTCAGGCTGTTCTGGCTCTGGAATAGCTTTGTGCAGTGCCACCACGACCACTTGTCACTTTGGCTGGAGCTCGAGGTGACCTGGGGCAGTGCTCCTGTGTGGCAGCCCTTAACATCCTGCTGCAGCCTGTAATATCCTGCTGGGGAAGCAGCCTCACCTTGCTTACCTCTGTGTGTGCTTCGAAAGAAAAATAAGTGCTAGGGGATTCCTCTGCTAATGAATAGACCTGTGTGTGCATGCGTGTAGTGCAGCGTCTAACAAGTGCATCTTGGTGCTTTTTAGGTCTGAGAATGAAAGTTAGAATGAGTAAATATTGATTTCCCATAAAAGGGTTTTAATCAAGCGCCATGAGACCCCAAGGGGGACAGAGCTCTGCTACGACACCAAATTGCACTTCATACACCATCTATTTTTCAGCCACTGTATCACTGAGGCTGCCCACTGGACATGCAGCATTGTGGTGCGTCAGGGAGCAGGGAGAACCTGCTGGGGGGGCATGGAGGAAGCAAGGGTGAGGTAACCAGCTGTGCCAGCTGTGTAACCAGAGGAGGTTACCAGGGAATGAGGTGATGCAGTGTCAACAGTAGCACGAGGGATGCAGTTTCCATTCCAGCCCTGTGAAACCACAGAAGCCCCAGCAGAGCCCAGGATGTGCACAGAGACAGGCAGCCAAAGCAGGGCTGTGGTTGGGCTAATCCTCTGTGCAGGAGGAAGAGCACCAGGACTTCTTTACAGGCAGCAAGTGTTATGAAAATGAAAAGTTTTCATTTCAAAAGTTAAGTTAATGAAGAAAACTTCACTGAGTTCAAAATGGATGGCAAGTCTCTCTTAGTATGAAAAGTAAAGGGTCCATAGCATCTGAAGAGATGTATGAAAGGTAAGGAGGATGAATTCGTTGTCTTCTTCGTGGCAGTTCTGTAAATAAACTGACCACTTGGCCATGGGCCCCAGAGGAGCTCTGCTGATTGTTCATCTCAGTCTCAAGTTCCCCCAGTGGCATTTAGGTGACTTCAGGGGGTTATTTGGGCATAACTGACTGGTGGGCCTGGTCTGTATCCTCTGTCCTGTGGGCTTTGGAAGCCTTGGGGTCTTTATGCAGCTGAACAGTGCTGGGAATCCTCTTCTGTAAGCCCAGGAGGAGACAAGTGCTTCCCAGGGCATCTCAGAGCTATGACTGCTCTCATTAGCACTGGCTCTGTGTATAAGAGAAAACAAAGCTGTGTTAAGGGCAGAGAAAGACCGCGCTGAATTGGGTAATGAGCCATGATACAGTGAAGTGAATGGTGAAATAAAGCATGCTTTTGTGATAAGGGTTGTTACAGTGCTTGAGCTCAGCTTCCCATGCCCTGTGAAGCCAGACCTTCCTGCTGCCATAGCTCACCCCAGGCTGGCACTGGGCTCCCAGCGCAACGGGGCTGTGTCTGCTCCACAAGAGGAGTACTGCAGGATCCAGAGCTTACCTCATCTCTGCATTGAATTCTAAGAACTCTTTCTTGGCTTTCCAAATTTGGAAGGAATTATCCAAGATAAAGTTTAATCACCAGGACTCCACTTCTTGGAAAGCATCTGATACGCTTCTTGACTAAGGCAAGTCACCATGCTCTGCCCTCTTCATCTTACAATGCTGGAAGTATTTTTGCCCATCCAGTTCTAAAATTACACAAGTCACCAGCCATGGCCAAATCTTCTGCCAGTATAAACTGGTACAGTGCTACTGAAGTCACCGCTGACCCATCAGTTTGCATCAGTGAAGCATCTGATCCAGAGTTCTCGCTGCTCAGATTGCCAGTAGACTTCTATTTCATTAATGTTTTCGTATTTTTATCAGAGTTGTAATTAGGCAAATTGTGTCGAGGGAGATTTTTGGTAATAAAGTACTACTAGAAGTAGTGTTTGTTTTCTGAATAAGTGATAGCAGGTCTCACATAAATTACCCACAAGGAGGAAGCATATCTTGCTGCAGCCTCAGGCTCCTGCAGGTTTGCCAACTCGTGTGGTTTTAGCACAGGCATGAAGTCTGTTTTCTTAAAACCTCAGTTCCTATAGGTATGTCAGTTGCAAAATTTCTCACTTTCAGAAAGTAGTGGTGTATTTCTGGCCTATAATGGTGAAGACTTAAAAACTTGGCTTTGTCTTGCAGATGTAAAAACAAAAAAAAAAAAAAAGAAAAAACCCAGAAGGCAAATGAAAACAACTCAAAGGTGGTTTTTAAGAATATCAAGACTCTAAATTAATTGCAGGACTTTGGCATGTAGAGGAAGCTTAGATGTAAGGTGGGATGGATGAGATGGTAAATCATCCGCGTTGCACAGATGGGATGGGTGTTCAGCTTTGTGCTGTGCATCATGGCAAGCCAGATGTACGATGTACGCCCCCAGCAAGCCAGGCTGCCCAGGGCCCCATCCAGCCTGTACTTCCACTTTTCCTGTCTAGGCCCCTTCAGGTACTGCAAGGCTGCTGTAAGGTCTCTCTGGAGCCTTCTCCTCTGAACACCCCCAGCTCCCTCAGCCTCTATAGCAGAGGTGCTCCAGCCCTCTGAGCATCTTCATGGCCCTCCTCTGGACCAACAGCTCCATGTCTTTCTTGTGCTGTGGGCCCCAGAGCTGAGTGCAGTACTGCAGGTGGGGCCTCACGAGGGCAGAGCACAAGGGGACAGTCCGTGTCCTGCTGTCCATGCTGCTTTTGGTGCGGCCCAGGACACAGTTGCCTTTCTGGACTGCAGGTGGGCACTGCCAGCTTATGCTGAGTTTCTCATCCACCAGCACTTCCAAATCCTTCTCAGGGCTGCTCTCAATTCATTCTCTGCCCAGCCTGTATTTGTGCTTGGGATTGCCCCAGCCTAGATGCTGGCACTTGGCCTCGTTGTACTCCACAAGGTACACAGATCCACCTCTCAAGCCTGTTTAGGTCCCTCTGGACGCCATCCTTTCCCTGCAGCATGTGACCGCACCACTCAGCTTGGTGTCACCTGCAAACAGAGACGCTCAAAACGTAAGGTCAAATTTTAGCATCCAAATTCAGACCTGTCTGGTCTGATTTAGTCTTAAGTGGTGCCTGGATATTTGTTCCATGATCTGAATGGAGCTCTGGACTCCCCTCTAGATAGTTGTCTCCTACGTTTTGGCTCTTCTCTGAATCCAATCAAGTCTCAATAGCAGGGGCTACTAACTGGCATCCAGATAGGGGTTAGGACATAACAGCATATGTAGCTCAGGCTGAGTTGCACTCCAAGTGTATCCTCGACTGCCCAAGCCATCTCCTTTCACCACAAGGAGACAGAAACCTCTCTGGGTCAGGGATCTGATCATGGTTATCAGTGGCAGAAAGTGCTTCTCTGCTGCTTGAGTGTCGGCTGACTGGAGAGGACCCTCGTGGTGATGCTGTGGGCTCTGGGTTTCACATTTCAGTCTGCCCAGTGAGGTGGTGCAGTCACTGTCCCTGGAGGGCAGATGTGGCACTGAGGGACATAGGTGCTGGGTATGGTAGGGATGGCTCAGCGGTTGGACTGGATGATCTTAGTGGTCTTTTCCAGCCTTTGTGATTCTATGGTTCAGAACAAACAAATAAATAAATAAACAGCAATAGATTGAGGACCTGAATGAAAGCTGTGCCCTCAGGAACCATTTCAAGCATTTCTGGGAGCCAGATGTTCTCAATCACTTGCACTACTGTCTTTCGTTTTCATTGCGTCCTTTTTTAGTCCCCATCCTCCTTTTCAGCCTCCACATTTGGGAGGTTCTCATTTACTTATTATGCTTTGGTTTAGCTCCAGTTGCCTTGGCTTTGTAGCAAAGAGCCAGAAAGCATTAGCACCGGGCTCTGGGAATGCCGCAGTGCTGCTCTGCCTGCTTGCTTTCTGAGTACTAATTTATCCACCAGGAGGAGATGAGGCTGTGCACTGTCACTGTCTGTCCTACCAGGTGCATCCTCCCAGCCCCGCATCCCCAAATGGAGTCAGGTGCTCATGGCTGGGTTCTTCCAGGAGTTATCTGAACTGCTGTTGTTTTGATTAGAGTGGTTTGTCCTTCCCTGTCACACATAATTTCTGTTACGATGGCTCATTTTTCTTGGCTGTAAGTGGAATTGCAGAAAACAGATAAGTTGTCTTGCTCTTCCTGGCTGATGAATCACACTGCTTTCCCTTTCACATCGCATGCTCTCCAGATTCACTGTCGCCTCTGCTCCACAATAAATACTTTCCTTCGCCCAGTGTTTTGTAGATCTCTCCCGAGGCCTGGAAAGTTTTAAAAGCACTCTGTCAAGTCGCACTGTGGTTGCTATGAGAGCCAGCAGAGATGATGCCCTAAGAGTGAGCATTTCAGTCTTTTACGTGGCTTTTGCGAGTAAGTGGAAAAGGCAACAACAGGAATAATGCAGGAGCACTGAGCTTTTGGGTGAGCGTGGAGGATGTGACAGCCCAGTGTGGCTGTGCTGCAGGCTGCTGGCGAGGAGGAAGATGCTGCTATGGGTATCTTTGCTCACAGTCTCTTGTAGGTTGGCCCCAGGAAGGGAGGTAATGGTGCAGCCCCAGCAGCTGCACAGCTCGGCCCTTCTCATTCTGTAGTGCTCCTTTTGTGAAGCAGATCCTCAGGTTGATTTTTGCAGCCTTGTTCTTGCAGCTCTTCCAGGCTAAACTGGTTTTACTGGGAAAAGCCTCATGTTTGCACCAGAAGCATTTCTCTGCTGGGGCTTCAGCACGCAGCAGGGCTGAGCACTGCTGGCAGGGAACACTGTCCCCGCTTGTGTCCAGGTGGGCACAAGAGCCACCAAAAGACCCTGGGAGAAGGGGACTCTGCACTCAACCGGTGGCATTTGGTCCCCTTCTCACCCAGCTCCTGAGACACAGCCACCCATCTTGGTTTCACATGTGATGGGGTCAAGGATGGTTCTCCCTGGAACCACAGGACCTGGTACCCAAGAATGGAGTAAGCTGGGAAAGCTGGAGGCCACTGCAAAAGCCCTAAGTGACAACCCAGGACATAAATCAAGAGCGAGCTCTGGAAATCAGCTATTGTTAGGGTAGTTAGAAGTTAGGGTAAGGAGAGAACAAGACCAGAAGCAGTGACAAGAGAAATCCACTCTCAGTGCTAGGATGTGATTACAGTAATTACTGATTTTTCTGCAGGAGAAAGCCACAGGCCAGATTAGGAAATAAGACCTCTTTGTGAGCAGTGCAGTGCAGGAGAACCAAGGAACAAGCTTACTGCAATGCTATGGCCAGAGGCGGGCATTGGGGAACTGGAGACCCTAGGACATGTTTGCTGCTGGCTGCACTGCTGGCACTTGGAGTCTTAACCAAACTACTTGAAAGCATTAAATTCTATTAACAGCCCAAATCTGTCTCAATTTCTTTCAGCTCAGTGGAGTTTTTGAAGCATAAACAGGTTAATAGGGTTGGTGCTCCAGTTCATACCCTCCATCACAGGCCTATTTTCATTATGGTTTATGACACGTCAGGGGAGGTTGAACTACATAAAATTAGTAGGCACAACCATAAAATTGTGGAGATGTTTCTTTTTATGTCCCATTTTATATGGCTGCTCTAACACACAGTCTGGGCTATCGGGGTGCAGCCAGTAGCCGTTCTGCTGCCATTAGTGTTGGTGCTATTGCGGTTCCTTGATGAGATCACATATGATAAACACATGATTTGCACAGGGAGAAATGCTTAGTTAGCCACGTGGGCTGCTTGGATCAACCACATTGAGGGTGTGGAGATTTCTTGAGGGAAAAGTCTGTCGATACCTGCATTACAACAAAAATCCTGCATTGGTTAAGCAGCACTTATTAACATCTCAGGGTCAGCCATTCCGAAGCATCACCAGATTAGTAATAGAGAGATGGATCTTTCCCACTTGCTGACCTTCACCACTGTGCCCACCATTTTGTGTGGGCTTTAGGGTTTCCTTGTACCAAAATATCTGAACACTGGGAGCTTTTTACTGGCAAAAGTAATATGTGACTTCAGATCTGTTCTCTGCAGGAAGTTGATTACAGCTGGACACATATCAGAAATCACACAAGAATTTGCTATAACACACCACTTCTCCTGAATCAGCCCTTGGAGTAATCCAGAGGAGCTCTGGGGCTTGTTGGTTGTCTTGGTGCCACCACTCTGGGACCATGTGTCCAGAAACATGTAGATGTGTCAGTCTGGGACGTGGTTTAGCAGTGGACTTGTACTGTTAGGTAGATGATTTGTCTTGATGATCTTAAAGGTCTTTTCTATCCTAAATTATGACTCTATAAGCTTTGGAAGGATTTTCTCCAAGCCTTTTTGCATCCCACCCATTCCCCTCTGCCAAATTTGTGCCTACGGAGAATGGAAAGGGGAAAATAAAATGGGTGCACTTTATCCCTTCTGCAAGTGCTCATTTCCTAGTGTGATTTTTCACATGCTTTTGGAGTCGTTGGCAGCCTACCCCAAAATCTGATTTTCAGTCGATGAACTACTCATCTGGAAACTTGTTCCCCAGCTTTACTCTAGCAGTGCCTTCTTTATTCACTGTGTTCATGAAACCGTATTCTCTACCCAACCTACTAACTCCATTCATGCCATTCACCTAATTTCATGTAATCATAGAGTAGTTTCAGTTGGAAGGGACCATTAAAGCCCATCTAGTTCAACTCCTCTGCAATGAACAAGAGTATCTACAGCTTGATCAGGTGCTCAGAGCCCCATCCAGTCTGACCTTGAATGTCTCCAGGGATGGAACATTCATCACCTCTCTGGGCAACTACACCAGTGTATCACCACCCTCATTCTGATTTTTTTTTTCCTTATATCCAGTCTAAGTCTCCCCTCTTTTAGTCTGAAGCCATTTCTCCTTGTCGTGTCACAACAGACCCTGCTCAAGAGCCTGTCCCCTTCTTTCTTACAGCCCCTTTGGATATTGAAAGGCTGCTCTCAGTTCTCCCCAGAGCCTTCTCTTCTCCAGGCTGCACAGCCCCAGCTCTCTCAGCCTCTCCTTGTATGGGAGGCGTTCCATCCCTCAGATCATTTCTGTTGCCCTCCTCTGGATCTGCTCAGCTGGTCCACGTCCCTCCTGCACTGAGGACTCCACATATGGATGCATTGCTGCAGATGGGGTCTCAGAGCAGAGGGGCCCCATCTCCCCTCTCACCCCACTGCCCATGCTGCTTTGAGTGCAGCCCACGGTTTGGTAGGCTTTATGGGCCACGAGAACACTGTATGAGATACACACTGGTACTTTTACATGGGATGAGCAAACCATTTCATTGGTCAAATAACCTTGCTTCATAATAAATTCTCCCACTTTCCCGCAGAAGAAAATCCTCAGTCCATTCATTTTTCAAACATCACTTGTAAATTAAGACTTCAGTATTTTCCAAAGCCCTTCACTTCCCTCGTAACTTGTAAGCTTCTAATCCCTTTAATCTTTCTCGTCAGGAGATGTCCAAGCAACAGGGAGCTGTGTAAAGGTTGATCACACTGTATTCCTGTGTGATGTCCTCCTGCACCGTGCTCCTAGCAGCTCTGTGGTAACACGTTACCCAGCTGCTGCGGGCAGATGAATGAAGGGCAATGCCAAAAGCATGAGAGAATGATTTAGTGGGTTGAAAGCAAATTAGGAAGAAAAGGAGCTCTTTGTAAAGCCGCTGCTAGCGTGTTGCTGTATGATATTGTACAGATCACTTACCCACCCAGTGAGTCCCTTTCCTCTGCCATCTTCTGGGATTTTTACCCATTTCCATCACAGAGAGTTGGAGATGGGCCACCCGTCTCCTTCATTGTACAGCGCCAAGCATGGGAACCAAGGATGGTACTGCTGTGCATCCCATAGTACACACCACATCATGTCCAAATTGCTCAAGGCACAACCTGTGCAAGGCACCATGGCCAAATTTGGTGTTGGCTACAGTTGTTACATGCACACCTATTTAATGTATGTGTTTGTCCATCTCCACTTCATTCAGCTACAGTGCATTTCCCTGAGATTTGAACAGGTTCATTAAAAGGTATATAGTGGAATTTCCAGAAGTGCTGGGCAATGGGCAGCTAAACTCAAAAGCACAGACCAGAAACATGCTGGAAGCGTAAACTGTCTAGTCTGGGGCTTAATGGTGTATCTGTTGTGTAGTCCTCTCAGCCTCTTGGCTTGACTTGGATTGGATTTTAGTTTTGGCAAAAATCAGTTCTGGCTTTCTGGGAAATTTGTCTGAGCAAGGATCACAAATTCAGCAATCTGACTCCCAGTAGCATTGTTCAGACTGCACCAAGCAGAACTGAGCCAGACCTGACTGACTGACCATGCTCAGACAGGTTGCAGGTAGTGTGTCAAGGGAGCACAGGGACGACAAGGAAACACAGAAGTGCCAGTAAGGGCATGAGAAGTGGTTGCCATAACATGGACGTGATCATCTGTAAGCTGCTAGGCAGGTTACGAATTGCCACCTGTCCTTTCTTCTCTCCTGGAGTTAGGAGCCATCCTTCATGCCCTGGTGGCAATGCAGGAAGACCTGCTCTAAGGTCCCGCTGTGCAGTAGGAACTTCCTTAGGCAGCCAAGCTCTTCCACCAAGAACTAGCCAGAAAGGACAGCTTTGATAGCTGTCCTCTGCAGCTTTGGGCTCTCTGACAGAGGGGAGGTGCACCACGCTCCCTGTCTAGCTTAGGTACATCATATTCCACGTATGTCTGCTCCTAAGGTTAGTCATGCTCACTCTGAGCTTAAGATCTTCCTCCCAGCTTACCCTGCAAAAGCTTGCTACGATATGGTTTCTGTCCCCCATGGCTCTCTATCCTTCAGCAACATCTTCAGTAGCTCAACATTCCATGCCTACACAGTGATCCAGCAGGTTGCCATCGTATTCCTGGGTGGCCCAGCTCTGCTTCAGTCTCCTGGCTTCTGCCTTTCTGTATAACAGAAAGCTCAGTTTGGGCTTGGCTGTGCATCCATGCTGTTCTCATGCTGCGTGCCCAGCTGTCTGCACAGCAGGATGGGCTGTTGGAGGTGTTCTTGACTGTGCCCCTTGGCTTCTGTGGGCCTCCAGAGCAGTCTCCAATGGGATTTTGCCAAGCAGATCTCTGAATAAACCAAAGCCTACTCTCATAATTCCAGAATGTGACAATTTCCTTGCTCACTTCTCATGGGATGTTCAACTTCACTGGTTCACGGTCACTGCCACCAAGATCTCTTTTATTCTTCCTGTCTGTGCCAGCTGTTCCATGTTCACAGTAGCAAGTTCAGCAGAATGTCTCCCATTTTCTGCCAGTTGAGTCCCTGCACAGTGTCCCTGTGCAGACCCCCAGGCAAGCAACAACCTATGGTGACATCATCATGTTGGCCAGTGGGGGCCTCCGTCCCCAGCAGGGTGTTCTCAGGGGCCATCACCCAGCCTGATGCCATTGTGCTCCACATGCCACCTTCTAAACATGTGCCTGACCTCATGCAGTTGGATATTGCTACGTGCTCAGCACTTATCTCCTGCTTTGCAGTCTCAGCAGAGCCAGGAGAAGCCGCAGCAAAATTGATCTCAATGCAGGATTGTAGAATGTAGAAAGAAGTGGCCTCATGCAAGGTTTCAGGCAGCAAAAAATCATGCTCGTAATGATAAATCACATGTTCCTACCGCAGATCACCGCTGGTGATCTTAGCAGAGCAGTGATACTTAATTGTGTGAAGAAATAATCTCCAGGTGTGCACATAGGCAAGGAGCAGCTCAAGGCACACATCTCTATTTGCCTTGCTGGCCACCTGAAGTTAAAACTTAGAGTTTTTTGCTCCCACTCAATGAGAATTAAACCCCTAACAAGACAGAAGTATCTCTTCCCTGCTGAGTTTTAATGATGACAACAGCATCATTGGTGCTGGATTGAAATGAAGGTCCATCTGTAGTAGTAATGGTCAAAAGATGAATGAAAATGTGGATTTAGCTTTTAAGACAGTTTGAAGCAGGACCTAAACATTCTTTAAATGGAGAAGCTTGGCTTTAAAGTATAATTTGGCAGCCAAAGGGACATTGAAGGTGGTAGCACCAACACTAGCCGTAGCAAGGCAATGGGATCAGCTCCTGCTTCTGACAGCGCATCCTGGTGATGGTGATGGCAGGAGAATTCCCCTGGCACCAAATTATTGGAGGGGAACTAATGCAGCATGTGCATGAGCAGTCATGTGTATGTAAGGAGCTGAATAAATTTGTTGTCACATTACCTCTATGTCTGACTGCCTTTAGAATTCAGGCAATGGGACTGCCCTGAATTCCCTGCTAACGTAACACGTAAATGGTAACAGGATTTGTAGAAGAACCATCCATCTTGCTTTAAGAACGTGAGAGAAGCATTTGAAATAACTGGTCTCTCAGGATGATTGCCAGTAATGGTAAGCATTCCTGTTTTGTTTTGTTGTCTTGAGTTTCTCTGGCTTCAACTCCCAGTTGTTGGATAGTGTTGCGTTTTTGTCCACTTGATTGATAAATTCTATTTGTGATCTCTGTAATGGCACTTAGAGCCCCCAGTCAAGTCATCATGGAACTTCTTTGTTGAGCTGCAAAGATTTTGTTCCAGGGATATCTCAGTGAAAAACAAAAAAAAACAAAAACCAAACCCACGTTTTCCAGTCCTTAAGTAGTTCTTATGCCTGAGCTGGCTTTCATCTGTCTGTGTTTTCCTTGTCAGAAATGGATTCCTCCTAGGAATAGTTCTGCCAGCACCAACAGCAGAATTATTGATGCCCTCTCAAAGCAGCACCAGTTGTGTGGCACACCAGGAGCTGTTGGTTTCCTCTGGCCTGCACATTTCTTAGTTTAGCCAGATTTTAATCCAAGCTGATGTTACGAAGTTCACATGTCTTAATGAAAACATATCCACAGCTCGGACATAATAAAGAAGGCTACATTTATCTCATTGATAGTATTATTAACTCTATACTCACAACTCAGCATCTTACTGTAAAGTGATCTTGCTATACTTTGACAAGATCAATTTTCCGTATGCGTTCCTTGATTGGCATTAATTATCTTACAGACATTACATATTGCGGCTATCACTGTCAGCATTGCATCTGGGGGCTTCTGTTCATCTAAGTGATGCACAACCATGAGCAAATCTTTATGACTTCATATTGAATAAATAAAACAACCCTTTATGTGGATGTGGACTGTGGCTTAGAGAGGTTAAAAGAGAAAGAAAGAGAATTTCTGCCAGCTTTCCCAGGTAAGGGGTTTTCATGAGTGCTCCGAAGGGTGAAGCCACCCATCACCACCTTTCATGGCTGCCTCCCAGTTTCAGCTGGCCTTGCAGAGACAAAGCACACCTGGGCTTCAGTTAGCAGTTAAGAAATGAAGTAACTTAGGGGGAGGTGACTGCAGTGATATTTATTTACTCCACTGTGCTCAGGAGCCAGAGGTCAGCTGGCCATGAAAAGATCTGCAGCAAAGCTAGGGAGATAAACAGCACTGTTTATGAATTCTTTCTTTGTGAAAAAAATAAATGTTTAAAATAGCCTGATGTGATAAAAACTGGCTTGGAGCCCCATAAGCTGCAGGTATCAGAAAGCGAGGCATCTTTTTTCCCATATCTCTGGTCCTCTGGTATCCACAGTGAATCCCAAAGGTTTCCCTGGGGCGCTGCTCTCATGGAGCTGAAGAACACAGCCAGGGCTGGGACATCCCCTGTTGTTGCAAAGCACAAACTGCCACCATGTGAGGACACTGCCCTTGGGGCAGCTCTGAGCCCACCAACCTCTTCCAGAAACCCAGAGAAACCCAGAGAAACTCATGGAGATCTCCCACCTCGCATCTGATGATGATGAGAGTTCTTGTCAACCCTATGGAGCGAGGAGTTGTTCTTTCTTTCCTCACCTTCTTCCTTACTTTGGCTTCATAATGATGAGAATTCATTTTGAAGTGAACGCTCAGTTCTCATTATTCCTACCAAAGTGTTTAGGGTGCATTTGCTGCTCTCCCCTGCAGACGCACAGTGGGCGTTGTTTTAGCAAAATCCAAACAGAAGGTCTTACAATATCACCAGGTGCCAGGAGAAAAGGCCAGTTAGCAGTGGCTGCTCAGTACATTAAAGCACTTGGCATTAAATGTGAATGCCAGGTGCTGCCCCTTTGCCATTGCACACTCGGCTGTCAGTTTGACCTATCAAAATTAAAGTCTTGGGGTGAATGGAAGATTGGAAAACACTTAAAAATGAAATTTCCTTGATTTTCCCATGTCTAGTGAGAACACCGGTGGTATCTTGCAGTAGTGAGCTCCTGAGTAATAACTGTGTGGTGTGAAGAGGTCTTGGTGTGTTTCAGACTCTTCTATAAAAGATAAATGCATAGAAATACAAAGCCTTTTCCTTGCCCTTCGCAGAACCAGGCTCTCACAAAACCATTTGGTGTATCACAAGGGTTTGCCCTTTCCATGGGCGCTTCGATGCGTGCGCAGCCGGGTGCGTTCTGCTGTAAAGCAATGCAGTGCCTGCCTCCTGAGAGCTGAAAATAATGCAGACAAACTCGTCCAAGCAGTGCATGGGGAGCTCAAGGTTATGAAAATGAAATCATTCTTCTTTTGCTTTTCCAATGACTGCTACTGTTAAAATGAGTAATTGTGGAGTGGCCATGTCCAGACAGATCTGTTTCTGCTCGCAGTTTTTGGCGATAGGCAAAGATGCCCTGTGCAGCAAGGAAAGCAAACAGCAGTTGAAAGTCATGCTGGCTCATTTAAGCCTCCAAAGATCCGTGGGCAGGGCTGGTAAATGCAGCCCCATGCAGCTGATTTTACTCACAGGATGGGGTTGGGTGGGGTATTCCCAAAGGCAGGATAAATTCCTGCCTGCTGCTGTACAGAGATCAGGAAAGTGAATGGAAAATAACCAACTTCTGTGCATGAGGACATCAACCAGTTCCTTTAAGGGTCTCAAAGACAACTTGGTGCCCAAATGAAGGGGAGCATTGGTCCTCCTGCTGGATTTGTGGGAGGCAGGTAGGTGATGGCTGCTGCCATATGCAGGCCACAGAGCTCCTGTCCTTCATGACAGCCCTGTGACCAAGTCACAGCCATAGTACTGCATCCCTGCTCTGGTGTGACTCCTCCAGGACGTGGGCTTGGATAGAGAAAAGCTTGGGGTCAATCTTGTCCAAAGATTTGGGTGGTATTGCTTTGAGTGATGCCAGGCTGGAGAAGTTTGCTGCCCCATATACTCAGTATTGATGCCAGGAATCAAGCCATTTGCTCACCATTTTGGTGTTCCCTCACCTCCCTCCCCACCAGCCACTTCCATGCAGGCGTGGAGGAAGCCATGTGGGACAGCTTAACCTTGACTCAGGAGCCAGGCATCCATAGCTGCCTGCTGGCACAGAGTCCAGGCTGTGCTCCCCCTTTTCTCAAAGGCAGGGAGAGGCTTTGCTGATGGGGGGAGCAAGATTAGCCATTGCAAGTGCTCCTTCCGCCATGCCCAACAAATTAAAGCCAAAGAGGCAGTAAAGTGCTATGGGCCATTACCCCTCTCATGGAGGAGGTTAAGTGTGATGAGGGCCGAATTGGCATTTAATGGGATCTAATTGATTTTATAAGCTGTTGTGTTAACAAGAGACACGACGCCATTCCACCTCCATCACACAGATCAGTCGGTGACATCTGATGTGTGCCCTTCTTGACCCAGGATTGTTCTATCTTGGTAGGCCCCAGCTTGGCATGTAAAGCACACACAAGTGCTGGGCCCCAGGGCAAGGGGTAGCAGGAGGACACTGGGAAACTGTGGAGTTTCCCACTGCACTGAGTATGGAAGAGTTCCCTGGTGTGGCTGGAGGCACCCACGGTGAGCACTGAGCCCTGCATGGCTTCTGTGGCTGCTCCAGGGAGAAACGCTCCTCTGCAAGTGGCAGGCAGGGCTGGGCTCTGGCTGTGTGTAGCCTTTGCCACTGTGCTGCAAGCAAGAAAAATGAGCGTGCTGGGTTTTTTTTTCTATTTAGCTTTTGGCTGGGCTGTGGAGCTCCTGGTCCTGATCTGATGCTGATCGGGTCCCAGTGGCCTGAGATCCTGCAGCCCGTCAGCCCTGCCTTCTGCTTGGGCAACTGGGAGTTTCTACCTCCCCAAAGCAGGCACAAAATGTAATTGGCGCTGATGAAGCTGCATGCAGTAGCCAGCAGTCCCTGCACGCGTGCAAAGTGTTATTTATTTATTGCTGACGCCCTCCCAACCGATGCTGTGCCACTGGAACTCTCCAGCTCTGACTAATGGTCCCAATGGCTGTGTGGGATATTTGAGTTGCTTTTCGTTTACAGATTCGGTGGGTTCCTGGTAATTGGAACGCGGCAACTTCTAACACATAACAGATGACAGCAGTGGAGGGCATTTGTCATTGCTTCACTCCCCTGCAGCAGGAAAGGCTCATAAGTCACAGCTGACAAATCTTTTAATGACTTTTGAACTTCATTTACAGGAAAGGATGACCATAATCAAAAAACAATGATGGCTTACTAATCTTTCTGTATTATTTTTAAAAAGGGGCTTGCTTTTTTAACCCCTGTTACAAGAGCTTAATGCTGCAAAGGAAAGGGTGATGCTGTCCTGGAAGATGTGAGGAGATGAAAGCAGCATCAGCTGCGCCATCCTGATCCATCACTCACAGCCACATCGTACAGAAAGGAATCCATCGCTGGCGTGATGTCATTGATGGGGAATTGGAGCAGCAGGTGGTGCACCTTCACTCCCAGTTTTGGCTCACGTCAGGGGCAAGATGGGTAGAGCACCACTGGGCAGGTGGGAGCAGATTCGGAGGACAGCATAGGAACAGATGTGCCTGCGTTGAGCCAGGCTGTGTCTTAGTCTGTGTGTCCATGTAAACCAAGGGAGGCAAAGACCAGTAGGTGTAGAGCGAGAGAAAAGATAATGGCAACTGATGTAGGTGATACCATAGCAACCACTCCAAGCAGCCCAGCTGCTCTCCAGGTCTCCCTGTCCTCACCACTGGCACAGAACCCTCCTCTGTAGGGTGCTTACCTTGGGGTGAGGGTTCTGCTGCCTCTCTGCCCCATGCAGAGCCGTGAGCGCAGCATTCAGGTTTGAGCAGATCACACAGCAGGTGGAGTGGGAGCCCACAACCAGTTGGCTTTACAGAGATATATGTCTTAATCACTGGTGTCATTCTGAATATTTAGACTGTCTGAAATAATTTTCAAAGGCAGTCAGCTGATAATTAACTCCAGGAGAGGACAAGAATGTCCAGAACTTCAGCTGCTAGAAAGCAGAGGATCAGCGTGCCAAGGGCTGCACTTTCCTCTGGCTCTGTGCCTCCTGAGGCTCCACCCCATGCTCTGCTCCCCACTCTGAAAACACTGTGAGGAGCAGGCACTGGGCATCACTGGTATCCCCTGGTGTTAATTCCCTTGAAGAATGGGGGTGATCGGCTGTTGACCTGCAAAGCAAAACATTCCTGAGTCCCACTGGGGCCTCAAGCTGCCCCTCTAACACAGGAGTGTCCTCCTCACCGCGTGGCTTTGCCAACTCACATGGCATGTGGGGCTTTGCTGAAATCCCCAGTGGCAGGAAGCACGTGGCGGTGTGGGAATGCTCAACTTGTGCTTGGTCCTGCAGAAAAACATTACCCCAGCTCTTCTGGCTCATAGGGGCTGCTGGCAGAGAGGGGTGGTGAGAGGCTGAGCATGAGGACGGTCCCACTGGGAGTCCAGCAGTGTGTTGAGGAACTGATGGCATTGCCACACTCACCTCTGCCAAAAGGCAGGCAGAGATCTTATAGAGTCCTTAGAGTTAGAAGGGAACTTTAAAGGTTATCTGGTCCAACTGCCCTGAAATGATCAGGGACATCCAGAGCGAGATCAGGTTGCCCCGGGCCTGATCCAGTCTCAAGTTGAAAGTCTCCAGAGGATGAACAAGGAGAATTACACCCTTTGGCAGCTGTTCTTCAGGAGCTGTAGCCCTGTCAGGTGGTTAAATGATTGCTGTGGGGTCCCAGATTTCCCCCTTGGCGGTGCTCCACTCACCCACGAGCCTTTGTCAGAGGGCTTCTTCAGCTCTCCATCTCCTCTCTGCACATCTCAGGGAGACACAAGAAGCAGCACAAAGATGCCGGTTCATTAAGCTGCTCAGAAAGTTCCCAGAAAGTTCACTTGCTGAAGATCTCACTTTCCTCATGAGTAAATCATTTGCTGTTAAAACAACAGTTGGGCAGGTGGGGGACTGTTCATTAAGTAACATCAAGTCAATAGGCAGCTGATGAGAACCGGTTTTCACTGTGTACAAGTGGGAGAGTGGGGGATGGAAACATTGTGTTTTCCCATTAGGCAGTGAATGATAAAGGATTAAAGAATAATTCTCAAGAAATTAGTCATGGCCAGCCATTAATGAGCATCTCAGTAACACACTAATGAGCTGGCTTCAGATGCCTGTAAAAAAAGGACTTTAATTGGATTAATACATGTAGCATTGTCCACAGCCCAGTAGGTAATCATCAGGTTTTGCACCAGTGGGATTACAGATGACATTCTATTTAATTGCTGTTTCCTTTTCATTTTCTTCTTCTTCTCTCTTTTTTTTTTTCCTTTCCTTTTAAAGATTCTTTCCTCCAAAGAATTTTGTTTCTGTTCTGGAGCACAACCTAAATGTTATGCCTGGAATTCTGCATCTGAAAGTGCTGCCAGGCTGGGCTTATCTGAGTCAATTGACCTTTAAAATTTATTTTGCTACTGTCAAAAAGAATGTGAGTCTGTTCACAGGAGATTCCCAAGACGATTAGAAGCAGAGACTCCTGAAAAGTCGACTTGTTGCATATTCTGCAATCAAATGATGATACAAACTCTATTTTTAGGGGGAAAAAAATGCCTTCATTTAAGAATTATTTTCATGGAGGAAGTAGAGTCCAGAGAAGTTTTGTGTGACTGGGACAGTTCAAGTTCCAGCAGGTACTTGAAACCCATGACGTTGATACACACAGGCTTCAGAAAATGCCCAAATTCTTGCTGCTGGCGGAGCACGGATGGTGGGATGACTTTTACATGATGGTTTAATTGGCCCTGTATGCTGTCAGGTGGAAGGAGCTGTCAGCGTCTGGCTTCAGCAGGAGACAGGCAGGCAGGCAGGGCTGGTGCAGTTGTACTTGGCTTTATCTCAGGGTTTCCAGCCATAGGTCATCCCTTTATCACACTCACTAGGATTTAAGACCTTGACAAATAGATTTTTAAGCTTTCTATAGGCATGAATAATATGTAGGACAGATGGTTACGAGCCACAGCTATAAACTGTGTGCTGACCTGATAGACTTTGTAACTATTGTACCTTTAACAACTGATTAAATACTTATTAAAACAGCTACTGATTATTTATTGCTCCTTTACGAGGGATTTGCCAGATGCACTGAAATCTAAATCACGACCAGGTTTTCAAAGGATTGGCAGGATTTCTCCAGTTCAAAATGACTCGTTTTAATTAAAAATTATAAAAGCAGGCTCTTTGCGTAGCAAGACAGAGAGCTGGAGGAGTGCTATGAAGCAGCTAATTCTGTACACACTGTTGTGCACTCAGCATCCACCTGTCTGCAGGAGCGCCGTGCTTCCATCTGCACTGAGCCCCAGCTTTGGGGAGTTAGCACTTAAAGCAGAGAGGTTGAGGAAACCAAGTCCGTGAAGTAAGCACTGACCGTTTTGGAGAACACCCCCAATTTCTGGTCCATTTGGGGTCAGATGGAGACTGCAGACATCCTCACACTGCCCGTTCCCCAAACGGCATCTCTGCTCCTGCATAACGAGTGTGACACCTGCAATGTCTTTATTTACTCCCTTCTTTTAATAACTTCCTGGTCCCCTAACAATCACATTTGGGAAAGTCAGAGCCATTTTCTCCAGAAGACCCAAGGACTCGTTCCTTTCCAGTTTATTCTACTTACTGAACCACACAGCATTGCGGAGGGTATTTCTGCTCTCTGAGAGAAAGGCTGAGACCCCCCCAGGTTGCTGTGGAGGAGGTGCTGGGAACTCAAAAGCTATTAAAAAGATTGCAGGGATCGTGTTGGTTATTAAAGCAGTGCTTCAGAGCTTAGCTCCGGTGCCTGGGGACTCACCAGCAAATTACTGCCAGCTCCCGAGGAGGAGTGATTGGCACCAGAGGTGGCGAGGAGTTCAGTTGTAGATGCATCTGCCTTTCTGTGCTATTGCTGGGGCAGGGCAAGGCAGGCAGGGTCTTGTAATGCATTGTGTTTATTTAAAGCTACATCTATGGATAAAGGAGGAGCTGCTCCATTTAGAAATCGCTCCGAGCCAAGTGCCTGGCTGCGGCAGAATCAGATTTTGACCTGAGTGAGCACACAGCAGATGCAGAAAAAAGTGAGCCCATGTAGCTGGGGCTTACCCCAGCAAGCGAGCAGGAGGCATTGGGGCCACGCAGCCTCCAGCCCCACGGGACGCTGGGGAGCAGTCTGCCAGATGGGGTACCCCAAAGGGCCACAGCGTTCTTGAGCCCATGGCAAGGAGCAGCTTTGTCCCCTGAGGTCTCTGCAGGACCGGCTCTTTTGTCATCTGTCTCAGCGCAGGGCCACCAACCTGGGGAAAGTTGGGCAGGGACCAGGACAGGATGAAAAACCGTGTTTCTCATTTTGTGAACAAGTGTGATAAGAGGAAAATAACAACCCGGCTGTGTGTGGCCGTCACACAAATAAAGAGCTTTCCGCAAAGAGAGTGGCAGGGTTGGGTGGTTTTTCTTTGCCTTCTTCTTCTGTGACAGTTCATCACTAAGATGGAGCCTCTGGGGTTTTTAGACACCTGGCTCTCAATTAAACAGCTAATCTGTGAAGCAAGGCACTTAAAGCGGGAAGGAAAAATAGCTTATCAAGTAAACCAGCTCTGGCCTTGGGCTGCTACCAGATTGAATATCAATATCTTTAAGGGATCCCTGAACATGAGTGACAGCAGGGGCCATGACATCGTTTCCAGCCACGCTGCCCCGGGTAGGGAGGAGAAGTGGGAGATGGATGCTGCATGCACAGAGCATTCAGACTGTGGCCCCATGGAGGCCTCATCGTGCTGAGCCCCAGCACAGGGCTTCTGGGGCTTTATAAGGTTTTTACTTTGTTTTATTCTATCCTATCCTACTGTATTTTATTTTATAGGGTTGTTGTTAGCAGTTTATTGGTTTCGTGGAACAGGAACGTGTGTCACTTCACACAATTGCATGAACACAGCAGCTGAAGCTTTAAGCAAAACAGCAAATATCAGGGAATTCCCAGCAGAATTGCGAGATTTAGCAGGACTGACAGCCTTCCTCAGAAACTGGAAGTAAGCTTTGTGTCTCGGTTTCCCTTCCAGAAAGCAGAAATAATCATACTCATGTGTGCTTTGTGTTCTTTGAGGTCTGCAATGACCCCTTTATACATCCATTTGTCCACGTCCAATTGATAAGAATCATTCTTTACTAGTTGCATTTTTTCTTTCTTACTCTCTTTTGTGACTCAAGCCTGCCTTGTTGCAGTACTTGCTTGAGGGAGAAAGGCAAAATAATAGATGTGAGAATGCATCCTCTAGACAGCTGTAGTTATTAGAATATCAATGTATCACCACTGGTACCTGTCTCTGCTGTATATATTTTTATATATATATACATAATCGGAGAATCGCCAGGATGCTTTGCCAAGGGCTCCCACTGGTTTTTATGTGATGTTATCAAAGGGATGGTAGCTCAAAGAGATCCTGTGCTCTGCTGACCACGAGGGAGAGCTGTGATGTTTCTCATGGAAGTTGGGGTTGAGCCAGTGCTGGATTTCACCCGGGTGTGATGCAGAGCGCTCTGCTGGTGTGTGGTTAGGATAGGTGCTGTTAGTATGTGGTGATCAGCATTTGGGGAGCAACTGGTGATTAAAGTTTGATTGTTACAGTGAGGATAGCAAGAAGTGATGCAAAATGAGAATTGTGTACAAGAAGACAGCAGAAATTAATTGGGTGGAAAGGGGGTTGTTTTCTCCAGGAAAGCCAGCAGTGTGTGAGGACAGCAGAAAAGTGCTTGGCACTGGCCTGTTAGATGGAGGATGTTGCTGGTGGGGCTGAAATCTCAGCCTGGACAAGCGCTCACAGATCTTGTGGTCGAGGCTGTGGCTCCCATCCCTGTCACAACAGGGACAGGGGCAGCAGTCAGTGGGCAGATGGCACTTAGGACCTCTGGTCCTCAATGGCTTCCTCCCAAGTCTTGCCCAGTGATGTGGCCATCAGCTGGCCTGACCTGGAGTTTGTCACCCAGAGCCACCAAACCATCACTGACCAGCC
Source organism: Lagopus leucura (assembly GCF_019238085.1). NCBI lineage: Eukaryota > Metazoa > Chordata > Aves > Galliformes > Phasianidae > Lagopus > Lagopus leucura. Next base: position 4,774,958 of record NW_024962288.1, read on the forward strand.
ACCAGGCACAGTTCCTTCTGCAGCAGAAACCATAAGGGAAGCACCTGCAGGTGCCATATCTGGAGCATGGAGCTGGACAAGAAAGATGTGAGGTGGGAGATGGAACCTAGGGGCAGGCAGCATTCCACATGGCACCTACCTGTCAGATGGTACCTTGGGGATGCCATGGGAAGTGTCCTGCTCCCCACCAGCACCCTCTGGGGAATGGTTGCCATTAGGCAGGGTGCAGAAGGAGCTCAAGGAATTCAGGCTGAAGGCTTCAGGTCGTAGCTTGGGAGCAGGAATCCTACCCCCACCTCAGACAGGTCCGCGCAGAGCAGGGAGCTGGTAGCTTTGTGCAGGTGAACTCCTGCCAGGACTTCAGGGGCCTCTTCTCAAGTCATGTGTTAGCTGGCAAGCCCCTTGGTAACCCATCTGTAAAACAGGGAATTTGTGTCCCACCTTCATTAAAGTGTTGTCAGAGGGGTGTCATTCCTCATAACTTGTCTGTCCTAATGATGAATGAAGGTGAAGTGGAGGAGGAGGAGGTGTGGAGGGATTACTGCTGGTAATGTATTCTCAAACTGAAAATTCATCTGGTACCTGAGTGCCCACCTGGGGAGCATCCTCATCCAGCTCTTTTAAAGAAAACACCCAAAGTGTGTGGCAGCAGCAGAGCTGGGTCATGATGCAGCTGCTGAGAGCAGGCAGCCCTTTAAATCTGGGGGAAAAGCCCTTGATTTACCCGAGTCTTCCAGCCAGACCTTGATGTTCTGAACATAGCATGGAAACAGCTTAACCCACATCCCTCCCACACGGGCTTAAGGAGCTCAGCACACTGATGTAATTGGTATTTACAGCTGCAAACAGCTGGTCAGAAATCAGAGCAGTATAAATAATACTCTCCTGGGCATGCTACAGTTTGGGAAGTGTTTGGGCTAACAGCAGCTTTAGGGTTTTCCCTAAGCTGAGATATGGGGCAGCAGCATAAAATTGATCAGACTGTGACAAGAAGTGGGTGTTGAGCAACAGGATTATATTTTAATTTGTTCGGCGCAAAAGCTGGGAAGTAGAAACATCCATTCATGGCAGCACAGCCCAGATGAGGGCAGCTCTGGGGATGCTGCCGCAGGGAAATCACGCAGAGACAGGGAGACCCGATTTGGACAGTGGGTCCTAAAGGCACCATAAGTTTCTGAGGGTTTTTCAAGCAGGTGCCCCAGGTGCTGTGCCAGCATGTTGTGTCATGGGTGGGGGTTCACATGGATGGGAACTCAGGTCTGGGTGCTGGGTAAGACACTGCGGCACCAGGAAGCCCACTCAGGCCTAACTCCACCGCTACACACAGATAGACTTCAAACCATGAAGGAGCTGAGTGCCCTGATCTTCATGCCCTGAAAATTAAAAAGGCTGAGGGCTGGCAGTCATGACTTGTCCATATAGAGCTCATTGATTGCAGTCGGTGTTAAATATCTCCTGTTTGCATGGGTCAGGCTCAGGCCCCTGCTATGGGGCTGCTGCAAACCCTGGAAATAGACAGCTCATGGTGACAGGCCCTGAGGTGCTGATGCTTGCCTCTGTGCATGGAAATACATTCAGCCCCATTCCCTGCTGTGGGCTGGCTGCCCCCCAGCTCAGGCTGCCCAGGGCCCCTCCATGGCCTCAGTCATCTCTAGGGATGGGGCACCCACCACTCCTGGGAGCAGTGCCAGGGCCTCACCACCCCTGGATAACAAGAAGGGGAAAAGGGACTTTGGTTGTTTGAAAGTCTTGGCACAACCCCAAAAAGCATGTCGGGAAATGATTCTGCCAGTGAGGACAGACTTTTTTCAGGCTGGGCTGCAGGTGGGCAGAACTCCCAGGACTTGGGATCACAGAGAGCTGCCCCGTGGAGCCAGGGAGCTGCCAGCCATCCCAGGCCAGACTGCCCAGACAGAGATGGAGAGGTGAAGCCCCAAAGCTGGCTGCACTTCATCCCAGCAGTGCTCAGGCAGATGTTGGAGTGCCTGGCAGGGGCCAGGGAGAAGATGTAGGGAAGAGCAGCACCAACCATGTGCATTGTAAAACAGCTCCCACAGCTCTGCACTGACTGCTACCGGGTAAATATCACATCGTATGTGTCCAGCAGACAGTAATGAGCCCCAGACAGCCCCTCTTTTTTTTGGAAGATGAAAATCAAACCAATATCTTCGGACAGTTGTAGTTTTTGTTGCATAAACAAAAGGAAGCTGCATGATAGGCAGCAAGACTAGATTTATTTAATAGTTCCCAGCCCTGATCCTTCATAGCGACTGCCCATGAGATAGCCCAGGTAAGGACCTGGGAGGATCGTGCCTTGCAGCTGTACCGGCGGGCTGCAGTGCCTGCTTATGATTCCCAAGCAAACAGTGACATCTCCTGTTAGCTCAGAATGCAGCTCAAAGCCCAGCAATGGTAGAGATCAGACATCAGCTAGGAGCACAGTGTTTCCTTCACCATGTAAATTTCATTGCTTGCTTCCAGAAAAATGAAGCCTTATTCTGTCTACAGATGCAGATCTGCAGAGTCTAGGTTGTCCTTGTGCATGGGGAGAGCCAGCCTGTGCCAGGGGGACCTGTGGGGAAGCCCAGGAGGTGGGCATGAGCAAAAGTGCTGAATGCAAACTGCTCTAAAAAGAGCAGTCCTTGAACTCTAATTCAGTATAGACAGGTAAAAACTTTATTTTAATTGCATTAAAGCTTTTATTTGGATGTAAAATCTATTTAAATACTATTTTTTGCCTGGGAAGCAGCCAGCATACACTCAGAGTCAACCTGATAAATGCATCTCTGCTGAGCTTTGTGCTGGTGGCAGCAGTTCCTGCCCAGCACAGAGGGATCTCCAGAGGATAGCTGTAGTTGGGGAGCTGGTCCTCTTGCTCCAGCCTTGCTGGAACCCTTTTCCCCCTCCCCTTTTTGTAAGACTTAGGTAATTCCCTTGCACGCCTTCCTGACTCCTGCTTTGTTCATTCAGGTGTTCAAGATGTCATTGAAGGTGCAGACAAGCAACATAACGAACAAGAATGACCCCAAGTCCATCAACTCCAGAGTCTTCATTGGCAATCTCAACACAGCTGTGGTCAAGAAGTCAGACGTGGAGACCATTTTCTCCAAGTACGGCCGCGTGGTGGGCTGCTCCGTTCACAAGGGCTACGCCTTCGTACAGTACTCCAATGAAAGGCACGCACGTGCCGCCGTGCTGGGTGAGAACGGACGCGTGCTTGCAGGCCAGACACTGGGTAAGTCTTTTGTGCAGGTGCTCTAGGTGCCCAGGTGCAACAGCCCCCTGAAGGGTAGTCAAGGCATGGCTGGGCCAAGATCAGGCTGCAGCATTGATCTGTAAGTCAGGGTCAGGTTTAGGGATGGTGAATGGATTACACAGCCCACTGATGAGCCAGCAGGGCCGTAGTGATGAGACAGGCCTGGGGGCATATTGGTCCATGGGGCAGGAACAGCAGGGTCCGTATCCAGGTACAGGCATGGCTGTGACAGTGCTGGGGACCAGCATCAGAGCTGTCCTACAGATCAGCAGTGAGGCTAAGCACAGCCATCCAGATGTATTAGTGCACTCAGGACTGTGGCCACAGCACTGCTTGGACTTTGTAGAGGCAGAGGGGACTCTGGGTAGAAAAAGTGGCATCCTGAAATGAAGGATTGGACTGAAATAAGAGCAGCTCGTTACCTGAATGGCTTCCCTCAGCACTACCAGAGGACTTGATCTCCTATTTTTTTCACCATCCAGAAGTCAGGTGTCTCACCATTTCTGATCACATGGACATCCTCTGTGATCAACTGAGATGAGCTTCTCTGTATTTGAGTCTGAGACACCTGGTTGAGGTCGGGATGGAGGTACCAAGCTGCCAGCCTTAGCCTTGCCTTTCAAGAGAGGTGATAATCTAACTCGGACTGTTTCAGACTGGCTTCAGCCAGCTGATGTTCAGTGAGATAACTCTCCCCCCACCAGATATGTGAAAGTCTCTTGTCTGCACTGCTGTGTGATAAGAAATAACAAACAAAACCACCCCAGCTGCTCCCAGCTGCATCCTTGTTTTGCAGATTGCTCTGAAGTGTCACATGCTGAGAAGCCTTTGTCACCAGCTCTAAGCTGAGAATTGGAACCAAAGGCAGTGTTTTTAATGAAAAATTGTTATTTCCAAGTCTGCTGCAAGCAGCGGCCATTGGACACACAGGGAAGCGATTTGCAACCCATTCCCACTCTGCTGCCAGCACAGCAGTCAGAAATAGGAAGTTGTGTGCTAGGTCATGTCTTTAAGCCACTGTGTTGTTTCCATCCATGGTTTATTCAATACAGAAACTTTTCTTCATTTCTCTTGCTGTTAACACAAAGCAGAGCTGAAGTGCAGTGTGCCAGGGTTGCTGCAGCCCAGATGTTGCCCACATGTTTGCATCATTTGTAGAAATGATGAGCAAGGTGCTGGGGAGCAGAGGAGCTCATGCTGGCACTGCTGTCAGAGGTGCAGCTAAGAGAAGGCCACACAGCCACTTTGCTTGAGATGCCTATAATTGTGTGTATTTATATAATTGTATTGTATGTATGTATAATATGTATTGTGATTGGAACTGTTCACTATTGGTGCTGGTCCCAGAGGTCTGCCATGCCAGCAAGGCAAAATAACCGTGCTACAGCTGTGAGAACTGCACGCACACTGGAGGAGGTGTTCAGTTCCCCTTCATTTGCCTTCTCTTCATGATCAAGTCTCACAACAGAAGAGTTCAGCATGCTTTCCTATAATACTTGTGGCCCAGTATAAATGTGGATTTGCTTCTTTCAGTGGAACCCAGCAGAAAGAAAGAGGTAAAGACGCTGTACAGTGTGATTAGTCTGCACAGGAAAAGTAGAAGGCCCCTACAAAAACATGGCTTCACAGCCACGTGGGCTGTACTAATGTGGAGGAAAAGAAAGATGGGACAGGTATGGGCATGGTAGGTGTGTTGCTGGTGAGGCTGTCCCTGCCTCAGTGCATGGGCAGGGCTTGGAGGGACATGCTATCATCTTCAAACCAAAACCTTCAGGTTTCGGTCAGCCAGTTTTTTCAGGTTTTGAAAACCTTCAGGTTTTCAGTCAGCCAGTACTGTCAGGCTTCAAAAGCAGCATTTTGAATGTAAGTCTCAGACTATAATGTCCAGTCCTCCAAGCACCTGGAGCGTGGTGGCTGGAGCCAGTGTCCCTTCCCAGCTCCATGCAGTAACTTCAGCCGGTTGCACATGCAAGCATCTGATCCTGCAGAAGAGCAGTAAAACAGTGCTCTTCAGGCCTACTGCTGCATTCTGGATGACAGGAGCTCCTGGGAAATTACCACCCATGCACTATAGACAGCACCTGGTGGAGGGGGAAAGCACCTCGAACCTGCTGGGGGGGCAGCAGCTTGCAGTAGTGCAGGGCTGCATGTCCCCAGTGCCAGCAGGAGTCATGTAGCAGGACATCCGAATCCAGAGCCACTCCTGCATGCCAGGCCTTAGCTTGAGCAAGGCAGCTCATCTTTCTGTCTGGCATCTTCTTCATAAGATCAGTTCTCTATCTGGATGTCCTAATAGCATTTTATTCTGTCTTTTTTTATCAGCGGACGTGCAGACTGTCAGACTTGCATTTTAACTGATCAGCCAGATACTGAATGCATCCATAAATTGAGGTGTTTGGGAGCTGTGTCTGCAGCCCATCCCTCACTGGGTCATGGACTGCTCTGCCAGGCACGTCCTGGTTACCACTGTGCTTTCTGTAGAGGCTCTTAGCAAATCCAGTCATTGCAGGAGGCCATCACCATTTCAGTGCAGGAGCTCTGCACTTCAGGCTGGCTCCATACCAGTAACCTGTCCCTGACATGTGTGCTAGACAAAGAACAACCTCTTCATTTCGTGCAGGAAGAGACACCTGGTTATGGGTAGGGAGGGATATATACCACGGTCTGAGCAAATGGATTCAGTGATAAGGAGCAGGGAGCCAGAATGGAAATGGGATACAGAATGTGTCCAGGCTGATGTGCATGCTGAGCTTTGTCTTTCTGTGTTCATTGACAAGGGAGTCCTGGGGGTTCTGACGGCTCATCACTGCTGCAGGTCGAAAGTACAAATTTCCTACTGTGACTGTACAACCCCAGTGAAGGCCCTGTGATGCTATTTCTAGCAGTGCATACCAGCAAATTGAGCTAATTGTTGTCATTATCCACATTATCCACCGTTCGGCTTTCATTGCATCTCCCTGGAAGGATGTCAATCAGTATGGTGCTGTCAGTTGCTCTCCATTTTGCAAGAAAAGTGACTGGCAGCTTGCAAGATGCACCTTGACAGCAGAATGGGTTCACAGCAGGAGAACTGGAGCTGAGCAGGGATGTGCTCTGGGATGCACCATGGAAGAATTTATTCCTCCCTTCCTCTATAGCATTGCCAAAGGCATTGTACTGTTCCAAAACAGAAAGACATCCATGTTGGCAGCAGCCATCCACAGAGCTGTCCTGTTCACATCCTTGTTCAGGCTCAACATTCTTCTACATTTCCGTTAGCAGCTGAATATGGAAGGGTGGAGAGTGAAAGACAGCAATGAAAGGAGGCATTTTGATGCCTCCATGCCCCCGTGCCAGAACAGCAGCACACGGCGTAGCCACCATGGTCCCTTTGCTTGCAAGGCACATAGTTCTAGGGCATGCATGTGATGTTGAGCACAAGTCTTGTCCCTAGCTGATGAAGAGAGGTACAGCCATTAAGCAAATAACTGCAATTCATTTCCAACTACAGAAGCAAGATAGTAATGCACACCCAGATGACTGCAGCTGTCCTTTCCTACCCCTGCCAGAAGAAACCTCCAGTGACTCAGGCTGTGTGATAGGACAAGATAATAGGATTTCAGACTAAAAGAGGGAAGATTTAGATTGGATATAAGGAAAAAGATGGTGGTGAGGCACTGTCACAGGCTGCCCAGGGAGGTGGTGGATGGCCCATCCCTGGAGACGTTCAGTGTCAAGCTGGGGGCTCTGACCAGCCTGATGTAGATGTAGATGTCGTCGTTTATTGCATGGGAGTTGGACCAGATGATCTTTAAGTGTCCTTGCCAACTCAAAAGACCCTATGATTTGCAGTGTCCAGAAGCATCTAGACAGACTTATGGTCACTCTTCGTGTTGGCTTGCCAGGCTCTTGGCTCTTGAAATTGGCTCTATCACTTTATTCCCACATCAAAAACATGCTTGGCAGTGAGACTGAGGAGAAAAATTTCCTCCACAGATTAGAGCAACCCATTCTCCCTGCCCTCCATCAAAGATCACAGAATCACGGAATCACCCGGGTTGGAAGGGACCCCAAGGATCATGTAGTTCCAACCCCCCTGCCTGGCAGGGCCACCAAACATACACATTCAGATCAGGTTGCCCAGGACCCCGTCCAACCTGGCCTTGAACACGTCCAAGGACGGGGCATCCACAACCTCCTTGGGCAGCCCATTCCAGGGCCTAACCACTCTCCTTGTAAAGAACCTGAGATGTACCTGAGAGATCAATTGGGTGCATGCCCCTACACTTCATGCACATCTTAATGCATCCCAGTCCAAAGCACCATGTGGCTTGTGCTTAACACTCATTTTTATTCTGAAGGAGCAAGGAATAAATTGAAACTACGGGCAGTTTTCTGTATTCTGTGCCTTATCATAACAGCACCGTGCTCCTCTGGGATGCCTGCCCTGAATTTGTGTACATGGGTTTGAGCGTGTCTAGAGGCACTGACTTTGAAAATGAGTGTTTTGTATCTGTGTAAAGCAAGAGGAAAACATTTGCCTTCCTGTGAAGGTCCAGCAGGGACCAGCTGAAGGAAGGCAGGAATGCAGCAGGTCTATCGCAGCAGAGTGCAGTGGGGCTGTGCCTCACTCACAGTTCTCATGGGCACACAAGGTAATGTTGTGGCTTTGTTTGTTGCAGATATCAACATGGCTGGGGAACCTAAACCTAACAGACCTAAAGGGCTGAAGAGAACAGCCTCCACATTATACAGGTAGGTCACCACGAACCTCCTGGCCCAAGCTCTCTGGGCTGGTATTTCCCTGAAACTGCTGCCCTGATCTCCCCAGAGACTTTCTCCTCCATGGCCTTTCCTGAGCCTGGCCCTTGCAACCCCACTTAGGGCTGGGCTTAAGGGATGAATCAATGGCAGACCCAGGGCTGGCCAAGGCCTTTGTTGTGTGACTCCACCTGAGAATGGCCTGACCCAAAAACGGTGTGGGAAGTCATCAGATCAATAATTGGAGGTGACCAAGGAGATGGTCAGGGGAAGTCGCAAGGGAGCCAGTGCTTCAGAGCAGTGAAGAAAATGCCGAGCATGGGGGCATAAGGAACAAGTGGGACATGGGATAGGTCAATGGGAGATGTGAGGTGTTACAGATGTCAGAGTGAGTCTTCAGTGCCAACTGCAGAGACTTCATCATGATTCTCGTGATAAATGATGATTTTCATTGAAGCCCCATAGTCTGAAGTTGTGGGAGTGTGGGAGAAGCTCATGTTCCTGCTCCTGACGTTGCAGAAAGAAAAATCTGAAAAGGTATTTTGAACCCAAAAACAAATAACAAGATCCCAAAATGTGTTTTATTTATAAATTTAAGTGATTGTATTCACATGGACTAGGGCACTAAGTCAATATTTAGAAAGTGTGATTCGGGAATGCAAGAATGAAATGAGTATCAGTGTTATAGGATGTTGCAACAAGAGAAAATCATGAGAGAACTGTGGGTTTTTCTGTGAGAAGAAGTGAGGGATGAAGATAAGTGAAAAAACTATGATCCAGACTCAGTCCAATAGCACAGTGCTAGTAAATGGCAAAACTTAGCAGTGCGGTGTGCTGCTGACGTAGCTAAACCCACCAGAGCTTCAGAAACCCACCCACCACCACCCCCAAGGCATCTGCCAAGACCTTCCCTGAGCCTCTCAGCTCAGTTCCTTGCAGCATTCACAAGACAAATTCTCCCTCCCTTCCTCAGCCAGCATGTTCTTCCCTGCTTTTCCCCCTGCTTTGGCTCATAGGTCTGGCCAGGAAAGTGATGCTGGGAAAGAGAGCAGCATCACCGGTGTAGACCTGCTGCTCCACATGGACTGTCACAAGTCCACGGGGCCAGATGGGGTCCACGTCACCATCCCAGGTGAGGAGGGAGCTGGCAGAGGTGATTGCCAAGCTGTGTTTCACCATCTATCAGCAGACCTGGAGAGGTCCCAGCTGACTGGAGACTTGCTAATGTGACACTCAGCTGTAAGAAGGGTTGTAAGGAGGATCTGGGGAACTACAGGCCCGTCAGCATGACCTCAATTCCAGGCACGGTTATAGAATAGTGAGATCACACAACATGTGCAGGACAACTGGGGGATCAGCCCCAGGCAGTATAATATACATGTATATACATATAATATATGACAAAAGGCAGGTCCTGTTTGACAGATCTCCTTCTGTGACCAGGCGACCTGCCTGGTGGATGAGAGAAAGGCTGTGCGTGTAGCCTGCCTAGACTGCAGCAAAGCCATTTGTCACTGTCTCCCACTGTCTTTTGGAGAAGCTGGCAGTCTGTGGCTCAGACAGTTACACTCTTTCTGGGTAAAACACCGTCTGGATTGCTGGTCCAGAGAGTGGTGGTGAATAGAGTTACATCCAGCTGGTGACCGGTCACAAATGTTGTTCCCCAAGGGTCAGCAGTGGTGCCTGTGATGTTCAGTATCTTTATTGATGATTTGGATGTGCGAATTGAGTGCCCTCTCAGTAAGTCTGCAGATGACAGCAAGGTGAGGAAAAGTGCCTGAGGATAGGAAGGCCCCACAGAGGGATCTGGACAGGCTGATGGATGGGCTGAGGCCAATGGGATGAAGTTCAGTGAGAACAAGTGCTGAGTCCTGCATTGTGGTCACAACAACCCCAGGCATCACTACAGGCATGGGGCAGAGTGGGTGGAAAGCTGTGCAGAGGAAAAGGACCTGGGGGTGCTAGCTGACAACTGGCTAAACATGAGAGAGCAGAGTGCCCAGGTGACCAAGAAGGCCAACGGCATCCTGGTTTGTGTCAGAAATAGCACAGCCAGCAGGAGCAGGAGGTGATCGTCCCCCTGCACCCAGCACTGGTAAGGCTTCACTTCAAGTGCGGTGTTCAGTGTTGGGCCCCTTGCTACAAGAAAGACATTAAGACCCTGGAGCATGTCCAGAGAAGGGCAGTGAAGCTGTGAGAGATCCAGAGCACAAGTGTTATGGGAAGCAGCTGAGGGAACTGGGATTGTTCAGTCTGAAGAAGAGGAGCTTCAAGGGAGACCTCATCACCCTCCGTAACTCCCAGAAAGGAGGTTGTGGCAAAGTGGGCGTCAGTCTCTGCTCCCAGGTAACAGCAATAGGACGAGAGGGAATGGCCTCAGGTCGCACCAGGGGAGCAAACTGCAAATTGCTCCAAGAGTCTTAGTGTAGATTTAACCCAGCATGGCCCTTCGCCAGAATTTGGCCTTCTGGTTTTGCAGAGAGAAAATGCACATCTGTGCATCATCTCCACTGTTGTATGGAAATGGAGATGACACAAATCCTTCTATGTAGTCGTACACATACGACTTGCATGGTGCCATAATGCAAATCAATTTGTTCCATATTTTAGATGATAGAGCATCTCTTTGTGAGCATTTACTCTTCGTCTCTGCCTTGACCACTAATCCTCTGTTGAAATGATCAGTGTTTGAGCCTTCCAGGCTGCATGTAGCTGAAGACAGAGATATTTGCTTCCTCCCACAGATACGGATGTGTTAAAATATGGGCCATAGACTGCTCTGAGCTTCAGCAGTATTTCATTCCAGATTGATGACAGATTTAAACTTTGCCATCTGGACAAGCAGTGCTTATGCTATCTCTTGGAAAGCCAGGAACCCAGGTTTGCAGTCAGCTGTGGTTATAGCATTTCCTAACCATCGTAAATTTTTCTGAATGTTAGACTTCAAAAATCGCAGCACAGCAATTTGTAGAAATGCTGTGTTAAACACACAAGATTATTTTTTCAGTGGTTGGGTTTTACTTTGCCTAGCTCCAAGTGTGCATGAGAGAGTCAAGTATTAGAGAAGGCAAGACAAAGGATATCTCGTTTTGGACTAACAGAAGCAAAAATCTTGACAGTTTTATTTGATCCATCAGCCCCTGGGTATGTTTGGGTGTTTAATTGAAATCTCTTGGGAGGTATCTTCCTATCTACCTCCAGAAGGTAGAACATAACCCGAGGTTCACATCATCATCAGTTTTTGGAGGTGGCTTCACAAAAGCCAGACAGGTAGTGGAAAACTTTGCTGCCATCACTGTTCTGCCCAGGTCCCTGCTGCAGGGCAGTGAAGCAGACAGAGCTGTACTGACCACAGACCTCTGTCCTTCCTAGTGATGTTGGTGCTAAAAGGACAGGCAGCCTTGGGACAACCTAAGCCCTGCAGGAGCAACCAAGTGCCACTCAGCATGATGGGCACAGACCTCCACTGACATTTCTACACCCTGTGGTCACAGCTGGACAATGTCCTTCAGCCCAGCTGGCATCCACATCCCTTATTGTACTCATTGCAGTCCAAAAGCTTCAGTCATACCACCTCCAATCAGCAGGGCAGTGACACCCTATGCCCTGTGGTGCCAGATTTGCTTCCTTTAATCCAAAATGAGATATCCTTTGTCTTGCCTTCTCTAATACTTGACTCTCTCATGCACACTTTGGAGCTAGGCAAAGTAAAACCCAACCACTGAAAAAATAATCTTGTGTGTTTAACACAGCGTTTCTACAAATTACTGTGCTGCAATTTTTGAAGTCTAACATTCAGAAAAATTTATGATGGTTAGGAAATGCTATAACCACAGTTCACTGCAAAACAGCCCCAGGGAAGAGTAGAGGTGGACAGCGGTACCCATGGGGTCCAGCACTGGTGAGGACTTGTGCAGCCCTTCTGCAGCTCCAGTGTCTCAGAAGTGCTGGGCTCACTTCCAGCATTTCACTCCCAGCTTCCCAGGTAGTCACAGGAGGAAAGAACCTCACACCAGATGTGCAGGGCTGTAAAAACTCTCTATTTAACCACGGCCAGATTTTCCAAGTAGCTTTCCAGTAGATATTATTTCTACTGCTGCACTAATTAAGGTTGTGCAGTTGTTAGTAGAAGGATGCGAGCTGAGCACAACTCAGCCTGGGACGATCGGCCCAGGTAATTAAAAGCACAGCCACTCAGCTTCACGTTGCTATTCAGGTCCTTGCTCAGAAACGGCACCTCAAATGTAATGTAAATTCAGCACCTAAAAACAATTGCCCTTCAATTAGAAATGTGTGGGTTCTGCACCTTTGTGAGTCATTACTGAATGTTATTTAATTGCTCAAGAATAGCAATGCAGAAGGAATGCATCAGGAGTCGTGCTGCTTGACATGGCCTTACAGGATTCTGCTGCCTCTCTCTCTGATTATCCCTGCTTTCATTTTAAAGGGCACAGTGTCACCAACTGATTGAAAAATGGCGAAAATTATTCATGTACATAAAGGAAGCCCTGTCAGGTCACTGAGTAATGATTCATCTACTGCAGGAAGGTTTGTCCTACGTGCAGGGAAATTATCAGGTGTGCACATTTCAGATAAATCACTGAAGCTAAGACTTTTTACTGGCATTTTTCTATTCTCATGTTGGAAGAGTTGCCCTTTGCTCCACGCCTGACTTCTAAGGCTGCCGGTAAGAGCATCCAACACTGCCTCCCTCCTCCCACAGCCTCCTGCAGGACTGGCCATGACCTGGATGGCGTGTTACAGCAGGGTTCAGACTTCAGAAAAAAACATTCGTTTGAGCCTTCTGCATTCCTGGAGGGCTGTATTGTGGTTTCCAGGTGATGAAAGAAGCTGAGGTCAGAGTGTTTGCCATCCCTCACCGCATTGACTCGGAGGCGGACTCCTCTCACACACATTCAGCCCTTCACTCTGTCGGGGCTTTCATGGGGTCTGGTTGTCTGGTCTCCCTTTGTGCTTGCTGGATTAAAAAAAAACTTCATTCAGTGCAGTTTGCTTGACATTACTTCAGATGTCTGCCTTTGGCTGTGATGAGCCATGGCCTGGAATTGCCTCTTGCTTGGATGTGTTGGGATATGTTTACATTCCTGCTGGTTGAAGCTAAACAAGATACATCCCACTGTTTTTGGGAGGAAGTCAGAACCAGCTCTCCAGGATAATTAAGCATCTACTTCCTTTTGGAAATTAATGAAAGAATATTTGGGGTCGGAGCAGGATGATTCCCCTCGTCCTGGCTTTCCACCCCCAAAAAATTAGTAGGTAGACCTGGACCCCATGTCCTGCACGTGGAGCGTGCTGCAAGCAAACCCTGCTCTGAGCCCATGGGTCTGCTGGTGGGGAGGAAAGGTCTGGAGGAAAAGCCAGCTCAGATCCAGCACCTCACATATGATATGGCTGAGAAGAAAGCAGTGAGGGTATTTCTGAGTTGTGCCAAATGCCCCCATTTGAGTTGCTCCTCAGGAAATGGTCTCAGGCTGCTTCATGACCTCCGAGCCCTGGTGAGCTTCCCAACAAGAGATGGTCCTGATTCCTCCCCCCCCCCAGAGACCTTAAGCTGCACAGAGAGGTCCCCAGGGTCCTCTCCTGCCCATGGATACAGAGAACATTGGTGGCCTTGCTGGGGCTAGTCAGGAGCATCTCACCTGAACCTGTCGGGTCTGACGAATGTCACAGAATTGTAGCAATTTCATTTATGCTGCAGCTAAGAAAGAAAAAGAAAGGAAGCGTGGGAGTCTGACAGCATAGAAGAATCCTCATTCAATTTTCCTTTCAAATGACATCCTATTTTGATTCTATTCTGTGTTTATTGGATTCAAACAGAATGGGAGTCAAACATGCCTAGCGATCAAAATAGACTGGAGAGCCGAGGGCAGCCGTTGTTCTTGGAGATTTTCTGTATTTCCAGGCTTCATCCCAGGGCAGAATGGAAATAAAGTTACTGGTCTTGAAAAAATACATCTTCTCTTTCCATATGAACAGGCTGGTTATATTCCAGCAAGAGTTGATGCGGCAGGAATTACCTTTGCCTTTCAGCTGTGAAAAGCACAACAGAGAATAAATACAGACCACGCAGGGTTTCGGATGGGAGGCTGCTGTGCAGCCAGCAGGCATGGTGTCTTCAAGACAGGTCAGAAGGGGAGGGTGCCAAACCAAAGTACAAGGTAGAATGGCCAATGCCAGCACAGATGCCCCAGATTAAGGCTGAACCGTGCTGTCACTGTGGCCAGCCAACCATCCTTTTTGTCACTGCTTCCTTGCAATGCAGGACACCACATTTACTCCCAGGCTACATACTTGAGTGCTCACCCTTCCCTCTTCCCATCAACATCTCCTTGTTCCTTTTAGTACTTTATGGTTTCACTACACACAGCAGCATAGCTTCCCATACAACCAGCAGTAATCCAGGCAGCAGCGCACAGATGTGAGGAGGATGTCGCTGGGAGGGGGGAGCTTAAAACATCCTCAGCAGTGAAGATGTTAAATGAATAAAAATCACCTTCTTCCTGACTTCTTCCCTACCAATTCTATATGATAAGAACAGGAATCGTAGCAGAGTGGCAGCAGGGCAGGTAGGGCTGTGTCCTCCTGATGTGGGCGCAGTCCCAGCATACAAAATGCAGGAGGGAGGGATGTCAGCAGTGCCCTGGGAGCAGATAAACCAGTGCAGTACAGACACAGCCCCTCAGCCATGTTTGGAGCTCATCTGCCAGGTGGGCTGGTGCTGGATGATCCCTGCTCTGGGATTTGGAGCAGGATCCCTGCTCTGGGATTTGGTCTTTGTTTGGAACATGGGCATCCTCACAGCATGTGCGTGGATAATTGCCCCCAGCCCATCTCTGTAGATGTTAACCCATCTGCACTTCTTGCTTCTCCCTCAGGCAGCCCCAAGCTTCACCCAACATCACCCCGTGTGCACTGCACCGACCCTGTGGCCATCTGGACCGTGAAGATGGGGTGGGTGGTGGCTGTAGGAATACCTCGTCAGTAGTAATTAACCTGTGTCATCCTGCTTCTTCCTGCAGCGGCTATGACTTCGACTATGACTATTACAGAGACGACTTCTACGACAGGTGAGCCGGGGAGGCTGCAGCCGAAGGGGCTTTTCTGTGAGTTGTGAGGGGCAGGCATGGGTCCTGGCAGCAGCACCCGACGGTCTGACCTGCCAGGGCCCAGGCTGTGGTGCTTCAGCTCCTGCTTCCCCCGTATCCCTGTAGGCTCTTTGAGTACCGGGGCCGGGTGTCTCCGGTGCCCAGGGTGGTTCCAGTGAAGCGGCCGCGGGTCACCATTCCCCTCGTCCGGCGTGTGAAGGCAACTCTCCCTGTCAAGCTCTTCGCTAGATCGGCTGCCATTGCCAACAGCTCAGCCAAGCTGAAATGTGAGTATGTGTGTGTAGAGCGGGGCCTGCTCCTGCCATCTACAACACGGCCCCCAGCCTTCAGCCGGGCACCCACACGGCTGGGTGCTCCCAGGGCAAAACCTGCAAAACCCCAAAACGCCTGCAACCAGCAGCACAGGGAGGGCTTTTCAGGAGCCCACGAGCTGCAGATGCGGCAGGGGAAGGTGTAACATCCTTGGCTCCCCACCAATGCCACAGTGGGAATGATGGCACATCCAAGTGCCAGGTCCTGCCTGGTGCAGGATGTTGGATGGTATGGGATTATCCCTTTGGCCAGTTTAAGCCAGCTGTCCTGTTTCTATCTCCTCCCAGCTCCTCGTGCCCTCCCTCGTTGATAGGACAGTAGGAGAGATTGAGAAAACTGAAATGTCCTTGGCTATGTATAGCACTGCTCAGCAATAACTGGATGCATTATCAACATTGCTTTTCTCCTAAAACCGAAACACAGCATTGTTCCAGACATTGTGGAGAAAAGCAAATCTGTCCCAACTGAAACTAAGGCAGCTCCTCACGACAAGAGAGAAACTGAGGTCATGGAGTGTGACCAGAGAGGGGCAGTGGAGCTGTGAGGGGTCTGGAGCACAAGTCTTGTGGGAATGGCTGAGAGAAGTGGAATTGTTCAGTCTGAAAGAGGCTCAGGGGAGACACGATAGTTCCCTACAGCTCCCTGACAGGAGGTTGTGGTGAGGTGGGAGTCAGCTTCTGCTCTCAGGTAACAGCAATAGGATGAGAGGGAATGGCCTTCACTTGCACCAGGGGAGGTTCAGGTTGGATATTAGGAAATAATTCTCGGAAAGACAGATAATGCACTGGCACAGGCTGCCCAGGGATGTGGTGGAGTCACCATCCTTGGACGTGTTCAAGAAGAGATTTGATGTGGCACTGAGGGCCATTGTCAGTGGGCACAGTGGGGATGGACTGGGGTTGGACTAGAAGACCTTAGGGGTCTTTTCCAACCTTAACGATTCTATGATTCTGTGAGAGGCCCCAGTGCAGGGGAGCTCATTGCAGCTCTCAACAAAGGCTGTGCTCCCATTTCAGCCAAGCCCATGTTGGCTGACACCTCTCTGTCTTTTCCTCCCAAGTGAAGTGCAGTGAGCTTCAAACCATCAAAACTGAGCTGACACAGATCAAATCCAACATCGATGCTCTGCTGGGCCGGCTGGAGCAGATTGCTGAAGAACAGAAGCAGTCCACAGGTCAGTTGGGTGTGTGCTGGGGCCTGGGGTGCTGCTCAAGCATGGGCAAAGACCATGTCAGAGCTGCTCTGCAAAGCCATCGTGGCTTGTAACATGTTCTGAGCACTGACATTGAAGTATCTCCCCTGGGTTCCAGGTGGAGAGGTCCCTCAGACACAGAACAAGAGGTTTCTGTAACCCCCAGGCACATTGAGTGCTATGCTAACAAACAAGACAGAAGTCCCCGCCCTGAGGAGTTTAAAATTCTATTTGTCAGTAAGCTTTCAGCTCCAGGCCCTGAGCAGTTTGTTGGAGAAGGTGCTGCTTTGCAAAAGTACTTCATTATTCTCTCAGAATTGAAGTTCAGAGCTGGAACGTGGACCGTGTTTCAGTGGAAACACTGATTTGTTCCTCTCAGCATTCAGAAGAAGGAGAAAACAGCACAGAAGTACCAGACGGAGTTGAAGCATCTCTGCAAAATAAGTGGTCAAAAAAAAACTTCTGTGCTGCCAATTATTAGGGGCTGCCAAAATCACACACCCAACCCCCTCCAATTATGGAATGGGAGGTTTTTTCTTCTACAGCAGTTTAATTTTGTTTCATTTGCCTTATTGTGTGGATTACTTCTGCCTCCCACACTCGGAGGGATGTGGAAGGGCAGCCGGCTCTGCTGTTTTCTAGCAGCTCCTTCAAAATTAGCAAAACTCATTGCAGAATAAACCCTAAATCCATTATTTACACTGCAACTCAATACGGGGGCCCTGTGGATCAGTCTGATGAGGCTGCAGCCATCACCCCCTGATCCTGATGCCTTGGCTCTTGCTCTCACAGAGGTACGGAAGAAGGTGGACGGCAGCAAAAGCGAAGTCTCACAAGAGGACACAGCGTCAGAGGCAGAGGTCAACACGGAGGAGCCACTGAATGGAGATGAGGGAGAGGAGGAGGGCCTTGCACGGGATGAGTGTGAAGATGAACTGGTAAGAGAGGCTGGCTACTGTGTCCCTCCAGCCAAGAGAATTCAGCAAAGGACCACAGTTTTACCAGAACTGGTTAAACCCCCCCAGGACGGTAGTTTTCTCCTCCCAGAAGGAAATCGTTGTATTTAATCCCATGGCTGTTCACAGCTTGTTCTTCCTAGCTGCTTCATGGCTTGCAAAAGCTGTGACCTTGTAAATGCTGCAGAAACACTGCTAGGTTCTGAAATTCAGACTACTTTTATCTTTGATTTCAAAATAATTAATAAACGATTTAATGAAGTTGCTTTGCTCCAAAGGAAGTGGATCTCAGATGAATGGAAAAACATGTTAAAGACAGACCATATTGTGTTAACTGCACATTCCTAACAGCATGGATTTGCAGTGCCCTTTTGTCCAGTGGACACCAAAGAGCAGAAATGTGGTTATAAAGTCTCAGCAGGCTGCTGTGCGTGATGCTGCAGTTTCCTTTGAGCATGGCTAGCCTGATTTTGTGCACATCAGCTTTACTCCTGCCCTGAATAAGGACTGGTTAACCTAGGGAGCAGATTTTTGTGGGCCTTTCTCACTACACAGCACTTCTGGTGGCACTAGAAGTGAGGATGGAGCTCACCATCCCTTTCTTCTGCCTCACCCCATCACTGGGCTGATCACATAGCATTTTGTTCTACCTATGGCCAAAAATCTTAGGACACTGACCAGCTGTTTGCACTCTTACACTCTACTGCTGGAATCATGATGGATGAGGGATCTGAATGGGGTCTTTCAACTGTTTCAGTATCTGAGGCCTCATTGCTGAAATCTGTGACCCCTGCTAAATCTGAGAAGAGGTGATTAAAGGAGACATCACAAGAGACTGCTGGAAGGAAAAAAGGCAAAAGATGGCCTCCTGCTCTGTGTCAGTTAGGATAAAGAAGGTCAGGTTTACATCAAAGGAAACAGGTAGAAATTAGGTGATAGAAATTAGGGAAAACTCACTGATGGTAATGATGATAAAGGGCACACAGTCGACAGAAAATACGGACTTTGCTTACATTCGTGGCATAAGAACACAGACTGGAAATGATTTAAGTGTCACAGAATGATGGATTGGCATGGGTTGAAAGAGACCTTAAGGATCATCCAGCTCCAACCCACTGCTGTGGGCAGGGACACCTTACACCAGATCAGGCTGCCCATCCATCCAGCCTGGCCCAAATGGGGCATCCATAGCTTCTCTGGGCAGCCTGTGCCAGCACCTCACCACCCTCATCATGAACATGTTTTTCCTTTAATCTAAATCTACTCTTTTCCACTTTAAAATCATTACCTCTTGTCCTGTCACTACGGAACTTTGTAAGAAGTCTATCTCCATCTGCTTCAAGAAGAGCTTATCGAGGATGGATGAACAAGTGCACTGTTTCAGGCCCTAACACTTCTGTTTTCTGTTATTCTCTGATTTGAAAGTGACATTGAGTTCAGAAATATTTTACTGCCAACTTCAGACAAGCTCAGATGCGCTCAGCATGAAGCAGGTTAATGTGTGGAACTTGTCTGCAGGGGTGTTTTCTTAAACACTGCAAGGCAAATCACAAGGGCCATCCTTTAAATTTTGCTCCTGACCTTAGAGCACTGAGCAGTCTTGAAGTCCTTCCACTTCCTGGGGAGTGAGTTCCTCATCCCCTGCCTTTGGCTTACAGCCATCAGCTTACAGACTGCCACTGGGCTCAGGGGTCTGAGAGTGCACAAGACAGACCTAACCAGTTAACTGGGAAAAAAAACAACCCTTGAATACATTGACCTTTTCCATCAGCTTTGTCACCAGGTCATTGGGTCGTCTGCTTCACTGAGCAGAGGGCTTAATTCTTCCTTAGCTTTCCTTTTACTGCTGGTGTACTTACAGAAGCTCTTCTTGCTCTTCACATCCCTCACCAGTTCCAACTCCTGGCTTTTGGCTTTCCTAACACTGTCAGCTCAGCTGGAGTGACAACTGTATTCCTTCCAGCCTTGCTTTCACTTCTGGGTTCTGTTCTTTCTGTAGGAAGAAGCTTGGTTTGGCCTTTGCTGTGCAGTCTCGCTGGTCTCTTGTCACGCCTGCCCAACCACACAGCAGTACAGGCTGTTCTCGTGCTTTGAGGCAGGTGGTCTTGAAGGAGACCCAGCTCCTCTGTGCTCTGTGGGCCAACAGAGAGGTCACCTGTGAGATTCTGCCCGACAGACCCCAATTCTGCTGTTTGTCGTAGTCATTTCTCTCAGGAAATTCAACTTCACTGTCTTATTGCCACTGCAGCCCAGACTTCTTTCCACCTTCACACAGATCTGCCTTGTTCATGGGCCGCGCGTCCAGAAGAGCATCAGGCTGACCAGCTGCATCAGGAAAGCTTTCTTGATGTTCATCAGAAATCTGTATGGTTGCTTGCGCTCAGCCCTGTTGACTTTCCAGAAGATAGCAGGTTGGTCAGATCCAAGAGGAGTACAAGTGCCTGCAAGCCAGGAGGTTTCCTCCAGCCATCCCCAGTAGGTTTTGTATCATGTGGCATGCACCAGGTGCCCACCACGATGTCACAGAAGTTGTTCTGTCTCCTGATCCTCAGCTGCATGCTCTCAGCTGACTCACTGCCTGTTCCAAGGCAAATCCCCAAGCATTTGAGCCCTTCCTTTGCCCACAGCACGTGCCACCTGACTTGGTTTTCCTGAAGAGCCTGTTTCCAGGGCACTGCACCTGCTTTGTAACTGCAACTCTGCAGATGAAGAAGGAACCTTTGTTCTGCTGCCAGAACTCACAAGCCTCCAGGCTTCCCATCTTGGGAGTCGCCATCCATAGCTCTTCTGGGCGCAGTCTCCAGCTGTTCCTTGTTCATGCATTGCACTCTTCAGAGTTTTGCCCCCACAGGGGCTCTGCAAACACCCACGTGAGTTCCCTGATTGCACAAGGCTATTTCCCTCCTCCAATGCCTTCTGCTAACCAGGTTGTGACTGGTCTCTCTTGCTTGCTTTCTGGATCACCTGTTATCACTTGCAGACATCTCCTGGCTCCATTTCCATCTGTTCATTTTCAGTGCTGAGCACCTAATTCATTTAATGATGCCGTATTGCAGAATTGCTCCAGGAGGGCAATTTTCACATGCCTTATTTTCAAATCCGCTCTCGTATGGGGAGCAGTTCAGCACACTGCACTGCCATTGCAGCCTTTGGAGTGGTGAATATCCTGAGTGCTACCCTGGAGGATGAGCTGTGCTGCAGACTGGCGCAGTGTCTCTGTTCACCAGCAGTCCTGGTGATGTTCCCCATTTGCCATTGCAGATCAGCTACCCCTGAGCATCTTTGTACAGTTCCTGGAACTGCGAGGTCTGTGCTTACAGGTCTGGCCATTCCCTGGTCCCAAACAAACTTCTCACAGTGCTAAAACAAGGCAAGAGCTGTGCAAATACATATGGTGAAGCCCAGCTTGTACAAATGCTGTGGCTACTTAATTCTCAGGCCATGTGAAAGTCAGGGGTCTGTCCAAGCGCTCACTTCGCAATCATCAGTGCTCACCACTTGCAGCTTACACCCTGGGCTTAAAACCTTCCCCAGGACATGCAACTTTCCCACTGGAGGTCTGGCTCTGGAGCAGCATAGATCAGACAGCAGATTTCACACCACTACAGGAAGGTGGGCTTGATTTCATCCTAGTCTCTTTGAGGTTCAGCAGAAGCCAGATCTCAACACCAAGCAGGGAATCACACATCCTGGGCTGACTGTCCACCATGGAACCAGCTGGTCTCTGCATGTGACACAGCACGGTGCCTCAGGCAAGGCAGGATGGGCACATGGTGATCTGTTTCTTCTTCCCTTTCCCCTCCAGGAGAACAGCCATTACACAGACGTGGAGGATGCCAGACTACAGTAACCAGGTACAGTTCACACTGCTTTTTAGAGGCTGATTCAGCCGGGTCACTGATCAGCCCCTCATTTCCTTTCCTACATCACACAGTGAATCTGTGAGGTTCCAGGAAAATGATGTACCCTTTTATCCCCGCTGCCTTTGTCTCTCCTTGCAGCCCTTTTAGAACAGCAGTGAGTGACGGTGTGAGGAAAGCACGAGGCTAAACCCTGCCCTGGCACGTTGAGCAAGACAAGCTAAATTGAAGTGCTGCTGTCATCTCTACCTGGCATTCAAAAGGAGAAACATGGCCCAACATCTTCCACCCATCTGTAAAGCAGAGACAAAGAAAACTCATCCCAGCAGATCCCCACAACCCCGTGCAATGGATTCAGAGCTCTGCAGCGAGCACAGGCAGCAGCCAAACCCTGCGTGATCCATAATCACCCCTGGCTGGGTATGGACCCAGTGAGTCAGAGATGACACGGGGCTGTTGGCAGGAGAGGAAGGACAACTGAGCCCATCTCAATAAAGACTTTTTTTCCCATGCTAGGTGAGAGCCACAGCATTTGGTAACTGGAGGAAAAGTACTGTCTCAGTTTGGACAATTTGTGTTCTCACACTCAAGGTCACTTTGAGGAACAGGGTGCGGGGTGAGCTCTTCTGCCAGAGCGGTCAGCTCCTGCTGTGGCTCTCGTCCCATGCACTGCTGCAAGTACGTGGCTGCTTCCAGGCAGACAGGAGCTGGTGGCTGTGCATGTGCTGTGCTCTTTGCATCTGCTTGAAGAGAGGAGAAGGTAAGGAGATGCTGCCTGCAGGAAAGCAAGTGATCCCAAGCAGGAGAAACGAGGCACTCGTCATCTTCAGCCATACAGCAGAGAAGGGGTGCAAGCATGCATCAAGCAGGTGGATGCAACCCTTCTGGAGCAGCAGCTCCCTGGAAGGGCTGTGGCCCATCTGCAGCCAGAGCAGTCAGCCCCTGCCCTGCTGCTCACATCTGTTCCTCAGCCAGCTCCCCTGGGTCTCTGGGGCACCAGGACAGTGCTGTGCAGCCGCTGACCACCACAGTTGTACTCTATCATCCAACAGCTCTGCAGTGCAGCTCCTGAGCATGCTGAGGCCAATTACAGTGACCCCAGCACGTGTGTGGGTGTGCAAGCATCTCTTTCTCCTGCTTTTGACCCGTGCCACGTCCTGCAAGTAGGAGGCTGAAGCAGCCCTTTTTCACTGCAATGCCCAAGAAGTCTCTCAGCCTTTCTCATCTTGTTCCTTCCTCTTCCATGTGCTTATGCAGTTTTTCTGGGTTCAGAGGCAGATGGGACTGAGACTCACGCAGCACTTTATTCAGATCAGTTGTGTCCTGCCCGTCTCCCCTCTGTTTCCCACTCCCCCTCCAAAACACACACACAATCAGTGCTTTGAATCCAGAATGCTGTCCACACCTTCTCCTCAGTCCGCACTGCACAGGGTGCTCTGAAAGGGGATTCCTGCTTTCTGCTCCAGCGCTCAAAGCCAGACCTCTTCTACAGCATCTCTCCCTGAAGGGTGGAGGGGAGAACAGGTCATGGGGGCACCGCTTCCCTGCCCGGAGGACCATCCTGGAGCAAGCATGGCTCTTGAAACACAACGTTTTATTTGCATTTCTTAGTTTTGAATAAGTCATGAGGGAATTAAGGGATCACCGTGCTTTCCCCTACCTTTTTCTGGTTCCTGTACAATTTATCCATTGTGTTGTACTGAGCCGTTGTAGAGCTGTTTTCTAGGCTTTGAGGGATGAGCTGCGGTTTTTGCTATGAACTGGCTGTGATGCTGCTGTCTGGGAGAAAGGTGACCTTGTACATAAGATCCTGTATAATAAAAGAAAGAAATCTAAAGAAATCTAATTTGCTTTTGTTGTCTGCTCTGTCCTACACAGACACACATGCTTTTCTGCTATATTTCACCTGAGCAGATCTTCTTTCCCTCCCTGAACTTCAGCTCTGCCAGCAGGATTGGGTTTCTTTTGCTCAGGGTGTAAGGGCTGAGCTTTGAGAGCACTCTCCTCTCCATGCCCACCCCGAGCTCCGTGCCCAGCCCAGCACTGCTCCAGCTTGGTGCAGCAGTTGGTTTTAGGCCATTAGAGCGTGGCCAAGGTCCCTTGGCACACAGCTGTTCTGATTCTGGTGAATTTTTGCAGAGGATGAGGGACTTTGGGAATTGTTAGGCAGGGCCTTGCACGGCAGTTATCTTTGCTTTTAGCCACAGATCCATCCTCGCAAAGTGAGTTCTGTATGGGACCGTGCAGCACATCTCACAAAGAGGCAAAGACACAGCAGCGGGGTGGGAAAAGGGAACATTCCTTTCACTCCTCAGGCCAGAGGGCAGCTGAGAAGCACCCTGCAGGTTTTGCTGGGGAGGATCGCTACCAAAAGAGGAGCCTCCTCACCTCTTCCTGCACACTGCTCCTGTCCCCAGCCTTCCCCTCCCACCCCATTTTTCCATGCACGCACACCCACAAATGTGGGGTGGAGGCTGCATGCTTAGGTCACAGCTCAGCTCCTGAACCACAGTACTGCCTCTGAAACACGCTCTGCTGTCACATGGGAACAGTCCGCAGGGAAGAGCAGAACCCCATTACTGGCTTTGCTGTGGTGGACTTGTGGTCCTTCTGTCTCATCTGTCACATCTTGTTAGCTCTTGAATGGCTGTGATGTTGTCCCACCCTGTGCGCACCCAGCCACGTGGGAACAGCATTCCCATGATGTCCCCATCACGATGTCCCCATGGAGTCGGTCCCTGTCACTCGATGCTGCCCTGCTGGGATGTGCCAAGACAAGGGTTGGGCGTTTCCCCAGGAGGAACATTTAATTCACCATCTGCACTCTTTGAAGAGAAGCCACCGCTATAGAGTGACAACTGAAGTAAGTGCACATCCAGTTCCCATCTTGTGAACTGGAAGTTGTTAAAACTTTTCCCCACCACCCACAAATGCAAGACTGCACTTCTGAGACCTGTGGACATCACTTGCCTTACATTTGCTACTCCATTTGTCATCATGGTGACAGCAACATTGTCTTTGCTGGAGACAAACCCAGATGTTCCCATCCCCTATTGTGATGCCTGCACCTCAAGAAATGTGAAACATGTGAGGTTTAAGCTTTGGGCTTGAATGTGCTGGTCTGGATGGGAAAAGACAATGTGCAAGGCTTTTTGGTGCTCTGAACACCAAAATCAGAGCAGTGGATGTTAGAGCAACAGAGCAGGGTTACTCCAGTCCCTAACACTCCTTTGGTCACCAAATCATTAAGGTTGGAAAGATCACTAAGATCATCAAGTCCAGCCGTGATGCATCCCTACTAACAAAATATGATAACAAAAACCATAAAACCATGACACCATGCCCCTCATTACCACATTTAACCTTTTGCTGAGCACCTTCAGAGACAGTGACTCCACCGCCTCCATCAGCAGCCTGTGCCAATGCAACACCAATGAGCTTCTGGACATGGAAAGACAACCTGTCAGGCCGAGATGCCTATAGCCTTGCATTGAGTTTCTGTCAGGAGATACAACAAAAGCCCCCGCTGACTTTAATAAATCCTATCACATGGTTGAAGCCCATTCATTGCTTTGGAAATCCTTATGTTATTGCAGTGGTAGTAATAACCATGCCAGACACTGCCTCTATGTCATAGCCCTCTTGCAACACCTTCCCATTATCTGTGGGATAATTCCATAATTTTTCTCGCTCTTAGTAAAGCTGTGGAAACATGGAGAGATGTGTTCAAGTATCTCCAATGGCTCCCAGTGTGTACCAGCCATTATCCTCCAGGAAAGCACTGCCCAACCATGGATCAGATGTTGAGAAGCAAATCAGAATCTTGATTAGCAATCTGGAAACATTCAAGGAAGTGTAAAAATGAGGTGTGTGCTTAGAAAGTACCTGCTGGTCTTCAGGGTCTGCCTGGAAGAGCCCAGGGACCAATGTAGCAGAGCAATGGCTCCTCTGACGTCTCTTCTTGGGTTTGCTCCACATCACAGTGCTTCTGGTGCTGTCCCTCCAACTGAAGCATCCTTTGAAGTAATTTTGGGGAGCTGCTGGTTCTCCCTCAGCCAACACAGCCCAGCTCACCCCACTGACAGAGGATTCACATTGCTTGCAGACAGGGACAGCCCCACAGGGCTCTTGGTTGGCCATGGCAGCAGGATGGGGACACTGGAACAGCCCTGCAGAGCAGAGTGCCCCACTCTGAGCTCAGTGTGAGTAGCTCCTGGGGGACAAGGCAGGCAGCTTCCACCATGAGCACCAGGACTGAGTCCTGGGAGATTTCAGGACCTCCAGAGTGGGTTCACAGGCCGGGAGCACAAGCAATTGCGAGCTTGTTTCCACATCAGGATCTGATGTAGTATTTGAATAACTGCATTAGGAACTGATGTGAAAAGATGAGATCAGGTGGGAGGCGAGCAGCAGGAGGGGTAAGGACAGAACTAGAATAATCATAAATTGATCATAAGGGACTGTCTTTGTGCCTAAAAGTTCTAAGACAACTCACATAGCCTTCACTAATTGGGTGTGAACACAGAATCAGCACAACTTCCATGCATGGGGGGCAGATCAGGCCAGCATGGGCACTGGGATGTGCATTTGCATTCAGAAACCAGAATTTCAAGAGAGAGGGAGAAGATGCAAGGATATGTTAATGAAAGCGTGGGAAGGTGAATTGAAACCAAAAGCACAAAAAGAGTGGGAGGTATTAAGAAAAGTGGCAGTGCCAGGTGCCTGAGGGGTCACCCAGCTGATGGTGGAGCGATGCAGCATGCTCTGGTCCCGGTGTTACCCATCGCATTCACACCCGTGTGTGTGTTTTCCCAACGTGGCTACCTTGGAATTTCTCTCCTTTCCACGTACCACCAGGTGTGCTGAACCCATCAGCGTGGTTTGGGTGCTAAGAAACCTGCAAGGACTGAGCCCCAGTGGGCAGCAACCCAAAGCACACAGGAGATGAACAATGCCAACATCACAAGAACAACACCAGAAGTCAAATGCTCCAGAGCCCCACCAGCAAAAACAACAATAGAAGATGTGTTCAGCTCCTCTAATTCATTCCAGATCCTCCTGCCAAACCCGCTTGCTGCATGGGATTTTTTTCTAAAAAACAGATCCCAGCTGCAGATGGTGACACTCAGAACTGCACTATAAGAAATCTGGTCCTAAATGAACCAAAGCAGTGATCCACTGGGAATTGTTCTCATCTGCAGAAAACCTTAATAGCTCATTTGAGGAGGCATTCCAGCAGGGCAGAACAATGCACACCCACCCAGCACAAGTACTGCGTGCTGCCTTTGCAACTGCTCTTCATAGCATTCATCTGATGCCCAACCAGGTCTGGTTTACCCCCAGCAGAAATGTTCCCTTAGCAGCAGGACATACAGAACCCACACTGCTCTCCATGAGTGAGCCCTGAGCACAGCAAAGAATGGGGCACCAGCTATGAGAAGCACACGGCAGCCGTGCTCCTTTGGGTTCAGTCATACCAACAGATCCATCGCGATGAGGAGCACCAGATCTGCTTTTGTTGCAGTTGTTTCAGCTGTTCTCCTGGCAGCAAGGAGCTTTCAGAAAACCTGTTGGAAATGCCATCTTTATACAGCAAAATACAGATGCTTCTTCCCATGCTCAAATTTTTGCTGGGGGATCATTTTCCCATTCAAGATATCCCCATTCTTTTCTTTCCACAAAAGAAATGTGTGTTGTCAGATGAGCTTAAGGCCTTCCTCCTGGAAAACAGCCAGGCACTTCCTAAGCTGGATGCAACTCGTGTTGGCAGATACCCAATTTAGGCACTCGCTGGTGGTGTACAGAGAAGACCAAGCCCCCAGATACGCACTGGGACAGCACACGGTCTGTTGAATCCAATTGGGTCACCAAAGAAGCAGTAAGAAGACGGCAGCGCAGAAGGTACGAGAAAAGCAACCCACCTTACAGATGGAAGAGCTCATCTCCAACCACAAGGCTGGGAGCATAGAAAACACTCTGGGTGCCACACTGACACACTCAGTGCTCTGCACGTGCAGCACGGAGCCCTGGCTGTTCCCACCCAATGGAGGCAGCTGAGTGATACACAGCAACCGGAGAGCTGTGCTCAGACAGCACTGTTGCACATCCCAACCCAGAACCAGCTCTGCATTCACAAAGCAATGCTTTTCTTACTGCATTTCTTGCTTTTTTTTTTTTTTTTTTTTTTTTTTTTTTTTTTATTAGCATTTCCTCACTTGCCCAGTCCTCACTTCCTATTGTTATGAGGGCTGCTCTAGAAGTAAAGTCTATTTTATGGTGTTGGTCCATGACATGCCCAGAGAGGCTGTGGATGCCCCGTCCATCCCTGGAGGTGTTCAAGGCCAGGTTGAATGGGGCCCTGGGCAGCCTGGGCTGGTATTAAACGTGGGGATTTGTGGCCCTGCGTGCGGCAGAAGGGTTGGAGCTTCATGATCTTTGAGGTCCCTTCCAACCCTGGCCATCCTGTGATGACATCAGAGGCAGATGTTGGTGGGATGGCAGTAGAGCATGAACCTTGCCACCGATATCCCATCCCATTCTGTTGCAGTCTGACAGAATGGCACCTGACATGGAAGTGCTTATGGAGCGAGGGTGTGGAGCTGCATTCTTCCACACAGAAGAACTGGCACCCACTGACATTCATCAACAAGACTCATTTACAAGAATAGCATGAGCACTCTTATTCATTACTGGTGAAAACATAGAGTGAATGGCGGTGACTGTTGGGAAATAGTGATTTGTAGCTGAGAATCTATTCTACCAAATAGCGTTATTATCCTCCTTGTATTTGTTGTCTTTTCCATGGAAATAAAGAGGAGGCATTGCTTTTTTAATGTAGCCACTGCTGAACAGTGCTGAGCCTCTCATACTGCCCTGCCAGTGAGGAGCTGGGGGGCACAAGGAGCCAGGGAGGACAGGACCAGGACTGCTGCTTCAAAGCAGCCCAAGGGATGTCCCACACCACATGATTTCACAAGGAATATGAAATGGAGGGAGCTGGCCAATGATGAGCAACTGCTTTGTGCATCCTATTCAGTTTACTCTATTATGATTTCTTCATTTTCTATCCTATTTAACATTCATTATCTCAACTCACAGGTTCTACCAGTTTTCTAGTTTTCTCTCCCACCCCACAGTCCACACCACTCTTCAAGCCCAAAGATGTCCTTTGTCAGAGTTGAGATTTAACAGCCACATCCCAGTGTCCATGCATTGGTCTGGATGAACAATGCGCTCCAGTTCCCTCTGAGAGGGGGATGCCTGCATTACAAACAAATGCTCAAAGGCAAAAAAAAATAAAATAAAATAAAAAAATGAAGAGCCTGCATGTGCTGAGAAAGCCAGCCCCGAGCATCCTGTCAGCCTTTAGGTAACCCCTCAAAGGCAATCACAGCCTTGGACCTAAACAACCACTTCAAGAGGACCTGAGAGATCTTCACAAAGTTCTTTTAAGTAGGAAAAGGGAAAATTCCCATCCTCTTTTGGCTGAGACTCGCAGGTTTAGAACCGCATTGTTTGAGAGCATCAGAAAGCGTGGGGACACAGCAGGGAGGGAAAATGGCACAAGAATGAACTCTCATTCCCCAGAACGATGGATCACTGCAAAAGGGCTATTTTGGTGCTGGCCCAACAGCATCAGACAAGGCCTGCAGCAGGCAGCGAGACCACGAGCAGCAGGGAAAGGCATTTCAGTGCACAGAACTGAAAAGGATCACAGACGTGTTTTTCACTCTCCTTTTGTGCCTTGCTTTCAAAAAGGAGCACATCCAGCTTTTCTCCTTGTAGTAAGACTTCTTTTTCTTTTCCTCTTTTAAAGAAATGAGCTTTGCCAGAGGAGGACTGTGAGACCACCTTAGGAGCCCCAAGATCCAGCCCCATCCCCTACCTGTGTAAATACGCTCCATCCATGCTGCAGAGCAACGTTTCTGCGTGGAGTAAAGAAATCAAAGGAAACCTCTGGGACAATTACCCAGAGCAGCAAGCAAGGCTTGGGGGGGGGCGGGGGGGGGATAAAAGGATTTAAAACTCATTTGCTTTGATACAGAATTTAGAAAATCCTCAAAAAGATTTTGAAAGCATTCATTGCAGATTTTCCTTTGCTTCCAACCTGACACACAAACTACATGAATGCCTGTAAAAATCCACACACCGGGCTAAATTTTGCTCATGGTTACAGACACATTTTCCTTCTTTCCAGCATCCCAGCTGGTAGCAGTTTCAGCAGGGCCTGACACAGAGAGCTCCATAGTTCAGTCTTGGGAGTCACTATGAAGTTTTGCTTTAATTCTAGTGCAGGAAAAATCCAAAAAACACCAACCCCCTCATCACACATAGAAGCTGCTTATAGAAGCAGAACGTCAGAGAAACCCCCATCTCTTGGAGGACACAGGTTCACCACAGAAATGGAATGGACCAGGGGAGTTATCCACACATTTCTGTTGAGTGTTCAGCAGGAAAACTATTAATGGCACGGATGTCGAGTTCTTACTGTTGGATTTCAGAAATATGAAGTGGTTCTCAGTGCACAAAAAGAAAGATGAACAGCTGCACAGTGAGGAACGGTGTGGTCACAGCAGTAGGGAAAGGAGAGAGCATTTTTCTTCCTGCAGAGAAAAGCCTCAGGTCTACCAGCAGCAATGTTTCCGTGTGTAGCTTCACTTCCTCTGTCTAAAGCAGCACTGCCACTTCTCTGCCTCATTCTATGGTTTATCTTAAGCACTTTCAGCTATCAACTCAAATAACAAGCATTCCATAAAATTATAGGATGGCCAGGGTTGGAAGGGACCTCAAGGATCATGAATCCCCAACCCCCTGCCAGACGCAGGGCCACCAACCTCCACATTCCACACCAGCCCAGGCTGCCCAGGGCCCCATCCAACCTGGCCTTGAACACCTCCAGGGATGGACGGGGCATCCACAGCCTCTCTGGGCAGCTGTTCCAGCACCTCACCACTCTCCTGGTAAAGGGATTTGAGATTAGTTTTTCCAAGGCAGACAGAAAGGTACATGGGACAGGAACAAGCTGTGTTAACTGCCACCATGCCCTGTGCATGCAGAAAGAACATGTGATAGAGCTGCATGTGTCCAACCCAACCTCCACCAACACGTAGCATCCCAAGCAACTACAGACTTCAGCTTCGGGCCTCCTGTGCTGCGTTGGAAAAGCAGAGCATCTTGTGTTGTGTCTGACCTCTGTGTAAAACAAACAAACAAAAAAAAAAGCAAGCAATTATCTAGCAAACTTAAGTGACTTTGCAGTTTGTTGTCCGAGCAAACTGATGTTGAACTGGTAACTCTTGTGTTTGCTGCTGAACATCTGCCTTCAATTCCTTCTCAAAGCTCAGCCTTCAGCTTCTTGGATGCTCTTCTGGTAATCTGGAATACATCACTGGAAAAAGCATGGATCAGAGAGGCAGCACAGATACATGGAGAACATTATTCAAAACACTACAGATAAATTATTAGAAATCCAGCTGTCAGCATCACACACAACTTCATTCTCCTGACTTGCAGAACCTCCCTGCAGTTTCTACTTCATCCACCCTCTGCCAGATTACCAGCAGATGTGCTTTCACCCTATTGACCACAGAGCACCCCCTGCAACTTGTGATAAACCTCCTTCTCTTTTCAGCACCCTTTAAGCCCATGTTTTTTCCCCTTGCTCATCTCAGATGACCATTTCCCTGTCAAATGGGCACAAAATTGGCACAAACCAGGGATTCCAGGGTACAGGGTGTATGAGTGGAGAACACAATCCTTGATGAACCAAACACAGCTGTGACCAGAAGCCTCACAGACCATAGGAACTTCTCACAAGTGCCTCTCCTTCGTTCTTCTTCACATCATTTCAGGTCATAAAAAACACTGCTGCTTTAAATCCTTGCTCCAGACAGATGCTCCCATAAGGTGTGCTTAGGTCCACCCATTTTACTTTAATAGTAGTGTTAATTCAGAGCCACATGACATCAGTAGCTGATCCCACTGCCACCACAGCAAACCAGGGAATCAGGTCTGTTTCCATTTTACCCATTATGTGATGACAGAAGCAAGTCCTTGAGTTTCAGCTCCCTGTACACACAACAGAAGTGTTTATCTGGCAAATACCTTAAAAAGACATTGTTCTTCTTGCAAGGATATCAGTAAATTTCAGGCTGATTAACCACAGAATGACTCTATAGCTCTCCTAGGACCTTCAGTGATGGCTTTCAGACTTTCATGGTCAGGGCTGGAGGAGGTGTTGCATCTTCGCTACTGAAAGAAACAGGCCTACAATAGCTGAGATCACTTGAACAAAGCATAAAAGCTCACAAATACAGAAGACGTGGAGAAGAGCAACCCAACTGCATCACTGTGCTCTTAACTGCTCAGCTCTTACCCAGCCCACTCAAACAGGGATTCCCTTCAGTGCCAAATGAAAATCCAGCTCCCACATCTCCACCAGCACCATGCAGCCAAGTTGCATCTCACTGAGGAAAGCATGTAGAAACAGAACTGTTTGCCTCCCAGTTATCCATGCCTGCACACAGGCCCGTGGCAAAGCTGCACCTTGCTCTGTTAGGAAATCCATTTCTAAGCTGCTTACTTACATTCAGCAGTACAACAAAACCCAATTTTTTATTTTTTTTTTCTCCTCTGAACACAGGACTGTACTTCAAACCCATCAGCCTGGCAAGCAACAATAGGCACAAAACACAGACAGTGGATGATATTTGTTTTTGAAGGTACACTGGTAAGAAAGTGGAGGTTCTTATGTTTGCTTTCAATAAACAAGTATCTGCTCCTGGACACAGCAGACTTACGTGCCAGCAAAGTCCACATCAAGAGGTTTTCCACTCCATTAGCCATCAACACCAACACCAGGGGGCTTTCATGTCGAGAGACAAAATACACCTATTTAGTGTCCATAGTCATCAGACCTCACATACAATGGGTTTGGTTTACTTCAATGTTAACAAATGCTTTGATCCAAATCTAGTGAAACTGAACTCTGCATTTAACCCACTAAATCAGCCTCAGCTTGCATTTTTAAGATGGATGATGAATTTTTACAGACAATAAAATTATTTGAGTCAGGAAAGCATGCATGCAAAGAGCAGTGAATTGTTTCTTAGTTATTTTAGTAGGTCACTGAAAAAAGGCAACCAGCACTTCCCCAGTTTTACTGCCAACAGGAGAATGCCTATTTGCTAGAGAAAAAAACAAGAATACAACAATAATGTTACAAGAGGCACTGATCCTGGCTTTATTCACTTTAAGATACATCCAACATTTGTTATAGCTCACTTGGAATTCATAATGCTTTTAAGAAACCAACTATAAAAATCTTGATTTTTGCCTTACAGTGCTGTCAAGTTTTCAAATAGCAGTAAGTGACTTCCCAGCAAAACTGTGCTGTGCATTAACATACGTACAAAGATTAAAACTTCGTAGAAACCCTTCAGTTTCGGATACTTCGTGTTCACAATCACCACAGTTTTCCCAAAGGAGGAAGCAACTCCGCAAAGCCGCAGGGATGCAAGCCAACAGTCCTGAGCTACTGCACCTCAACCTGACTGCACCATTTTATAGATGGGTTAAATGAAAACAACTTCTACCTATTTCCCCGCCCCCCCCCCCCCCCCGTACAGTACTCACAAAGGGCTCACCCTCCATTTGCAACTTTGTACTTGGCAACTTTAAGAAAAGTTCTGCAGCACTAGAGAGAACAAGTTAGGGCAGCACTGTGTGCATCCCCCCACAATTACTGATACTGGCTGCTAGTGGAGAGAGGTACCTGACTTACAACCAATAGGTGACACTGCTTATTCTGGAATACAAACTCCTTGGCAGTACGTTCCATAAATTCAAGATTTACCCAGAAGTGTGTCGCAGCCATCAATCAATGATGTCACCTACTTTTCTATTTTTGCTGCATTTAAATATATATTTTTAAAGTGTTGAAGAGTGCAGGACTTAATATAAACATTTCTCTATTGGAAATTGCAAAATTTAGTACTGTGATACTATGAAAGCTTATGATAGCTTATCAATTCTGTGTTAACACTCAGCATCCATACGGTGTCTGAACTAGCTCAAGCTACAGTCTGCTAATAAAGCAGCATCAACCTGTCCTGATGTCACTGCCTGTAGCCAACATGTTCCCATTCTAAAGTGGCTACAAAAGCACAAGCAGTTCTTATGGTGGTACATCACCCCTGTTCTGCGACTCATCTCTGCTTAACGACAGCCTACCTAAAGATCGACTCCTTACACAAAACTGAAATAATCCTAACCTTCCATCTAAGTCTCGGGCACAGCTCAGTGACATGATCTGCAGAACAGAACACCATTCCCAGGAACTGTTTAGAGCAGAAACTAAAGGAAAAACCCAAATCGAAGACGCTCACTGTTACAGTATCTTTAATTTATCTCGTGTTTTACAGAAGTCTGAATGGATTAAAAAGCACCTCCTTTCCCATCGCATTCCTTACAGTTGGTAAAATATATTCAATGAGCAAATGTATGTGAACAGCTTGAGGATCTGCAACTTGCAAGGATTTCACAGACCAATCAATCAAAAGCCAAATTTCTTGTAGTTTTTACAATCTTTTTTTTAATACAATGGTAAGTAAATCCATTCCGATTGCAAACCTGTCCAGTCATATCTCCCCAGAACACTTTGCAAAATCCAGTGTTGATTAGCAAACTAGTTAGCTTTGGCACGGAGCTGTGCTCTCTTGCCTGTGACAGCCTGGAAACCAGTTTTGATGCTGGCGACGGAGCAGCGGGAGTGACAAGTCTCACACTGCAAGAAATATAACCTGGTGTCCTTCTGTAGAATCGTGTCTGGTGACCGACACGTGTGACAGGTGACATACTCCTCTGCAGGAAAGGAATTGAGTTCCAGTTAAAAGGTCATGAATCACCAGCAGGAAACAAACAGACACACTCCACCAGTTCTTCAGCCTTTAGTTTAACAGTTGTTCTCAAAGGCTGTTTAAATTGATCTACTGAATTAGAAGGGCTTACTGTGAAAATCACAGAGGTTGAGATAACCTAAAAATTCCTCCCAGCTCCCAGGTTAACAAAGAGAGGGTTTCATCTGGTACATCGTGCACAGGCACCAGTGCTTTAAAAATGACCATCAGTTCAAGCTTCTCTCTGGCTCCCCATGACTTTCTTTGCTGAAAATACATTCCCAGTCATCAGCAAACCTTGTGAAGATACAGCACTGTCTCAATCACTTGCACTGTTTTCCTCGGCACATTTCAGTGCCAGGACAGATTACTGCCCAGGTACTTGCTATAATACAGTACATCAACCTTCACTTGCATTATCCCATTACAAAGTAACAGCAAAACCACCACTTGTTAGCACAGACTCTCCACAACATGCAAATATGCAGGAGCCTGTGGGCTATACACAGACCTCTAGTCACCAAATGGGGTCTGGGAGAAAGCTGTAGGGGAAAAGGAAATCACACTTACTGATATATCTTCTCAAGACATTTTCTATCTGTTTTTGCTGGAATCTTCCTTTGATTACAAGCTGGTTGTTACCATCTATTGAGCCACTAGGTTAAAAGAAAAAGGAATGTGAAGTAATTGATTTACAAAAGACATCAAATGTTAAAAAGTGTATGAACTCAGGAACGTGAAGCGAGATAAGTGATGCATTCAAGGTAAGTAAGCCAGAATTACTTCATGGGGAAAATAGCATGTAAAATTCTGACAGCACTTTAAAATCTACACAAAGGTCACACAAACACAATGCTAACAGCAATAAAAACAAGATCAACTGAGAGATCAGTTTTGTAGTGAAGCTGCCAAATCAAGAACTGAGAATCAGTACCTGCTTGTCTCACAGAAGTGACCAAGACAACACTGCTATTCTGCCTTACCAAGACCCTCTCCTAGCCACCCTGACACAATAAACTGAACATTTCCAGACTACAGTTTGCAAGTTTTTTTTCCAAATCATCTGAAACTGAAGTGAGACTTTGTTACATCCACACTGCAATTAGATGGCTTGATTCTGTATGTCTACATAACAGTGTTTGAATCCACAAGACAGAAAGGAGTAGACAACAAGAAAGTACATTATCACAGCATGAGATCCTTTATATCAAAGGCCTTTAAAAGCACAAGCATTTTTTATGCTAAGACAAGAGAATTTTACGCA
The DNA here is from genome assembly GCF_019238085.1 of Lagopus leucura. Lineage (NCBI taxonomy): Eukaryota > Metazoa > Chordata > Aves > Galliformes > Phasianidae > Lagopus > Lagopus leucura. The sequence continues at coordinate 4,810,561 of NW_024962288.1, forward strand.
TGGCATTAGAGTGACTAGCCACAGGCCCTCAAAACTTCTATCAGATGGGCAGATATTCTCTCTTCCTTAGCAATTACATGCCTTAAGGTAATTATGAGCCATCCTCACCAACTGAGTCAATCAGCTCTGTGACTGGATCATTTTTTGAGAGAAGTCCTGGTTAACAAATCCAAAGCGTTATCCTAACTGTCCCCAGGACTGAGAGCTTGCCTCTTCCATGAGCTGCCCTCTCTTCAATCACCCAGCACAGCATCTGGGTGTAGGAAAGGAGAGCCTGATGTTCAAGCACGTATAAACAGATCTAAAATGAGGAATCTTACACTCGATCAATGACAACTACCCTGCCATTGCTTCCTGCATACACGACTTACAGCCCCATAGCCTTACCTTGTACCCAATTCTGCCAACAAAAATGCCAGGAGATGTTTTGGCTGACGATGTAATCTAAAAATAAAAGTAAGGATATCTTTAACCTCTGTCCTCCAGAGGAATTTGATACCTATATAGAAACGGCAGGCGAAAATGATCTTAAATTATCCAATTTAAAAGGGCAGTGCCAGAGGGCCTGTACCAAACAGCAGAGGCAGACAATGAACTGAGGGCACAGGAAAGTTGAACAGTCCACACACATGCACACATACACACACACGCACACACACACCATAATTGAGAGGAATTACTGAAATTAAGTTGAAAGCAAATTTTGTGTATCTCAGATTTGCCATTCAACCCCTTTGCTATCCTCTGTGCTCTGCAAAAGCACTGATAGCAACCTCTCAAATTCTACTGTAGCCTATCATGCAGATACTCAGTATGTTTGTCTGGACACCTACAAAACAAAACAGATGTGTGCTCCTGGAAGCGCCCACGATGAACTGAAGTAATTAGGACAAGAAGCATAGGAATAACAGTACTGAACTCCATGGATTTATCAAGAGAACAGCACTTGCAGCTTATCTCACAATTAGAAGGAATATTCATCCCTCCTCCTGTATCCGAAGCCTTGCAAATAAACGCCACTGGAGACCCAACTACAAACTTGCTACAAGTGTTTCAGCCCACAAGATCCATGAAGCCTATCCTACTGGTAACCGAAGTCCAACTTGATGGTTGGACTGCATGATCCTGAAGGTCTTTTCCAACCTTGGTGATTCTGTGATTTCTGTGATAAAGTACAAAGTAAGAAATTCCATCGTCTTCATAAACGCTGTACCAAGAAAAAAATCCAGGAAATGAACAGTGTGCCAAGATAGCTTCCACTTTGGTCTGTCTTCTGTCAGAAAGCACATATTCAATAGCTAACAGCACAGGAAGTTCTACTATGCTTGACAAACGTTAAGAGCAACACTTACAATTTGCAGATATCTGTAAAGTTGACAAAGGATGTTTTCTTGGTCCCTACTCTCACCACCTGCGGAGGCTTCATGACAAATTTCCTCTTTTCTCCAGCTACCATATCTGGGTTTTTCTCCCGCATGATGTTAAATACTCTATTGAGCAACTGCAAAAACAAGCAAATCATCATTCAAGCGACACGAGACATTCCCACTGCAGTACATCATTCTAAAATCCTGAGATAGCATTCATCAATGAGTATTAGACCAAATTCGCCCACGAGCATCTTCCTGAAAGCTTCTGAACACAGTTAAAATGTCCTGATAAATGCAAAGACTGAAAGATGCTTTCACAGGAGTTTACTTTATAATTTCCAGGTACCCCAGCCTGCTTGCAGAAGTCACTTTAAATATCATTAACGTGCCCCATACAAAAGTCAACTGTGACAAAAGATGCTCTTTTGTTATTTTTGTGTTCACAAGTGTCTGAGTAGAAGCCTTTAATTTTAAGTTGGAAGGAGGACATATGAACGTAAGGCTCTGCTCTGACATAGCACATTAACATGAAAGATACCTTGAAAGCCTTTTAACATTACCTCATCATATGTGTAGTCCCTTTCTGAGCCTGCCCACGCAGGTCCTGACTGAAGGCTAAAAGAAATGCCATCATCTTTTTTGCTATCTTCATCCTCAAAAGCTGGAAAGAAAGTTGTATGGGATTCATTAAGAAAAAAACCATTTACTTAACCTTGAGTGCACAGCATTTCTCAAAGGTACATCAACAGAAGATTTTACTGAGACGTGAAATCTCTCTTCATCTGGCCAGAAGGGCTACCAGCATTTAATGGGGGATTTAGGCTCCTTCCATAGAAGATTTTTCTGATAAACATGACAGTGATAAGAGTAACAAAATTAATTTTTAGAATAAAAGATACCCAAGCAAGTTATTCACCCTCAAAATGGCCTTTCCAGTTTCAAAACTGGATTAACTACATTATACTTTTACCTTCATCCTTTTCCAATATTTCATCTTCATCTGGAAACTTCACAAACTTTTTCTTCTTCTTCTTATTGCCCAGCATGATGTCAAGGTCATCTTCAGGTTCTACCACCTCTGGCACATCTCCCTCAATTTTTAATTCCTACAAAAAAAAAAAATAAAAAAAATTCAGACTGCAGCATCCAGTATTAAACATAAAAATCTTCACTATACAGCATTAGAAACCATCTAGTATAGTGTGCTACCAGTATAAGGATTAGCATTACCTACCACAGTCCTGAAACATACAGAAAAGAACAGAAACTAAAGTTTGTTGAGGAGAGCCCTGCACTAAACAGGGACACGTTTTTCAAATGTCAAGCTGAGCTACGAGGAACACGCACCTACCACATGCCACATTTCTGCATTGAAACTGTATCTAGTCTATGCTACTTCCTTTGGAACTCACTGCTCCCTTGTAGATAATGAATGCAGACAAGAAACTTCGAGTTAACATTGGCTGATCAGAAACAAGGTAACACTGTATTTCACTAAAGGCAGCAGCAAGTCAGGGTGCAGGGGAACAAAACCCCCTACGAGCCACAGACACTACAGAGAAGCAAAGCTGTGCTACCTCATAAGTCTAATTTATCACATTCCTTTCCTAGCTCTGATACCACAATCCTTTCCCGGATGCAGGCATGTTCCTGCACCACAGAGAACACAGCAAGCATTTGGGCTATTCGGGTCAGATCAGAGGGGCTCTTCCTCCGCAGAAGGCAAAATCCAATAGCAGGTCTACATGTAACATAACATTTATTTGCTCTCTGGGTTTTCCAGGGACACCGACACGCGATACTAAATGATGACTTGGAATAAAACTTGAGAAGAGTAAAAATACCTCGCACAATTTCTGGAACACAGAACAGTAGCCAACCATTTCTAAAGAAAACACGAGAGTAAAAACAGATCAAAGCAGATAAATACTCTTTATTTGAAGAGTGGCCTTCAGAGGATTGTTGTGTGCAGTCTGACACCATCTATCTTCCTCTCACCTCATCAGGGAGCTAACCTAGGTGATAATCTGCCCTTCCTGCAAGTCACAGAATTACTGGCTTACTGCAAATATCTGTTACATTTTCTCCTTTCCAGACAAATGTCTCTGTGCACTAACATATTCAGCAGAATTACCACACAGGAAGGACACACTGAGATTCCTGTTAACTGCACCAAGACGAGATGTCAGATAGGAGACAGCTCCTCACCAGACAATCCCCAGAAAAATGAAAGCAAGAAAGTTTCTGGCAAAAGACAAGATGGCCTGGTAATGAAAACCAACCTTTACACCTTCTTCTGCTTCATCTATATCAAATATCTTCTTCGGCTTCTTCTTCTTTTTCTTTTGATTGAAGAAGTTCAAATCATCCAAGTCATCTGTTGCATCTAACAACAAATGATTGGCAAAGGTACAGATGTTAACAACCACAGCAACAGTCCAGACTTTACGGTTTCCAATTCACACCCAAAGTCTTCAGAACATGACAGCAAGAAACAAACAGTAATCTGCAGCTCCTACAGATGTGCTTCATATTTTGGAAGTCATTCTCATCTATCCCTAGACACTGCAAGAGCTGTTTTACAATTTCCATATCTTACAACTGCATTTTCTTATTTTCAAGTGTTGAATCTTTCTGTTACACAAGAGGAATTAGTTACTTCTGAAATTATTTTGGAAACACTGGAAAAGCTAAAAGAAAATTGCAGGAGAAAAGCACAGTTTCTTTGGTTGATGGTTGGAACCAATCTTAACAAGAAAAAAAAATGGATTTAAGTTCATAGCATTCCTTTACTCAAGTCATCTTGAAATGGCATTGGTCTCAACTTAAAGGCCAAGTCACATATACACACATAAGCTTATTTCCAAAAAAGATTATGAGTAACAATCTTGCTGTTGCATTCACAGCTGCCCAAAAACTAGAAAGCCTTTTAACCATATCTCTATTATTCACATTACAGCTTAATTGGAGAAATATTGCAACAACTGCATCCAGAATCATTTACAACTGTTTTAGGGCTTCTTTTTCCATGGTCTCACACAGTGATTCTATTTGAGTCAAAAAAAAAAGCAGAATTAACATGAGCTGTATGTTTGTGAACACGGTTTTAGGCAGGAGAAGCAAATCAGGTTTCTCAAATAAGAGATTATTACTATTGACAAGCTCCTAAACTAGAAACTCAGCATTATTTGTTATGATACCATGCTCTCAAAATGGGGTTTCCAGTCTCAAAATACAGAGGCCCCCTAGAGATTCATTTTACCTTTCTTCCTGCTGTCTTCTTCATCTGCTTCAACATCTTTGTCTTCTGTTGGCTCTGGTTCTACTTCTTTTGTTTCTGACTGCTGAGTCTCTTCTGTTTGTGTATCTGCTCCTTCCTCATCCAACATAAACGGCTTCTTCTTCCTCTTCTTCTTCTTGCTCATAGTAGGATCGAAAATCATCTATAAAAATCAAGAGTTCATTAGCAATATAATGACCTGGCACCACCTGGCATTTACCATTTCTAAAATCTTCAAGCTTCCCTCCGCGTTCCTTATGTTAACTCATCTGTCCTTCAGCTCCCTTCTCAATCCGGAATTTTTCTGTACCTGCAACAATGTAATACAAGTTCACTGCCTCAAAAATTGAGCTGCTGTAAAAATATAGCTGATCTTCTTCCCAGGCATAACTAAAAAGAGGATTTAAAAGATGAAAGAAAGAAAAGGTCAGAAGATCACTCACCAGCTTCCACTTCTGCCGCTCTTCCCCACACAGCTAAGATTACTCAAGTTTCCTGTTACCTATGTACCAGTTCAGTTGAAAATATATTGCAGCTGTGAACCTTTCAGATCAGAAACTTCTCCATTTCATTGTCATTATGAACTCTGATACTGAAGTAAGGCTGCGTGAAGCAACTGCTGTGCCATTCAGCACTACACACTCAAAGGATTAAGAACACCCATCACACTGAGCACAGTAATTTCCAGATAGATTAAAAGGCAAAACTTACCAACAACTCTCTTGACAAGAACGTTCTGGCCTAGGGAGAACCCTACAAGAAGCTGATGCTACAGCCTGTGTCAGCTCAGTACTATGAAAAAGCAAAGGTCTCACCTCCAAGCTGTTGAGGAGTCCTCAGCCAACAGAGCAGCTTGCTTCAGCTAGTCACTAACCCAGGAATGACTTTTAACCTACTCATCATCTAGATACCTCAGACAATCAGCACAAGTTCTTCACTTCCCCAACACGGGATTGCTTCCTGCTGTTTCTTAACTTAGGTAAAATTTAGGATCATGAATACCCCTCTTTCAGAATAACAACCATTTCAAATGAGAAATTCTCCTACTTCTTGTTCATTACGTCCTCAAAGGTTTTCTTTCCATAAAGCAATCTTTTCCTCGTACTTTTCATTCTCCTACAGGTGACGCTCTTGTGATGTTCTTCTGATTGAAGATACATCTCATAAAGGCTCTGAACTGAGACTCAGATGCAGTACACAGCACCATGTAAATGCCCACAGAAGCCTGAGGCTTTCAGGCTGCCGCAGTGAGCCTTTAGTTGTACACAGCGTGCTTAGAATGGCTTTCTAAAAAGTCCTGTTGGCTGCCTTCCCTCTCAGGCACACGCATGAATCATGCTCCCACAGGGCGGAGCACCCAGCGTGCACAACTGCTTGCACTGTTTGCTGCCTTCCTCTTGGAACTTCTCAGGATGCTGACACAGGAAAGCTGCCTGCATCGGCAAGGGTGGACAGCCTTAGGAACAACCAAGCCAACACCACTTTCAAGATCAAGACTCTTCTGAATGCTGCAACTTTCAGAGACTCCAGACTTGTCTTCTAGATCTCTTGCACGAAGCTGCAGGAATAAGATGATTAAATTGAGTGTAATTGCAAAGCAGGAATCACTCCACATAGAGCCAATCACTCTTCCTAATGAAAAAAATAGAGCCCTCTCATCCTGAACTGCTGTAGGGTATATTTTGTCTCCACAAGAGACTGAGTACATCCTCAGTAGCACACTGAACTAAGGACAGCATTTAGACTCTGGAGACCGTTCCAATGGTGAAAAAATCTGTTCCGCAGATGTGTGTGGCTCTTCAGCTGGCCTTCTGCAGAGGTGCATGGCTCCAACAGCCCACGTGGCTCTACAGGGCCACTGTACCCAATTCCTGCACCCTTCAGCCTGGTCACACCGGGCTAACTGCTCTGAGGAAACTGAATACAGGAGCTGGACATCCTGAGAAGGATATCCATGCCTGAACTATTTTTGATCATCAAGAACTTAAGAGTCCTGCTTAGATCTTACGTAAGTCACACATGACTTAAACAAACAAACAAACAAACAAACAAACAAGCCATGATTTGAAGTAACCAACCTGCTAACCAGGCTTTCTGCCTTCCTGGGCTAGAAACTTCAGGAATTTCTTCATACTTTCTTTCTATTCAGTACACTTGATTAATCAAAGCGTTACGATACCATCTAAGCATGAAAAGTACTGGAAAAGTTGTGGGCCCACTGAAGAGACTGCAGCCTCCAGGCTAAATACACCAAAGCCTACGCTTTTACTACAAAGAAATGAGAAACTGCCATCCTATTTCAGCTCTCAGAGCCAAATTCCCATATGGATTTTCATCTTCCGTAGGCCACACTTTACAGAAATCAAGTGAGTAAAAGATGAGGAAAAATACATATAAAATTACAGCTTCAAGTCCAGCTCCCAAGACAGAAACCCACGTCAAATTGCTGCAATAGTGGCACTTGCTGAAGATTCTACAGAGGTCACAATCCCATTTCATCAGTCTGAATAAACATAGCCATGTCCACCACACACAGACCAAGGCAGTACAGGTATCCCTACACTGCACTGCTCTCTGTGATAGAATTCTAAGTTCTTAATAACTAATCAACACCTAAAGCCTCCAGTTGCTCAGAACAAAGCTTTCTCCAGCGTTATTTCTTTGGAGCTTCACAAAAAGGGCAAGAAAACCTTTCAGTCATCACCTAGTAGGATTTTAGATACGTAATAAGACTTCTAATTAGATAATTAGAGGTTAACATACTGCTCATCACTTGCAAGTTTAGAATTCTGCTCCTCACAAGCAGGATGTGTGCTGTCCCTCCTGTGCCACTCCTGGGCAGCACTCAGACAAGAGCTGGTTCTACCAGGCAGTTTCCCTGCTGTAATGGTCTGAAAATTTCAAGCTATGGTGCAGTGCAACTGCCCATACTTGGAAGAAGTCTGTGATGCAAACCAGACAAAGAAGTCTAACACTTACAGATCTGCCTTCTGAGATTCACGTATCCTCTTCCTCAGCAGCTTTAAAAAACAAAACACAACCATCACCTTAAAAGCTCACCATTAACGGGTGACTTGGCTCCTTGCAGCCATATACTGAGAAGTTATGGGTGCACTCACTCTCAAACACACTATCCAGAAGATCTACAGTGACAGCTCAGCTAGCTACTACCACTTTCATTCTGTCAGTTTGCAAGATGAAGCAAACCAGAGATGCAACTTAACTACACTGATCTCACCTTAGTGTCAGAACAAATGCACCTGAGACAGAAAGCAGCTGAGGTCTTAATTTCTGGAATCAAAGCGCTGTCTTCAAATCACCATGCAATTAGACATAAAAATGCCGGATATTCATTCACAGCAGCTGAATAACGAGTCTCGGCTACCATTACAGTAACTTGTAATTACACTGCTTGCTGTTTATTATGTCAGAGAAGTTGTGAGTTTCTCATCTCCAAGGTTAGAGTGAGCATACTTTGCTCAGAAATAAGCCACAGACGTATCTGAACCAACATCAAAGAAAAATGACCAAAAGCAGCTGTCTCATGGATTCTGTCAGCGCAGTTTCCCACCAGCCACGTCTTCCATCAGGGTGCTCACAGCTTCACACATGGAAAGCTTTCCTTTTCCCATGAGAAAGACTGAAACGAGGTTACCAATGGCTCCAGCCACAACATTTGAAAGACTTCAAAGACGACTGCACACGCTCCTCTGAAAGTAAAACCCACTGCATTTGGACAACCGCCTGGTATCACCTGCTAAGTGACCCACTCAGCTGTCAGGAATGAAAGACGAGATATTAAAGCTGCAAAAAGAGGTTAACACCGCAGTCAAGCGCTATCTCTCAAGGAGCACGAGGCGCCCTAGGGACGCGATGCCGGCACGTCTCCTTCTCTCCCGGCCCCGCCGTGCGGGATACAGCACGGCTCCGGGAGCCGCGAGGCCGCACCGCGAGGAGAGGCCGTGAGGACCCCGAGAAAGGCCCCGAGGACCCCGCGAGAGGCCGAGATCCCGCCGCCCAACCCCGGCCCAGCCCCGGGGCGGAGGCCGCGCCGTGGCCGCCGCAGGCCTCGGGCCCACACTCCCACATGGCGGCGGCCCCGGCCGCGAAACGGCACAGCCCTGGGGCTCGGCTCCCTCCCCGACGGCGTCGAGCCTCACCTCGTCGCCCGACATGGCTGCGGCCGGGCACGGAGCGGGCAATCGGATGAGGAGCGGCGGGGCTCAGGGACGCTGCCGGTCGTTGCCCGCGACCGCCGCGCTCGCCTCTTGCATCAGCGCTCCCCTCCCCCGCAGCGCGCCTGCGCGCCCCGCCGCGGAGCCTGCCGGGAGCTGCGCGTGCGCCGTCGGCTCGCGCGCGGGGCTGTGAGGCCGCCCGGCGCCTCTGGAGAGCTTCCGGCCCGGCCTGCCTGCGGGGCCCCGCGTGGAAGAGCGGCGCTGGCTCATCGACCCCCTGTCAATGCGTGTCGTTTACACGCACTGAGGTCGTCCTCAGCCTTCCGGTTTAGCAATCCCAGCTCACGGCTTCACCTCACATGAGGTGCTTCCCAGCCCCTCACTTCTACCCTGTTCCATTTTCCCCCTAATGGAAGGATTTGCTGTCCACACACGACACCACAAAGTAAGCTTCAGTGTTCTGTTTCCCAACCAGCTCTGAAATTAAAAGGTCATCGATTTCATGCCAGATTTGGTGCTAAAGCAAACGGAGCCATCAGCACAAACATTATTACAGGATGTTTTACATCTCAATGTTTCCAGACCGTTTACTTTCTCCCCTCCCATAACTTCCCATTACACAGTGTAAACTTGCACTGTTCCTTTTTACATTAGCTGCAGATTACACAGGCTGCATCGTTTAACTTTTTTATCAGCTACAAGAAAAGACAGGTGGCCATTGCATACCTTCATCCTTCTTTTCACACAATTTTCTGCTTGCCTCACTTGGAAATGATAACACACAGCAAAGCCATCCATCCAGAGATGCTACCGGAACAGGAATTTCAGCTTTTCCCAGCATAACTATATGTATTTTTTTTTCTAAGAAATTCCTAAAAACCAACTTGAAAAGATGACTTTTCTTTCCTGCTACCACCTCTCTGGGAATTCGCAGCACTTGTGTCATTGTCACTTCTCATCATGTGTCAGGGATAGTGTGGGTTTTACACTTATTCCAAGACAGGGTAGCTATATCTTACGTCATCTCGAATCATATTTGTCTAAGCTGCTCTAAAAACCACAAGGGACAGAGGTTCTCCCTGCAGCCGGTTCGAGTGCCTGACAAATCTCATCCTGGCTGCTGCCAGTTAACGGGATGCCTGTTGCAGTGTCCCCCGAGGACACTGAGGGTCACTGTTCTCCATGGGACAGCCTATAGTCCTTAGGAATACTGCTGTGCCCTTTCCTTTCTTGTTCCAACAGTCTTCCTTTCTGAAAGCTACACAACCATCCCCTCCAGCCCTTTTTCTGAGGTCTTTTTTTTTTTCTCCCCCCTCATTTTCACTTATATCTTCTGCACCTTACTTATGTACATATTTCTTACTCCCAGAACTGGACATAGTACTTGTGTCTGGCTCCTTGGCAGTATGAAATAGAGCAGGATAATTACTCCCAATTAATACATCCCAGCATAGAGTTCACTTTTTTCTTTGTCAATAATTCTTGATGAGCAATTGTAACCCAAAGGTTTCCTCTGGCTGGGCTGCCTTATGAGTAATATATGACATAGTGTTGAGTACATACAGTATATCTAATATTTGGGAAATGCCAGAGGAAAAGCTAGTAGCAACTGCTAGAAGTGCTGTGCTGAAGCTACTTCAGATAGGATCTTCAGATAGGAACCTATGAGGGAGATGCTGTCTTTGAAGCTCCTGGCTGCAGACACTGTAACACCAGAGGCATACCTGGGAGATAGCCTTAAATGATTTTTTTTTCTCCTCCTTCACTGAAAGACCATTCAGGAAGGAGTGCTTTCCTGTTCCACTGTTTTTCGCTTTCTTTGTGAAATAAATAGGTTTGAGAAAATGAAGACTACATCAGTTGTAATTAGTTGTTCCCAGCATCAACAGTTGCCCAAGAACGGCTGGAACTAGTGTCTTTGATCTAATACTGGAGGGGATTAAAAAAAATTAAAAAATTAAAAATTAAAAAAAAAAAAAGTCTACATGAGTTTTGATGAGAAAAGCACACTCTGAGTTCAAAAGATTGTGGAAACACCCAGGTAAAAAGATTTTTATCCCTCTTTCTTATTTTGTTGATAAGAAGCAATCATGAAATTTTAAGAACGAGCTGCATGATGCAGTGTGTCAAATGCAGTTTTAACTTCACCAACTAAATTCAGATACTTAAAACTCAGAGTGCACTGGAAGTGTTACACCTTTACAGTTGTAGTCCAGAAGTGATGGGCAGTCAGTCTGGGATGACTGAACTTCATATGTGACCCTGATCTGAGAGGATGGCACAGCGTAAATCACAGTCATGTGAAATACACTTTTAGAGGCTGTGAACGTTGTCCCTACACACCCCGCAAAAAGACATATTAAATCCTGACCGTTAAAGCTCCCTGTGGTGTTAAAGCCATGCTTTTATACAGTGCCAAAAACTATTATCTAGTACAGAAATGAAGGTCATTGGATTGCACATGGCTGTTTCAATCTTAGCAGTGTTTGCATGCTTTCTGGTGGAGCAAAAAGGAGCAATGTTGTTCTGGACATGGTTAGGTGATAGTTAAAGATCACTTTCTGCACAGAGTGAAGTTAACTCCTCTAAGTGTTGCACGATTTAAGGCTTATATGAAAACTGAATTTATAGTAGATTTATCTTTTGGGTAAGTCCATTTTTTCAGAGTTTGTGCCTAACACTAAATTCTGCTATCAGTAAATAACTTCATTTTAAAATGCCTAGACTAAAGACAACCATAGAGTGAATATTGTTAACCACTAGGCTTAAGCTCACTGACACAGGTTTAACTACTGCCTTTCATGTAAGCTGTCTACAAGATAGGACTGTATTCCTATTTCCACCCCAAAGAGTGGAACATGAGGGGTTCCTGGGATTTCAGATACTCTGATGCACAACAGCATCAAAGAGGGAAATCTGGAGCAAACAGGTTTTGCCCTCAGGATAAGCCTGGAGAATGGATGAAGAAGGATTAGGGGAGCAAATAGTCATACGGAAGATGAAGGCTTTCTGGCAAAGTAGCACAGAAGACCTCTCTGTGAAAGCATCAGACAGGGGAAGCCTGCAGAACTTAATCAGAGCCTGAGGCTGAGGACAGAGATCTGTGTCACATACCAGAGCCAAGACAACAGGGACAGGTGATTTGGGTCTGCTTGTGCAGAGAGGAAACAGCCAAAATGTCTTGAGGGCTTGCTTTTACAACACGTTTTTCACCACTGGTTTGGGAAAGAAAAAAATTGAAAATAACTTCCAAAGCACGGTTAAATTCTTCACAAAGCCATAAGTGCCATAATTGGCCTGAATAAAAATCTACTTTAGATTCCAGAAATGACTCTGCACTGTTGCCAACTGGAGTAAAGAGCAGAATCACTCTCAATCTATCTAAGCAGTGAAGGGAATATTATGCTGGACTACAGCCATATGAGAGTTCACACAGAGTCAAAGGTCTGAGACTTTTGGCAGAATTTTAAACAGTGGTTTTAGATTAGACACGTGGTTTTGGACAGTTTTGGGCAGAGACACAGGCAGCAGACAAAAGAGGGTGAAAGTTATAGTCGAAAGTTTAAGTTGGTGGTAACTGACAGACAGCACACCAATAAGCCAAAGACTGAGGTCTTACAGGCACCTTGGTGAAAGTGTTTTCCTGCAGGAAAGGTGCTGTTCCTAAAAAAGGGCCTTGCTCTGGCACATGGGACTTCAGTGATGTGAACCATTTCTTCCCACCGTGGTGCTTTTAGGGGTGCTGCAGGGCAGAGCAATGGGAGGAAGGTGACTGCCACCCCACGGGTGTTGGTTCCTTCCTGGACTGGGCTGCTATCTAACCTTTCCCAGTATCCGATCCCAAATCACTTGTGAGCCAGGAAATACAACTAATTATATCTCCCTTCAACCTCAAGAAGGGCTGAGAAATCCCCTCCAAACATCCATCTTTCTCCCGCAGACAGCCTGCTCGGCTCCACCCCGTGTCCACATCGCCGACACGAATGTTAAATAACCCTGATCCCCTCCTGAATCCTTCGGAACACCACTTATCGCCCTATCCGCGACAATTCTTCGAGTACAACCGCCCACCCAACTCCTTCCATCCGTCCCACTCGCACCCCTCCACCCACGGCCAGGACGCCGCTCAGGACCGCCTCAGACGCTGCGCAGGCGCCGTCCGCCCCTCCCCGCCGGCTCCCGTCGCCATGCTACGCCGCCAGGGGGCGCCAGAGCCGCGGCCGTGGCGAGGAGGTGGCGGGCCGTGGTGCGCATGCGCAGCTCTGCGCCGGCGGGACCTGTTGGAGCGGGGATCTGTTCCCCTCGGAAGGCTGGTAATAGAGTGGTGTACTCTTGAAAGGCACGTGTAGGTTTAACCACACCGTTCTGGGTTAGAAGAAGGAGCAAGGCAAAGCCTCCCTCCCTTGCTTGTCTCCAGCTCCTGTGCAGAGCCTGTCTGAGAGCTCCTGAGCGACCCGTGAACCACAGGCTGATAGAGCCATAGAACCACAGCGTGATTGAGTTGGGAGAGACCTCACAGTCCCACCCCTGCCATGGCCTGGCTGTCCCACATCAGATCAGGCTGCCCAGTCTCGCCTTCAACTCCTCCAAGCCCTAAGGCACATGCTATAGTCCCTACTATTGTTCTGCATAAGAAAAGTCATGAATAAATCTGCCCTGGAATGAAGTAATATGGAGGCAGAGGTTTTGTTGGGTGCTGCTAACAAAATAAAAGAGGGTGCGTGTGGAAACCTCTAGACTTAAAAAAGGCAACCAGGAAATTGAACAGAGAGCCTTGACAAGCCTGAGGCATGGCTGAGAAAGAGCAAGCAAGCAAGGCTTGGTCCTCTCAGCCAAGAACCTGGGTCATGTTGGTTTCCTTCTGTATTCGCAGGAGCAGAGGACTCAGCACCTTTCTTTTGTACATCTGCAAAATTGCATCAGTACTACCTGTCTCCATCAGCTTTTCTTCCTCTTAACAGAATCCACCTGGAAGGCTGACACATTTGCAGAGCTGTCACTATTTTGACCAAAGGCTTTCCTGCACTTGAGGGCTAATTTGGAGCAAAAGCATTTAAAGTGTCATTGTTATTATTCTTGAGTAGCATCTGACTCTGGAAAAGCAGTCAGCTTATAGAATTATCACGCATAGCACGATGTGAACACACACTTTAAACTGCATCTGTATAAACAAAGAGTAAATCCTAACGACTGCCAGAGAAGGTTCTGTTCCACGTCTACATTTCAGAAAGTTGTATGTGGATAAAAATGTCAAGGGTACAAAAGGATGGATCTAAGACTATAAACAACCTTTTCTGGATTTGTTGGAAATGCCACCTTCTGTCACAGGTTTTCATCATGCAAATAACAGAGGGAAATGAATGTACAGGAGCATATGGTTTCAATTATTTTCTCATAACCCCTAAGCTGAAAGTTGACACACACGTATTAGCGGTAATTGACAGAATCAAGGAGCATCTTGATTCCGACATCCAGACAACAGCCTTGGAAAAAGAAGAAAGCAGTTAGATCCAGTTCTAAGTTGTTGCATGGCTACAGATGCATGTGGATGCACCTACGTCACCGAAACAGCAACTTGCTTTGCTGTTACACACATTTTTAAATGATTGATTTTTCCTAAAGAAGACAAAAAAAAAAAAAAAAAAAAAAAGATATGTTGGACCCAGAACACTGCCTCCTTCTTAGAAGAGACTCCAAAAGAATGTACAAAGGCTGTTTACACTCTGAGCATGCAGGTCATAGCTACAGTTACAATTTGGCGTAAGAGAAACAAGACTTGATGAGATCCAGGCATGGCCAAGTTGCCAAACCCAGTGCTTTGACAATGTGCTAATTTTTGGAAATCTGACAGCAATTGGATTGCCTATTATCACCAGAGATTCACGTCTGCAGGAACTGAAAAACTGGAGGGATTTTGACAGGAGCCTGTGCTTTTTTGGGGGGAAAGTGAAAACTTCCCAAAACACTCTTTGTAAGGAGTCAGAGCTGTGTTTGCTCTGTTAAGCACACATCTGACGGAACCGAATTTCAGCACCCAATACACTTGTGAATGCGTAGTTGAACTTCTCTTGTGGAGTATTTGGGCTACTTAAGCACATTTGTATTTTTACAAATTACTGTCTTGACCTGAGAGGTAATGATTTCCAACCCAGTGCATGATGGGGTGCTCCTACAGCTGTAATCATGTGGTGGTGATAGCACGACTCGTAGATGCCATTCTGCTTCTTCATGCTGCAACGTGGAATGCCATAGGCATCCCTGTATCACATTTCTCGTCTTCAACTGCCCTCAGAGCAGCAGGTCCTGTGCAGTCACCTCAACAACAGGCAGTTTTACATAGGGGAAAGGCCCGAGCTGCTTCCCAGCTCTGGATATTTGCAGGAAACCTGAACCCATCTACAGTAAGCGGAAGTGCTCCCTTTCTCCAGTCTGTGCTATTGTATGCGTGTAAGTCCGCTGACCTGTGTAAGTCCAGAGCCCTGCTGACCTGCAGAAGCTAACCCTACTTCTGAACTGACATGGCAAGTCAGCATGGCTCTGGGCTGTGCTTCTCTGCAGTGTCTGCAGATGATTTACTAGTACCTGGTACAGCTGCTAGGAAAACACTCCACATTACAGCAAATAGCCAAACAGAAGGCTGATTATCAGTCACAAATGAGACTACTCAATAAAAATACAAATAGAAATAAAAAAAACAATTAGCAATATTCTTCTGGGAACTAGAAGAGCTACAAATACAGACCTAAATACAAAGCGGTTTCCAGCTCTTACTGGGTTCAGCACAGTGCTGCAGATCCAGAAAAGAAACAGGTTGTGTGGGAAGGGGAACCAGGCCCTGCTGTTTCTGAATCTGCCAACAACACCGCAGTCCTCACAGTGCAGCTGTCTGAAAAAGCCCAGAGTGCCAAAGAGCATGTCTGAATTTTCCCACGTGTTTTTTTCATGGTATAGCATGCCACAAAGTTCTTAGCAATATATATTCTTTTACTAAATGCATTTCTGTATGATGAGCCAAGTGAGAAAGAAAACAGAAATTGCCCAAGTTTCAGGATAGGAAAAAAATGTTCTCTGATCTCCTCAATCCTGAGTTATACCCATCTGAGAGTACCTAAAATGTGCCTGGAGATTTATGAAGTTTCCCACTCCATACAATAGATTTTATCTTTTAGTGTCATGTTAGCGTGAGAATTTAAGCACTGGAAAAACTGTTTTCCATTCATTCTCATCTGAGCCTTCAAAATGATAAAGCATCTTAGCTACCAAAACCTGCACTAAGTGGCAGTGAGGGTTTCACTGTCTGAACTACTGCCTCTCACTCTATAAACACTCTCTGAAGCAAGTCCACTGATGCTGAGTTTCCAAGTTACAGTGCAGCACTGCAGACCAAAGCCAGACTGAAGCTTTTAGAAGGAAGGTGCTTTTTTTGAAATGCTCTGAAGTGAATTGGAGCATGAGCCCAGTTTGAACTATCTCACATTTATATTGTCTCCACCTCTCCTATGGAGAAAGGCTGAGGGAGCAGGGCTTCTTCAGCCTAGGGAAGAGAAGGCTACAGGGGGACCTCAGTGCAGCCTTCCAGTAGCTAAAGAAGCCTATGGGAAAGATGGAGACCGACTTTCTACATGGTCTGATAGCAAAAAGACAAGGAGGAATGGCTTTAAACTAAAAGAGGGGAGATTTAGGTTAGATGCAAGGAGGGAATTCTTTACCCAGAGGCGGTGAGGCCCTGGCGTTTCTGTCCAGAGCTGTGGGTGCCCCATCCCTGCAGGTGCCTGAGGCCATGGGTGGGCAACCTGATTTCATGGGGGGCAACCAGCCCATTTTGGGTTTGGAGCTCGATGACCGTTAAGGTCCCTTCCAACCCAAGATGTTCTATGGTTCTGTGATATCCCTTTCCACCACAAAATGTACAGAGTGCACTAAACTGTCTTGGACTGTTTCTCCTCAGCCTCATTCCACTGCAGAACACACACACTGTCACCACTGTTTTGTCACCACTGACATTATTTTTCCAGCCGCTGTTCTGCCCTGATTGCACATTGTTCCCAACCACAGGTTGGAGAGCCCAGGGATCCTGGTGTTCCACGCTTCCCTGCTGCTCACAGACACGCCAGTGAGTCTCCACCACGGAGGGTTTGTGCCTCCCTTCAGGAGCCTGCCTCCATGGTCTTCTAAGCTTGGTAGCAGTTGTCACCACAGTTCAGGTGGATGAGGCTAACACCGATTTTGCTGTAGCTCTGTAACTGAGCTGGGGATCCCTGATTTGCTGAAAGATCTCACAAAAAAATTAACTCGAGGCTATTGGCTTTTGCAGGCAGCAGTCTTTAGCCCCAAAGTTATATAATAATGTTGTCAGGAGGGCAGAAAATTCACTGTCTATTGTTATAACTCCCTTTTTTCTAGAATAAAATTGACTCTTCTGTTTCATGACTAAATTTATGACTTCTATGTGAACAAACCAAACCACAGTAAAAAAATGCATCCATGTGTAACAACCCATACAGGGCTGCTACACATAACATTGATTCCCTCTTGATCATGGCTTTTTCACAGCATGATCTCTGCAAACATGTAGGAAGACAATTCCTGTCCTGAGAGATGGAGGAATAAAGCTGCAGTGTCGTTCTGACCATTTTCTCTTTGGAGATGCTTTCTGTGCTTTCAGCCATGTGCGTCTGTCAGGTCTGCTCCACAGACATAAATCCTTCAGTGCTATTTGTAAGCTGAACTGACGGGTGCATTGCAGAGCCGCAGCTCAAGGGAATGTTTTGCAGAAGCTGAGACTGTCGCTGTGCTAATACAGCCCTCGGCCATTCCCAGGGCTCTGCATGCAGCTACCCCAGCTCCTGTTCAGCCCAAAGCTGTCCTGCAGTCTGCTTGTTTCTCCTGGCCTTAGCAGGAAAAGAGTTCAGATAATTGCGTTTTTGCACCATACTGTGAAGTCTAGGAGATGTGAATCAAGTCACATTCTCTGAACAGGCAACAACGATTTTTCCTCTAAAGTCTGGAAGAAGTATTCTGACATCACAAAATTGAAGGTTTCTTAATGAAGGCCATCTTGTTGCAAGAAACCTGAATCTGAAATGAGAGTAGAGGTTGTGTCCTGAATCACACAGCTCCCCAGAGAACTTCAGTTTGCAGGCAGGAAACAAATGCTCTCTAAAAGGTAAACTGATAGCATTTGTTCTTAAAAATGTAGCTCCTTTCTACACACTTAACACCAATTTTAGTTCTTCCATGCGAAAAATTGCAATTCTTTTACGTAGCTACAGGACGGCCATGAGAACTCCCAGCAAGTGGTAGTCATCATCAGGTAAAGAAACCAGTACCTAGTTTTTTTGTCAAATAAATGTTTACACTTCATTTTGGTAACATCTTTGGCCACACAAAAAAAGCTGCTAAGGAAAACTGGTCAGTATTTTTCCAATATTGTTAAATTACTGATGACATCAGATGCGACCTCTTGTAGGGAACCTGCTTTAACAGAGGGGCTGGACTTGATCTCCATAAGTCCCCTCCAACCCCTACAGTTCTGTGATCCTGTAAAAGGCAGAAGCCTGGCCTATTTCCAAAGCAATGTTTTTGCCTGGAATAGGATCACATCAGTGCAACGCTCACCTTTGTATCTTTTCCTATGACTGAGTTAATTCAAACAGCGCGCTTGCAATAACAAGTTCTGCTGATGATCTGTAATCAGAGTCACCAGCAAACCATGAAGATCAGTAGTTATCTGCACCACGAATGAAGCACTGCCTTTTTCTGTCTCAACGTGTCCTCTTTTTTGTCTGTGTCCTTAATAGATGTTGTAATGTACAGAAGTTTCAGGGAGTGCTTTTGTGGATAGCAGCGTAACATGAAATGCATTTACACTGGGAAGCCAGACACCGGTAATTTTGGGTAGGGTATCAAGCTGACACATCTGCTAAGCTACTGTTCAGTAGACCACACGTATAAATTGCTGTGACTCTCTGCTTTAAGTGTTTAATTTAACCAATGATAAAGGCACAATGACGCTTCAGCAAGACTCTCTGTGCTGAGGGATGAAGAGAAGCAGCACTTGCCATGGGTAAAGAGCATGCACAGGTCAGTCACTGAGATGGGGTGATGAACACTTTGGGATAGCTTGCTTGCCAAACTTAACTAGTTCAACCAACTCTGCAGGGAAACCAAGTCCTGAGACCAAAAACAAAGCAAACAAATACACAAAGGATGCTTACTGCTGCTAAAGCAACATCTACAACTTTCCAAACATTTTCCATCTCCACGTTTTCATTAAGCCTTTGTCTCAGTTGTTAGTAGGTTACACAGTTATGAAATTTAGCCACCACTTTCACTAGGTGCAGCATTTGATTCAGGGCTCTTTGAAATACCCCGAATTGCAGTATTTTAAATAGGCACCTTAACAGATCAGGCTGTTATTCTTGGAGAAAATATGGTTTGAGAGATTCCATTCTTTTTGACCATTTTCTCTCTGCATCTCTTTATTTGGGAATTGATCTCCTTAGAGATGGCAGATTTACAGACTCTCTCCTGCTGTCTGCCTTTCAGGAAAGCAGCTGGTAACCAGCTCCAATCCTGCTGTTGTCATCCCCTCCGCCTCTGCTGTTCAGGCACCTGTTTTCCCAACACAAGAGACATTTTCTGCCTGTGTGGAAATCCACAGTGGCCTTCCCAGTGACAGAGGACGCTGCTACCTTCCTTTTATGACCCCTTTATCTCTTGGGCAAACACTGAGTAACATTTTTCTTCTGGTTTACACTTCTCTCTGACTTGGGGTTTGCCATTCTGCAGGTTATTTGGAGTCAAAGTTGCTTACCACAAGTTTGTGCACAGAAGTGGAGAAAATCAGACTCCAGCTCCTGACAGGCACGAACCACTTTGGTTTATCTTCGCAGCTCAGCCCTCACCATGAGGGCTCAATTCCTTTCACCATTTTCTAGTGCTGGTTTATTTTGCACTTATTAACAAGCAGCATTTTTCTGATTCAAGAATTCAACTCGCAACTGACCTGCACCTACACAGAAAAAGAAAAAAAGAAGAAGAGCAAGAAGGATGTGGTTTGTTTTGAGATGAAACTCATCTGGTTTCCTTACAATGCTGTGGTAGCAACTCAACATTTCCAGAAGCTCTGCTATGTTTTCACACTGTACTTCATTAGGTTCTTCCAAAAAACCTGCATGCTGTTAAGAATTGAAATAATCTTTTTTCCTCTAAGCAGTCAGAGTAAAGCAGACCACTGCAGAGTTGCATCTTCCATAGAACTTGTGCAGGAATAAAATTCAAGCTTTAGGATATTTTGCCCAGTCTGTCATTTAGTTGGAACCTGTACATCTTGCCACATGTGTCTGTTCACTTTTTCCTCTCATTTTGTGTTTCCATCATTGACACTGATTTTCTCTGCTATGGTTTTTATCAAGAAGCACTTAAGACGGCAAAACAAACAGCAGCAATATTCTTCCCAGAAATGCACCCAAGGGCAGAACAATAAGTTTCAACACCCACTAAACAGAGATGCTCTCGGGATGTCGGCTTCAACCTTCCCTCAAAGCAAACCAAAACCAAAGCTCAAATTGAAAGTCCTAGTTGCTCAATCTCTCAATCTCCCTTGCCAGGAGGTCCCCTGCAGGCCAGGAATGATGGGGAAACAGAAAGTAGCTCATTGATTTTTCAAGAAACGCTGTGATTTACTCACTTGGAATTTGAACTAGGAACAGAGATGCAGTCACATAGATTACTCACGATGGTTTGCAGCTAACCTTTCACAGAGGACATCACAATGCTCTCATGCCTGGCCACTCCACAACAGACCCACGAACCCTCCATAACAATCTGCTGTCTGCGCAAATCACATCTCAAAAGGAGAACAAGAAAACAGAGCAAGAAACAGAACAAAACTTCTTTGCCTTTGGCTTTGCTTTTTACTATTTCTCGGGCTGATGAGAAGACCTCTCCCGGGCAGAATGTCCCCTCTGCAAGAAAAGAACATCTTATTATTACAGATTTTCTCATACAAGGCCTTAGCTCAGTGCTTCTTTCATTATTTAAGGATTAGTTACATTCATGCATTCACAACACTCACATGTGTGTACAGTTATGATGAAGTAGATGTCCATTTACTATTGGTTACATGAGCAAGGCTCGTGTCTTTGACCCTACAAATGTGTTCTTTCTTGGCTGTACAGCTTGTCACGAGCATAACAGTGCTTCTTCAGAGCTGTACTCTGTTGATGGACAGTGGTTTTAAGAACTAGGTCATCTTTACCATGCAGAGGCGCAATGGCATGATGGTCACAAGTATTTGTCAACAAGTAAAACATGGGACATCTTTCAGGAAAACGAGGCACCTAGAATTCTGCCATTTGCCTGGTGTGACAGCACTGTCCAGCTCCCATGACTGCGCAGTAGAACTACTAAGATACAGAATCACAGAATTGTAGGGGTTGGAAGGGACCTCCAGAGATCATCGAGTCCAATCCCCCAACATGCTGAAGCAAAATTCTCTCCTAATCAAACTCTGCCTCTACTTTTCATCATAACACTGGTTAAAGTTTAGGAACTAACTTACTGACATATACTAAACCAGTAGCTCAAAATGTGCATAAACTGAACAAAGCCCAAAATCATACTCCACCAATTGGTGTGGGTAAGCTGATGGAGACACTCTTCATTTGGTGATGTGACATTCGTGCATGGCCATCCAGAACATGACTCATCTTTCACATTTCTGTCACCACTGTTGAAACACGACCCACCACCTCCGCTGTTTGGTCTCCAGAAACGTTCAGCAAGCATTGATGAAGATCACTGCCCTGGGTGCCATTTTTTCCACGTGGAGGAATTCAATCACATGCATTTGCTTCATACACACTTCCATGCTGGAAGCCATTTTGTCAGACTGCGTCTCTGCTTCCATCTTTCACACGGCAACAAAGTGCAATGGAATATTGGTGGAAAGGTCAACCTCTACTGCCATCCCACCAACATCCACCTCTGACGTCATGTGCCCACATCATAAAACAGGAGGCATTACCTTCAGGGCAGCCCTCATACTAAAAGTCTCTCTGTAGTTTCAGATTGGGACGCTAGGCTGCACAGCTTGGAGTACAATGGGCATTGCATGCCAAACTTATCATGTGAATACTGCAGTACAAAGCCAGGATTGCTGAGTTTTGCAATGTTCTTAGCCACTACTGTCCACCTCCATGGGAATCCGAGGCACCTATTTCCAAAATCAGAAGACAAAACATGCAGCAAAACATGCATGAAATGCACTGGGAGTGAACAACAGGCTTTGGAAATGAATCTGACCCAATTCAGGAGACAAGTAACAGATCTTTAGCCAACAAAGTATTCGTCCAGGTGCATGGTTCAGCTTGAGCCTGCTCTATTCCCTCCCACTGTATCCAATTTCTGTAGGATTTCCTACTGACCTCATGCCACTTTTGCACACATTGCTCCACTGAGGCTGTGTTCCTGGAGGAATTGTTGAATTGTTCCAAATGCTTTAATCCATAAACCTCAACAACTGTAACTCCTCATCAAAACTTCCATTTCCCCAGGTCAATGTGGTCAAGGCTGCATTCTCAACGTATCTACGTTTCCCTCCTGAAATTGGCCAAGTTGACCTTCCGCGGTATTTCATCTTAAGTAGAACATAACAAGAAGAGATTTTATTATAATACATTATTATAATCTCTAATATTAAATGGGATCAAGCACCTCCTAGCACACAGCGGTAGCTCCAGCACTGTTTTAAAGGAGAAAAAGCAGGATCCCCTGTAAGGTGAAAGGTGAGAGGGGTAGAAGATGACACATCTACTCTAGACAAATAATGTTGTTTTTCTTTGACAAATAATGGCTCTTTCAGCCTTCAAAAGGAAGACTTGCAAAGAAAGATTGAAAAAAGCACTCTTGGAACTCTATAGTGAGAGAAAGTCAGGAACAGGACTGTCAGCATTCCAGAGAAAACAGAGGTTGGGAAGGCAGATAGTCCTCTGTCTTGAAATTATTTGATGTCACATACCACATCTGTAAGCACTCATGCAAAATTTTATTTATGAGATTATCTTGTTACTCTCTAGCAAAGTTTATTTTTCTCACTAAGTGCCATGTGCTGTTTTTCAGATGCCTGTCCCTGGGTCCTCAAAGCGAAGGGCTAAGAAACAGCTTTGTCTGCCACTCCACACTGAAAATACGTTCATCACATTGAGATGTTTACACTGAAGAACTAAAAAATGTTCAGACTATCTACCAAGGAGGAAAGAAATAAATCAACGGTGGTGCATACTTTTCCTTTCAGTATTTATATATGCAAATAAAATAGTCAAACTGATCACGAATATTACAACAGAGTGTGTCTGCCCATTCCACATTTTCACATTGCAGCAGGAGCTATGAAGTTTGGATGTCTTCTCTGAAAAATCACAGAAAACTCCATCAGGTCGCTGGACAGTTTTTCATTTATGATTAAAAGAACACTCAATTCATCCTTTTGAATTTGAAGAAAATTTTCATTTGTTTGCAATGAAAGATTTCAAAAGCAAATGGTTCTTCAGACATTGACATATTTTCTTCTAACTGATAGGCTTTTTAAAAGGTGTAAACAAGTCTGCTGTTTCTTGCTTTACCATTAGCTTCATTTTTTATTTAATTCACGAGCTTTTTCTTGTTGACCAGTAGCTCATACTACTGTTACAAAAATCATCTACGGGTAGTAAAGTTTTGATGAATTTGGCATGTATAAAAATATGTGTACGCCTACATGCTTACCTATACTAGACTGTAAATGGTCAACAAAGCAAACCTCCTCACTTTTGCCAGTGGTTTCCCTTATGGTTACAAATTCATCACTTACTGGAGTAAGAACACCAAATTTTGCTTTGGCTTGCTACAAATTCCACACGTTGCTGTAATTTAGCTTAATTAGCTTAATTTTCTCCACCCTTAACTAATAAACAGTTATTGCATCTGTTACCAAATCCAGCGCCACCTTTTGCACCAACTGCTTTTCTGTTCAATGAGGGCAGAACCCTCCTGGACCCTGCCAGCCCCCCCTCTCGTTTATTTTTCACAATTCCATTTTTTGTCCCCTCAATTATGCTTCCATGTACCATTCATAATTCCACTTCCACACAGCATTAGTGTTTACACTTCTGTATACTGTTAACAACTTCACTTCCATATACTATTAATAATTACATTCCCGTATGCCATTTACATTTACACTTTCATATGCCAAAAACATTTAACAACCACAAAGAGAGTGACAATAACCAGTACAGTTTATCCTAAGGATTCTTCCTCTCCCCTAAGTTATCAGTGGGAATGAGCCTTCCCATTCACCTGATTCCGGATTCTTTGCTAGTATCATAGTTTTTCCATTAATATTCACTCTTTCCTAATTAACAGAAATGAAATAAGGGCTACTGGTTTTCCTCTGTATTCACATCCCTGATTTAAAAAGTTCAATACATGTGTAGTTTTAGCAAGCCTTCCTGCTGGAAGTGCATTCTCCATTCCTTCTGTTTTGCTTAAATAGCATAGTTTTAATGATGCTATGGGTGTGCTCAACTATGGCTTATCTTGTAATATTGTCATACTTTCTGGGATACGTATCCCGGGCCATTATCTGTACAGATTGTAGGGCTGCTTTTCATGCCCTGAGGTTATACTGTCCAATGATGCTGCTGGGCTGGTGCTGATGCTTTGCAGAGAGGACGAAAAAGCAAACCTAGGAGCATCGTGGAGGTCCAGAGAGATGGTGGAAAATAAAACAGTCTCTTAAGTCAAATGTTAGAATTCCTGAAACGTCAAACTTCTGTGTGGGGGTCCCCGTTGATCCAAACCCTGCAGCAGCCCATGTTAAGGGGGGGGGGGGGAGGGGGTGGGGACAGGACTGGCACTGGCTGTGCCTGAGAATAAATTAGTTGAGCAATACAAATGCCTGCCAGTACTTCACATGGGGGCACGGGTGTGACCGTGCATCCCAAGTCCTGCAGGACACCGTGCAGTAACGCTTCCCAACAGGGCTCTTGATCTGCAGCTACGATAACAGGGAAAACTTCCAACCTATCTGTCTTTCCAGCTTTCCTAGCCTCCCTCCTAACAGTTGCACATGGATTCAGGAGGGGACAAATCCGTCTCTTCTACAGGGTCTACGCAGGATCAAAAGGGCCGCCGGGATCCTCGGGCAGGGAGGCAGCAAGAACCCCATCCGATGGCATTGCGGGCTGATCTGTAGAGCAACCAGCTGCTCCCTTGCCCTCGGGCAGACTGGGGCTGTCAGATTGCGATCTTAAGTGGCTCTTCAGCGCTTCCAAGATCTTTCTCCAAGTCTGAAGCTACATGGACGCTCTTATCACCCTCAGTAGCAGAGTCCCATGGCTTCACCCCGACACAGTCCCGTACTTCAGAATCGTAAATAGTCTGATTTGTGATCGAGGGGTCACTCTTGGCAGCCCATACAAGCATCTGCTGTAAAACGTCAGCGGGCACCGTCTTTTCCCATTTTTTAAGAATAATTTGAAAAGCAACTAGGATGTTCTTTTGTTCTGAGCTCATATTGTTCCCCATGGTAATGCAGTGGCCTGCCTTCGTCCAGCAAAAGGCAATCAGAGCTGTCGGGGACGACGAACCCTCAGGTTGTGGCGCTTCTCTCAGCGCACCCACTCTTCTCTCAGCTCCGGACCGGTCAGTCTTCAAGTCAGGTTGAGTTTCAGGTCCCTGTTCAGGCGCTCAGTGGAGTTAGAGAGCTCTCACAGTTTCTTGTAGCATCAGAATCGTTCTCAGAATCGTCCTCTTCATTGTGTTCAACATACATCTTATGTACCATTCACTTACAAGCCAGAAATTCCTGTCCCTCTAATCAGTTAATTGGCCCAGCTTCTCCCAAACAACAGCGATAAGGGATGAAAGGTTTCTTAATGTGGTAAGACTAACAGTGCATACAAACAGATACCTTTAGACACAAACAAATGCCATTTGCTCTCTGTCTCTCACTTCAGACTCCCAAGGCTTCACAGTGACGGGTCTATCAAGGAGTCTGATAAACTCTTTGGTGACTACTCACAGTTACATCTTCCCCCACAAATGTCTTCAATTTTCATTCCTTGTTTAACTGGATTCTGTTCTCTGTAATTTGAATCAGGCTATTTCCTTCAATGGAAAATCTAAAACAAAGGTCTGTTTACTAAGATTTCATGGAAATAGAGCAATTTGCTATATAAAAATATATATATATGACTAAAAATACTTTCTCTTTATTCAAAGCAATGTAAATATTTAGCTCAGCAAATGACACACATGCACAAGGAGATGAAAATAACAAACTTTCCACAAGCACTGAAATGTCTTTCACATGTTAATTACATAAAATGTCAGACTACAGCTCTACTGGTAATTTAATTCCAATAAACAATATAGAAGAACAGGTGGAAACATGAAGAAAATATATATGAGGTCTCATGACTGTTATTGTGAAAACTGGTATGGATACATCTATTAAACAGCAAGGGGAGGTAGAAAAATGTGAAAGGCAACAGATTTGAAACGAATGAGAAAAGTGCTTTACTATTTAATGAGCTAAATTTGAAATCTGTAGTCATGAAATCATAGTTGAGAGCTTAAGAGGATCCAGAGAAGGCCTGGATACATACATGAGTAACCAGAACATCTGCATGTCCCAGAAAGGGCTGCCCCACGAACACAGCCCTCCTGGCGCTCCGACCCGGTGGGTGCCTGAGCTGGGCAGTCAGTAGCCCAGTGCCGGGCTGGATGTATTTTGTGTAGCCACAAATTACGTCCTGCCAACTCTTATGTGTTTCCCAGTTCCTGTGGATAAGGAACTGTCACTATCTGTGCTGTCTCCTGGATGCTCCACGTCGCCGTCACAGAGGTACTGTCAGACACTCTGGGATTTTCAAGAGAGGTGCTGTAGTTGTGTGCTCCATTGGGGGCATTGGACAAGTCTTTCAAGGGAAATTAGGTGATGCTCAATAGCAAGTCCTGTCAATTACTTCTAGGGGCTGCAAAGAAAATGACATTTTTTCTGTCCCTGGTGTCGTGGTCAGTGAACTGAGAACAGAATCGTGTATTACATATCGACATTGGCAATGTGAAAGAGGCAGGACACCAGGTCCACAGCACTACACCACGCAGAGCCGTGCTGGTGCCAGAGCTGTGTACCACCCAAGATGTATCCTAAGCATTGCATGGAAGTTGTTTGCTGTTAACTGCTCACACGTACTTAAAATTCAGTATGTTTGCCCACAGTGCAGCTTTAAATCTCGTACTTCAAAATAATGAAAAATAAGCATTTCTGATGGATTGAGGAAGGAACTAAGGCAGCATGTTGTGTATCTGACATGGTAACTACAAAGGATGCAGTAACCTTACCTCCGTGTTTACAAAATATTTTACAATATCCCTCCTGTTTCATTTTTAGTGCAGTTGGCACAGTTAAATAAGGCTGATCCAAAATGCATGCGCTTTTATTCATTCAGGATGAATATAAGAAGGGCCCAGAGCATCACCATTAAGCAGCCAGCAATGACTCTGTGAAACAGTTCATTTTCATTTGTTGAGGTACAGCACATTGAGACGTCTTTAGCTGCAGTGCCAAATGTGCCTATGGCAGAAGTTCCAACAATCGTATCAGAAAAAACAGCTAATCCCGGTCAGTGATGTAGTGCAAATGACCCCCAGCATTCACACTTTTGTGAATATCTGGGGAAGGTGAAGAGTCTGTGGCTCTGAGTGGATGTATTCATTGTACTTGAACGTTTATTTTGCTGCATTATATCAGCCATGCTTCTGAAATCTGAATCTGTACATAAAAGAAAAATAAGGAGGAAACTTTTTCTCTGAGGGGGAAGCAGAAACAAAGAAAGAAATGGAGGAAGGGGGGGAAAAAAGAGAGAAAGAGAACTAAAAAGAACAAGGGAGGACTAGACACATTTTTCTGTAACAAACATAAAGCCTGGCATATTAGGGAATAGAACGGATTCTTGGCAAGGGAAGAGGAAAGAGGGAAAATTTCTAGAACCTCAGGAACAAAAGCAGGGAAAAGAAGTCCAGCTGCAAAGGTTTATCTTCTCTCTTAATCTCCTGCGGGCTTCCCATCTCCACACCTAATGTTTAAAGCCTGCCATCTGGTTTCTTCTCTGCCTTGACTGCTTCATGTGTGTGAGATGTGAAAATAATATTTCTGTTTCCAATTTGCATTACTTCCCGCCTGATTTGTGGTCCCATTAGAAGTCTGAAAAAATCAATGTCTAAAGCTGGACCAGTGCACTCTTTGCTCATTAGCATTTTATAGAAGTGCCTTGGCACTGTAGTTCAACAGCACCAGTCCTGCTTTCCATGTGCTCCATCCTGTCTAGGCTCAGGAATGAGCCAGGGCACATTCAAAACTTCTAAAGGAAAGTTCTCTCCCCCAGATGTCTGTCGTAGAAACAAACTGCCTCGTCCTTCTTTAGCATGGATGTGGAGCAGGAGCAGACTTCATGCAAGAGCTGTACTCACGGTGCAGTGCAGAGTCAAAATGCAGCCAGGGCACCTCGGGTGGGCAGCAGGACAGGAGCCATGCACTGCTACTCGAGGGCTCTCTGGGTTTATAGCCAATGAAGTGGCTCTGGTGGTTAAGGTCCTACCTGGTATGGCTTGTACTGACCCTGTATGTTTTCCCTGGGATAGTAATAAGGCATGAGCTGAGTCAAGTTTTGGCCAGCTTTTATTGAGGCTTTATCTAACAATCTCATGCATGAGGTATGCAATAGGAACTTAAAAAAAAATCATTTTAAATATAATACGTTGTGCCTGCAGTTTCATGCACTCAAAATCAAGAAGGGGGAGGAATTAAGAAAGTTGTGTGCCTACCTTTATAGTTTAGGCTGCAACAATTCGTTAAGCCAAACTGATTTTAAGATATTTTTAAGATTTATGCAAAATCTTATGTAGTTTAATATCTCTGCTTTAGATTATCACTTCAATCTTTTCTTAGGTGATTTCTGAGGTTGGTAGGAATATTTGATCTTTTGAGGACTTTTTGTATTCCTAAGTTTGAAGGATTTGAAATAGGGCTGAGTGACACCAGCATGGATCTTTACCTGGAAACAGGTAGGACTTCTCTATTTGCCTGCATGGGATTAAGTTGCTGTTGAAGAAACATAAATAATGTAAAGGGAAGTGAACATAAACTTAGGGTATGATGCAACAACTTAAACACAGATACTCTCTGTTCCTCTTATTCATACTACAATAGCCTTGAGTTTTACCTTTCTGGGAGGGGATTGAATTATCTAGTAAAGCAAGGCATATCTGCAATAACTTATTTCTTTTTTTCTGGTTGGTTTTTTTTTGTTTGTTTGTTATTGTTTTTTTTTGTTGTTTTTTGTTTTTGTTTTTGTTTTTTTTTTGTTTTTTTTTGCTACTATCCTGACAAAGAAGCCTGGATGGGGAATTGCAAGATAATACCCCAGTAACTCACTTTGTTTGCAGCCTTTTTGCTGAGACAACAGCTTTGAACCATATCCGCCATGTTCACATATGCACTGTTCACGTTGGCACCGCTGGTGCTGCCTCAGTTGAGTGGCAGCGTTGTTCTCACTGCTGAAGCATCACTGGGGATGTTTCTGTAAAGGAGAAAAATTTTGAGGACATAAGGATGGCAGGATTTAAGACTCATGCGGATCAGATCCACCTGGTTCAGGCAGTCCTCAGGCACTGCTGCTGCTCTGAAGGTGCACGCATGTCTCTGGAGGAGCCCCTCTGAAGAAAGTCTTCCCATCCCAGGCATTTTATTTTAGTCTGTACCAGCTGGATGTCTTCCCAACTCACTTCGTATCCTCTTCCATAATTACAACTAACATTTGATTTGTTGCCATTTTATCTTCTATTTGAGCTTGAAACATTAGATCATCTCTACATGAAACACGGTTTTTGTTAACTTTCAGTATGTTTTCCTGCAGCCAGTTGGTGGAAGGATGATGTAGATGGGTACTGTGAAATCCTTGGGAACTGGAAAAACGTACTACTGCTGACCTGTGGTTGTACACACTGATACTTCTCTGCTTAGTTGTGGAGCAAGTTTTGCATTCGCTACACTTACTGAATGAACCACTCTGCCCCAAACACTGTCAGAATGCTACCAGCATTTATTTATGCAACAAGAGCTGGGTTTTTTGGTGCATAATGCCATTTAATACCAAAACCTATTCATACAAACGTTAACACAGGTGTAATTGCTACATAATAAATTAAATAAGAAGTATTAGTACACAAAATTGAGTTAGCTGGTGAGTTTTGCCATCTGTTCTCATGGCATACCAAACTGGATCCCTGCTGGCATGCGCACTGTACTATTCCCTGCTCTAAGAGACCTCTCTGGGTTGGTTCCAGGCTTTCCATTGTGGCCAAGGATATTTTGACTTTCTCTGAGAGAGGATCAGGATGTTGGGTTGCTAAATTTGTGATGCAAAAGTCCTTCCTCTTCCCTTTTTTGTTTCTAATCTCTGTGCAGTGATCCAGTAGGCCACGTACTGGAGACTTACCCCGTATCATCCCCAAACCCTCATGGTTGCATATTTGAGCTCATATTTCCTGTGCTGTTGTTCTGATGCTTCACATGGGGTTTTTTATTATTTTAAACCTCCTCTTGTGTTATTCCCAGGGAAAGGTGTCAGGGAGTTACATTAGCAAAGACCAAGTTCCTGACAAGCACTGTTTGTTAGCTATATCCCTTCTTTCCTAGCTTACGCCTTACAGGATCCTCCAACAAATCCCATGTTCACAAGCTCACACGTCCTAAAGCAAGGCAAAGCCATCAGATTAAAGCTTTTTAAAATGCAACCACATTACAGTTTGAAGCCACTCATTTAAAACACCACAAACAGAAGCTTTCAGCTCCAGGTATGTCTGTGTGCTTTCACTGGACCCATACTCCCTTTGCTTTTGAAGTTTGCATAGCATAGGGACCATTCACTACTGCAAGAGCTGCAGCTAATTGTGAACAATGAATGAACTAGAAAAAGAGAACTATGAGGAGCAGCTAAGAGAAATGGGGCAGCTTACTGTAGAGAAAAGAAGGCTGATGGAGAACTCATTGTTTACAGCTGCCTGAAAGGAGGCTGCAGCAAAGAGGCTGTCCACCTCTTCTCAGGTGACAAGTGGGAGGACACTAGGAAGAGAAAGATCTGCTCCAGATTTGTCATACTTATTTGTACTTACTTATTTGTACATACATATCACTCACTGCTCATGGTGTAATCTCTGCCTCTAACACCATGCTGTAGAAACAGGAGGAGTCCTTTCAGGACTCATTTCAGGAGTCCTTGAACAAGTTCCCACCTGAAATGCAGCAATTCTCTTGAATATCACAATGTAGCTACACCACCATCCTAGCCTCAGTAGCTAATGTGTGATTTCCAGGCTTAGCTGTTAAAACAGTCCCACTGTTCGTGAAGGTCCAAGGTATATTCTCACTCAGGTTGTCTTCTGACATGAGAGTTCTGAACCACAGGATGTGACATGTTGGTCATGCTGTATTTACATAAGGAAATCTGTGCATTCAGTGCTATAGGGCTTGTTCCACTGTGGGTCCCCACCTATTAAATTCTCCATTAGTCATCTTCTCCTCTCCCACATATACCTTCAGCCTGGTCTCATTAGCAGAACATGCATTCTTAGAACTTTTCCAGTGTCTTATAACTGGGATCTCTCCCCTTTCTCTGTAACGTGATGTGGAGCAACCAACAGGCCCTGTTGTTGGCAGTTTATTAAACGAAGGTATCGGCTAAAAGTGAATTCTTACAGAAGGTGGAAAGGGCCAGCCAAAGTTTTGCACAATCTACTGGGACTGAATATGTCAATCAAGAAAGAACCAATAAGCACAGCCTGAATCAGAGCAGACAAGTGGCCCAACACAGTGCCAATTACAGCCCAGGTGGGCTCTACCTACTGAGCTGGGCAAGCCAGCGGTTTCCTGTCGTGGAGACAAATCCCAAGCAGGGACACCTAACTCCACAAGCAACTAATACAGCTGGCTCCAATAACCTCAAGATCGCAGGTCAACATCCGCTATCCTTTTGTCTCCATCTGGTGCACAGCTGGAGATCACTGTGTCTGCACTTGGGAGGGCCTGAGATCCCTAGCTCTGAGTTCAAAGCCTTGCAAAAATGTCATTTGTACCTTTCATTTGAAACAGCTTCATCCTTAGAACAGCAGAGCCCTGCA
Organism: Lagopus leucura; assembly: GCF_019238085.1. Classification (NCBI taxonomy): domain Eukaryota; kingdom Metazoa; phylum Chordata; class Aves; order Galliformes; family Phasianidae; genus Lagopus; species Lagopus leucura. The sequence goes on from NW_024962288.1 coordinate 4,842,615, forward strand.
GACAATATTAGCGCTAACAAACCTGGAGCAGTAGGACTGATCATTGATTAGTGTGTATATTGAGTTGCTCCATGCCACGCTGACCTAAAAACAGCAATTACATCTTCTGAGTATTTCTTCTTTTTTAAGCCATGGAAAAAAGGAGACAAGGAATATAACAATCTACAGTATTTCAGCCTATCTAGCAATCAACTATCATAGACCAAGCAGTAGTACTTAAGCTTCCAGCTTTGATGCTTCTGTCATTCCCAAGGTTCCCTGGACAGTCTGGTGAGAGCAGCTTCTCCAGGGTGAAATTCAGAGTACCCAGTTAGGAGCCTGGTTGCTGCCGGGTGCAGGTGCTCTGCTAGGTGCTGGGTGGAGAGGCCTGGTTTGAACAGGTTTGCGTTACCTCCCATTTTTATGGTTTTTGCTGCTTTAGCTGTAAAATCTCAGCACTAACCTCATCCATCGAAAGGACATTTGGACAATCGGTGTACCACTGATCCCAGGAGGCAATATGGGATCAAAAACATCCGAACTCACCAGAAGTGTAGCACTGTGAAAACCTTTTGCTGAAAAACAGGGATTTGATGTTTTCCACTATAAAGACTGCAGACAATCCACTTACAAGTAGAAGATGAAAAATACATCAGTGCTTTGGAGATCACCAGAAGAAGTGAGCCACAAGGTAGCTGTGCTAGCTAAAATGGAGGAACTGTAGTAATGCTCTTCAGCATGAGTATCTGGAGGAGCTCAATTTATTGGTCCTCCCAAAACTCTGGCATCAGTGCAGAGGCTGGGGAAAAATACATGTGCCAAGGCCTCTGGCCATAGCTGTGCTGCACAAAGGAGTAGGTCTCAGTGCAGCCAGTTCAATATCTGCAACCAATCAACTCTCTTTGTAGCTGCTTTTCTACCAGTCTTGGTTAAGAAAACAAGAAAAAAAAAATCTATGCTTCACAGCCCCCAGATATAAAATATATATATATTATTATTAGTTTTAAAAATTCTTCTAGTTATCCTAATCAAGCTTAACACAATTTGAATCAGATGTGATTCCAAAGAAGACTCTCAAACACCTCATTATGTCACCTGCAGCAGAGGCCCTAGGATGCTGCTTCAGCTGCTGGATGCTTTGTGCTATTAGTGCTTCCCAGGTTGGTTGTTTTTTCATTTGTTTGTTCTAATTTTTATTCTTTAGGTATGTTCTGCATGCTTTCTTTTTACATGCAGTTTCACATCTGGTATTACTAAGTCAGATTTATTAGTTGATTTATTGGTAGAGGTTTTCCAAGCAGTCCTGATTTGTGATTTCTTCCAACTTTTTGTCTTTGCAAGATGGCTTGGTGATCTGCATGGAGCCAATGGACAGCGCTGATCCCAGCTCCTGGGAGAGCACCAGCACAACCAAAGAGATGCTTTAGATAGTTCCCTTACAAGAACACCCAATTTGAGAAGAAAACACATCACTTTGCCAAGAAGTCCCAAGTTGCTATGCTAGACCACACTGTTGGATCCAAACATTCCTTTACCATGTCCATTGTAGTTCCCATTTGCAGCCCTGTCAGTGCCCAGAAGGAATGCATTCACTGAATATTCCGCAGTCCCAGGAGACAGATATTCAGGGATGGGTGAAGCATTGTTCCTCTCTCAGCATCGTTCTTCTTCAACACACCCATGTGCTGACAGACTTTCTCATCTTTTCTTATAGTTTTGATGCAAAGATATGATCCAAGTGCAGGATTGCTGTTCCAGTATTCAAGCCAAAGAACCATCCTTGTTGAGCTGCCAAGATAGTTTGCTGATCACAAGCACTGCTTTGCTTCATGTGACTGGTGATTTGTTTCTGAAGCTGATCTTCTAAAGTGGATGGCTCCATCCCTATCCTGGACTAAGGAAAGTTAAACTACATCTAACCAGCGAGGGAGAAATCTTATAGACACAGGGTGTGGGAGCTGGGTCCCTGAAGGCATTTTGTATATGGCTTTAGTAGAATAAGCTATATATCACAATAGTCAACACAAGCACAAGGGTCTGTAGCTCACAGATTCACATTTGGTGCCAATATTCTTGTGGAATGAAGACCCAAGAAGCAGACAGGTGAAAAGATGAATCACCATTCATCTGCAGCCAAAGCAACTGTGTGTAGCTGAGTTACTGAATAACATAAGCCAGAGCAGGCAGACCCCAAAGGAGAGCTGTCTGAGGACCAATCTGTAGTGATTTCTCCTTGCTTGTTTGTGGAGTCTTCAATCCCAAGGAGACTGTACTGCTCACACCTCTCCTCTAAGGGTGAGAGATGTTCCCTGGTGCTTAAAAGTACAGAGTAAATGCACAAGTTCAAGTTACAAAGGGTATTCTAACATTATCATCCTTTCATGCTGCAAAAGATAATTTAATACAAAGTCAGTCACAGAATAAAATCTTAGCCCTACCAGAGTGATACTTGCCATCATTTTCAGTTTGTACTCCAATTTCTCCTGTTTGCCTTAATGTCAACACACCTAGTATCTATGTATGAAACTATTATAAAACTATTTAAATTTAGAACCAAGACAAAGGTTACTATTGAGAATGGCTTGCTCCCCTTCCTCTTTCTGATAAATACACTGGTAACTGTGTCCCCTGCCTTCCCTGTCATGTGCTACCAAGAGCACAGGTAATAGACCTCCTGCAACAGACAAGAATTAAAAATTGATTCTGGAACTAGAGGTGCAAAATATTTCTTCTCATACCCACAGATTTTCCCCACAGATTTTCAATTTCAGCAATTCAAGATATCTACTTTCTATGTGGAAAGGTCACACCTGTATCTAATCAGGCCTGACTTCTTTGGATTTAATTTCTCCAGACAAAAACTGTTTCCAAAGGAAATAAACATGCTGGTGCAGGGCAGGCTGTGGACACAGTACAAACTGTGCTGAGCCACAGATTTCACATACCTGGCCTGGGTCATTGATAAAGATGTGGAGAAGCACTGGTCCCAAGACAGACCTTTGAGGAATGCTGCTCATCACACATATAGAGCTGGATATAGAGCTGTTGATCACAACCCTCTGGCTGCAATCATCCAGCCATTTCTTTATCCACCCTCTACTCCAGCCTTCAAATCTGTCTCTCTCCAAGTTAGCGATAAGGATGTGGTGCAGGACCATGGCAAAGGAGCTTGCACAAATCCAGGCAGACATCAATTCCCTTCTTTTCTCCACTCATGTTGTCACTCCATCATAGAAGGCCATCATATTGTTAAGGCATGATCTGACCTTGGTGAAGCCATGCTGGCTGTCTCAGATCTCATCACATGTGAGGTCACTTCTCACATGTGCCTTGACATAGCTTCCAGGAGGATCTGCTCCACGATTTTCCCAGGCACAGAGGTGACCCAGTTCTCCCTTCTCGTTTACCAGAAGATCACCCTCCTTGGCCTCTCTCTTGTGACCAGTGTACCTGCAGAATCCCTTCTTGTTATTGTTCACATCCCTTAATAAAGTTTAGTTCCATCTGTGCCTTGTTTTTCCTGATCCCAACTCTGCATGTCCAGTCAGCACCCTGCCCAGGCCATACATCCCTGCTCCCACTGCCTGTGCTTTTCCTTCTTACCCCTCGCTTTGAGCAGCAGCAGACCAGCAGCTCCTTGCTAAGCCATGCTGAGTTCCTCCTTCTTCTGTTTGTTTTCCTGTAGTGGGGTGTCAAAGAGCTCTTCTGCTCTCAGAAATGGCACAGTAAATGAGTGAAAGATAAAACTTGTGCATGAAATGCTGAATATTTATAGAACCATTTAATTGGGTGGCATTCAGCGTAAGCACACTTACACCTCCTTTAAAGGACTGAATTTTACTCAGTGGGGAGGTTTTGGTGAAAAGTTTTGGTCTACAGACTACATTTAGAGAGCTTCTACTACAGGGAAAACTCTTTGTATCTGTCATGATGTTTTCTGAATTTTTCAGAATAAATGTCCATGAAATCTGTAGATTACACATTTGCTAATTTCAAGTCAATAAAATTCCATGAAGTAACATTTTCCATCAACATTTTTCCTCCATCAGCATTCTGATTCTGGAAAGCAGACTCACAGATGTTAAATAGAAACTAGAACTGAAATTTTGTTTTAATAAATGCTTTCATATTTCTTCTATCGTTCTTCCTCACTATTAATAATTTTAGTTCATCATTCTGCAACTCCTGGAAGTCAAAATATTTGTCCTTCAGTAACCACGGTCTCCTCAGTTAATAATTTAAGACTGGAACTTGGACATGCAATCTTTGGAAGCCTGAAGTCTGAGATTCATCTCAACGCTCGTGTTCTGGTTGGAGTTACATTCCTATGTCAACATATCCATCTTCTCTGTCTACTTTTGCATAGTTGCAGATGTTCTCTTTACAATGTAGTCTCAGTAAATGTCTTGAGAATTTATTTTACAGCAGCCTTCAAGGGCACATTTCAACTTCACTGGATCCTGCTCCAACACAGACGTTCTGCAGTGAGGAGGGCATAGCAGCTTCATCCTTGCAGCGAGCGATACACAACATAGAAGCATGTGTGGAGCAGAGCAGGCATGTCCATCTGTGGGTCTGTGTGCCATTCACCAAGCAGCCAACTGCTGCACATAGCCCTGATGTATCCTAGGCTCTCACTTCTCATGCCTGCATCTGTTGCAATATCCAATGGCAACAGCAAATCGCTTAAATCTTCATTTGCTGAATTTCTAAATGCCTCTTATGTATCCTGCAGTATAAACAAAACAAAGTAGCCCAAGAATCATAGAATATCTTGGCTTGGAAGGCACCATCCTGTTCCAGCCTGCTTCCTTGGGCTCTAACCCACCAGATTAGGCTGCCCAGGACTCCATCCAACCTGGTCTTGAACATGGATGCACTGCAATGTCCAAACAAGCTTTGAAAAGGAAAGCAGAACAAGCATTTTGACATACTCATGGTTTCTGAATTGAAAAAATTAAACACCCTCTAGTAGTCTCTTTTCATGATGCCTCTCAGTAAAGGAAACTTAGAACCTTTGGGTCAAAGCATCCAAGTCTGCAGCTTCTTTTTAGCTACACCACTGAAAGGCCAAAGATGAGAACCAACAATTCTGGGATTCACATTGCACACAAAGGAATGTTTTACGTACAGTCAAGGTTATTTTATATAACATTTGTGATGAATTAAGTGGAGACAGATTCTCACTGGCTTTCTCCAAGAAAACCTCAATTACTTTTAAAATTTGCCCAACTAAGTAAAATACTAAGCTTTAATAAGGAGGCTTGTTTTGTTCTCACTTACATTGATGTAGGAACACAGGGTTTCAGCAGAACATCAATCCTAACCTGTTTCTGAGTCCTGGCACATGTGACAGAAGGTATAGCTGACTTACAAAGTTTGCAAGCTCTCTGAGGGTCACTGAAGAAGGAGTGAGCATCAGAGGGATATAGAGTGACTAAGTCACATTCTTAGCACCAGAAATAACAACTGTCTATTGTAGCTTTCCCACACCATGTGGTTACTGTTTTCCTGGCCACCAAACATTGGCCTGTGGCATTTGCTGCTGCTGGATGCTATTCAGTGTGTTGCCTGTCTTTGTTTGATTAAGCATTGCAACATTCAGACTTGGTGTAACTTGTCAAGCACACTGAAATTTAAATGATGTGGCTGAAAACACAAAGTGCAGTAATGTTAAAAAATCAATTATGAATTAACTAATAGTAATGTTAAAAATATTAAAAATTTTTAAAAGCTGAAAATATGTTAATTCCCAATTACATGGAAAACAACTAAATACCACAGGTAGAGTGTTTTAGGACTGTAAGTATAATGGCATAGAGCTGAGTTTTAATCACTTCACTTTTAAAAAGTTATTTTATGGAAGAACATTTTTCTGAGACTGATACTGCATTTTATCTCAGTGGTCTTCAAAAATTTTTGTATTTTCTAAGTCGTATCCGTTGACCTTTATGCATGCAGACACCTTTCTTCCTCCTTATTTAGCATCCATTCTACGCAGCCTGCAATTCTACCCTAGTTTGGAGCCAACTGCTTTTTCTCTTATCATGCAACCTTACATATATATTTTTTTAAAATGTATTTTCATACCTCAACCCCTTTATTATACCTGTCTTTGCTTATCGGCCACATCAAAAACTCAACATAAACGTTTTGTTCTCAGGACATAACGGAGTTGCCCTCTGTAATTTTTTAATGCCATTACTTCATTATCTTCACCACTTTCACTTTACGTGATCAAATAATCTCTTTCACATTTGGAAAAAATATTCTTTGTAGATTCTTCTTTTAGTCAAGTACTGCAGCTGCCCACTGTGTACAGCTGGTGCCTCTCCACGCAGGGCTCCTCTTCCTTCTCCCCGTGTGGAAGAGGGAAAGACTTCACCAGCACTTCTCATCTACCTCAGGCAGGCAAGCCAGTAGCAAGAAATCACAGGCAGAGATGGTTTGGATCAGATGACTGGTGATTCTCCAAGCTCGGTTCTGGGGATGTGTACTAATCCAGTACAGGAGCAGTCAGAGAGCTTGGAGACCACAATACCTTCGATTGCTGCAGCTGCTTTTGCAGCATGTCTGACTGCTGCTTCTGGATTCCACTACTGAAGGCTGGAAGAGGGGCAGGTTAGTGTAGGTGGCACATGAAGAAAGAACAGGCAGCTGCTCCACTTACAGCCATTATCATTTTTTACCCTGAGCTCCCCAACATCTGCATCTAAGACTAGAACAGCTCAAACAGCTCCGTCTCCTGCCTTTGATATCCATGGGTTAGTTCTCTTAGGACAAAAATTAGTTGCTAGCAAACATGCAGATTACCTAAGAATATGAATTGCATAAACTGACATCATGCATTGACCTTAGCAAGATTAGTTGTGTAAAGGAAAGTAAAATCTTTAGCATATATAACAAAACTGGAGGAAAATATGAGTGGCTTTTTTGTTGTTTTCATAGTATCAAACTTCACGAAAAAAAGTAAGTGAATACAAATAAGATTCTTAAATAAATATCAACAGGTCATGTTTTGTGTGATTGTGAATATAGTGGGATGCTTTCCTGTGAAATAATGATGGAAGAAGGAGGAAAGGATATGGAGCCACATCATTATGACCTTTCTTTTTAGAAAGGAAAAGGTAATTCCTATAAAAAGAATGGTTTCTGAAGACAGCTTTTTTCCAGAAATACAGGAGAAGTTATGTGGCCAGTGGACAAAATGGTGTATTAGTGAAAATAAAAGGACACTGATAACTTGATAGACCAAGACAAGAGTCAGGGAGGCAATCTGAGCAGAAGCACCATTGACTGTAAAATATATGTAGTATCAGTGCAAAAATTCATCTCAGAGCAAAGGGACATATGAGATGTTTAAAAAGAGACTTAGGATGAGGAGTTCTCAAGAAAGTAATAGGTAACAAAAAGAAGCCAACAGGTTTACAGCTCAAGTCTTCACTAAAAGTGTAAAGTGCATCCATTGCAGTGACCTCAAAGTGTGAATGAGAATAGAAGACCTCAGAAGGTCCAGACATCTTCCAAAAGAAAACACAGGCACGAGTTTTGTTTCTATCCATTTTAGACTTCTGGAAGAGGAAAAAAACTCCCAAGCACTTCCCCAACAAAATCATGCTAAGCTAACTAGGGAATGGCTAAACAATAAAACATGAATAAAATAATCATCAAATTGGACAAGTGGGACCATCACATGGAAATGATGTGAAATTAGCTTTTATCTCGGCAATCTCGTGGAAAAAAAAAGTTTTTAACCTATGCTCAAAAGGTGATTGTGTTTTAAAACACTTTTTAAAAGGCTTCGTATGGATCTGAGATAAGTTTCTGGCAACTACTTCTGAAGATATCATTGACGTATTGCCAGATACGTCCTACAGCTCTTCTGTTTCCAGTACTACACTCATTCTCATCTTCAAGTCTTCTGCACGGTAAAAACAAAGGAATGACTTACTAGCATTACTAGCATTTACTAGCATTAGCAAAGCTTCTAGTTTATTCCACCTTTACTGATTCTTCACAAAATATCTGTGGCGAAAACAAAAACATCTTTTTGTCTTAATTACTAAAAGCGAGATTCTGATCTGCAAGACACAAGACAGAATTCATCAGAAACAATACAAATAGTGCAACATAAAAAAAATCAGACCTTTTTTTTTTCATTTCAGGGCATCATTTGTTTCCTCTACAGCAAAAGTGGAATTCTGAGTGCTCCAAGTGCTCTGCAGCCATTAAGCCTTAGCAGCCATGGTGATATTGACCCTAATGTAAATGAGGTTGAGACCACAAGCAGAAACAAATTATTCTTTGTATTCCATCCTCTTCCATGTTATTTTGTTTGCACAAAGGAAAATTTGATTGCCCGTGATGGTTCTTATATTATTTACCTGTATTTCTTGTATTATAGCTGCACAGTATCAGGTAGGTACAAATTCACAAAGGCCTTTTGTTAAGATAAGCAGAGTGAAAGGGACTTCACATACCAGGAGTGCCTCCTTTCACACAATGCAGCTAGGAAAATAGCCTTAAAATACATAAGAAATCATATTAATTGTTAACATTTGCATCAAGAGTTATGCAATCAAATGGGAGGAAGCCGAGCAGGTCCAGTGGCACAGGGTCTTTCTAAATGTCCTTGAGAAACAGTTACAAAAGGATCGATTTTCTTTCTACCTAAACTGGCGTAAGCAATATGTAAAATTGACATAAGTATCGTGAAACCCTACCATGCCTCTGATTCATTGCCCAATTCATTGCTTTAACTTGAAAGCAGAACAGCTATCTGGTCCCTGAGCTCAAGTCAAAGAGCTGAAGCAAGTGTGCAGAAGTTAGTTACACCCCTTTGATATCAACTCTAGACTTGCTATATTTTTACAAACCCAGATTCCATTTGAGGGACACTAATGCCTACCAAATGACTGAACTCATAGGGAGGATATCAGACACTGCCTGGTAGCTAGAGGATTAAGCAAACAAACAAAACACTCCAACAAAGAACCTTAAAGCTCTAAAAGAGCACATCAGCCAGGTTAGCACTGAGAGGAATAAAGGAGTGCTGTCTTCCTGCTCCAAAAAACAACAGAATAGGTTTCTTTTCTAGAGAGTATATCTGTGCGATGGTTTTCAGGGGATGGGAAATGAATCAAGTTGGTCCATGAATTTCACTGAAAATTAGATCCAGGAAAGAGATCTTAAACAACACTGCAATCAGTGACTACATCTGGAAAAGAAACAAAAGAAACAGGAAGATGACCCTACGCTGCTGTATTTCTTTCTCAGATGAGTTATATTTTGAAAGCAGCAATAAAAACTTCCCAGATAAGGGATTGGAGAAGCGATGGATTTGTGGCAGCGGCTGTCTTTTGGTCCTTTGTTGACTGTTTTGGGGTTGATTTTTTTTTCTTTTTAATATTCACATGTGTGTGTGCCTTTCTGGGGGGGGGGAACAGGGCCAGATTCCCCACCTGGCTGAGAGGCTACAGCTTCTTAAAGATGAAGGCTGTTCCAGTTTTGCCAGAGAGAATCCTGAGTCATTGAGATGAAAGGCTGGAGCTGCTCCCCAAGCAGGTAAGAAAGGAGGCAGCTGAGGTGTTTTTCAAGCGTATAACAAATCCTACCCCTCTCTTTTCTGTTCCTAACAGTCTCTTCCTCTCAAAATCCTTTAGAAACATTACAGCTTTTCATCTGTAGGCGTGTGAGGAATTTCTGGGGAGGTTAATGGCTACCATGTGGTTAGAAGAACCAATTCATGCTATCACTTGCAAAGACAACGTTGCAAATTCAAGCTGGCTATTTGAATGGCTAACTGGTCCTCTGAGTGAGTTGCTGATAACATCTGTCATTTACAAGGACCAAAACATTAACTTGCTTTGCAGGTGGACAAACATCAGCTATATTATTCTGAGAAGTCTGTAAGCAAACACGACAGCATCGCTTTATATTCTAAGTTGGTGCTGAAAGCACCAAAATTTTCTTTCAGTACCTGCGAATCTATTTGCCTGTTAGAAATCTCAGAAAACCTTCAAAGAGTGCTAAAATATACTAATCTCCAGGTATGATGCTCTGTATCTGCACGCCTCAGTATTATGGATTCTGTTTGTAAGGATTATATCTTCTTGGGTTTGATTTTTTTTTTTTCCAGCTAGCATAATCTAACTAATTTTTGATGCTTAATGTATCAAATTTGCATGTGATTATTATAGGTAACATCAATCAGAAGAGACATAGATTTCAGTGCTATGCATACACTGTTGCACAAAACTGACCAATGCTGCATTTATGCTTAATAGCTTTTAATTTAAAACATATGCTTGTGTTTGTAGCATATTCCGTCTTTTTTACCTTTTGAATCATCTATTAAGCTGACAATAATCACTTTTTTAAAGTCTGAGTAGAACGTGCAGGATTTTTACTGATTTAAAACACAATGTGCTGATTTTTGGACACACTTGGATTTATTGCTTAAACTATCAGAGTAGATACAAAGAGCAGTGGTTTTTTGCCAGTGCTTGAACTCCCTTTGTAACTTGCAGTTTTGTAAGGATGCTGGGGAAATGATTTGATCAAATCATCATTTACTGTGTTATTTTAATTGTCAGTGCAAACAAAGTGTTTCCAACATGCAATATATACGGATCATCCCTTGTTCATTTCGTATTTTAAGTACTGAAACGTAGATAAAATGGCAACCATCAATTTGTATTAGATGTATCGAAGTAACTCTGAAACACAAGCAGCACCTGATTAAAACTAATGAAGATGTTTTCCATCTTTTGCTTTGGCTTTCTTTTTTCTTCGTTTTCTTAGTTGACATTAACTGAGAATGTGTCAAAAGATGACAGAAGGTGATGCAGTTCATTTCTTAAAGTTACTCTGTGTTACAAGCTGAGTTTCCTGAAAGCTGCCTTCTGGTAATGATGCACTTCTGAGAACCACAGCAATGTCACAAAGCCAATTTACAGAGCTCTTGAAAGAACTTACTTGGTGACTTTGCATTCTCAGTGAACTGCAGGTATCTGCAAGGCAATGAAAACACGTATCCATAACCACAGATTGTTTTAGTGTTTCAGCTAAAATCCACTGACAGTCTTTCAAGTGTTCCTTTAACTGTGTTTCTGTGTACTTACCTACAATGTCTGCTGTAGGTGCTGCCTATTCTGATTTGATTTGTGGCATTCCAGTGGCATGGGCTTCTATGGTGATGCTGACTTGCAAACAAATTACCTGGATCCAGAATGTTATTAAATAATAATATTAAATATTATTAAACATGCAAGTGCCATCAGAACAAAGCCTGTGATTATGATTCTTTTTATTCTTAAAACATAACAATACTCTAAGAATGTGCATGAGTGTTTCAATTGGAATGTATGGTTACAGCAAGCTTGATGTGTAACGTTTGTTTTGTGATTTCACAAATGTAGTGAGGGATACGTTCTAGCTGTGTGTTCACAGAAAGCTTAAAGCTATTACAGTGACAGAATTTATTCTGAACTTACTATGCTAATTTTAACATTGTGGTCTAAAATACTTGCTGGAAACCTCTTAAACAAGAACAAAGGTGAAATTCACCCAATTTTTCTATTTCGTTTGACACTTTCTGAGATATTTTAAAGTGTGTGACCAAGTATGGGTAATTCTTTCTTTACTCACACAAATCTAATAGAATTTTTCTTATTTGTTCTTGCTTTCATTCCCAAAATGATCACACACGTTTTATGTGATCAGATTAAATTTGCCTTTCAAAATGCTGCATTTCTTCCCATTTAGTAGATGATCTCAACTTTGCGAAGCACATTTAAACAATCTTCATGTTGAAGAAATGCAAGCTACAAGTTTATGCCTTTTCTCAGTGGGAAAGTTGAAGCCGTGTTATAACACAGCCATTTTTGTGTGCACAAAAACAGTCTAAGCCTTATGCAACTGTTGAAAATGTTTGGTTTTTGGTGTTTCTTTTTTTTGGTAGGGCTGAGTCTTATTTTGAAAAATGTAGTCAAAGTCTGAAACACTCAATTAGTTCATGAAAGAAGTAAGCGTGTATCTGTTCAGAATAATAAGTCTTGCAAAAACAGACTTACAGGGACAAATGTTGGCAGACTTACCCAGACTTTCCATAAAACTGAAGAAACAGAACCTTTACTCTTACAAAAAGCTGCTTCTCCTCAAGGAGCAGCAACACCACCAACAAAAACTTCAAATGCTATCCATGTTCACAAACAATCAGAACAGATTTTACTGATGTACAGCATCTCAAACCTTGATGTATAATTAAGTACTGACAGAAGCAGTCTCATTTCCCTGTCAAGAAATGTGATATTTTAAGATATCCAAGTCAGGAAGGATCGTAAGTAAAAATTGCTTTTTCATAACCTCTACTTAGAATTGAACTCTAATATGTTCACCACAGTCATCTTTCTCAGTCATGGTTTTAATCTCCTATGTGATGTAACAGATTGTTATAATATTTGGAAACTTCCAAATCCCACTTTCAAAGCCACTGAAACCCATAAATCATTTGACTTTTCACTGAAACATGGAGAATCTTCCCCAGTAGGACCGTGGGGCAAAGAAGCTTTCCAAAGTGTTTTATGTGTGGGACCACAGATGTAGAAATCCAAACTGTAAATAAAACTAGTCCATGTCTTGCAAAATCTAATATAGTTGCTTAACTCTACACGTTCCAGGTGGGATAACTGGCTTCATTAAGCATTGTACAGCATTTAAATTTGTGTTTTTGCCATAATTAATAGTTATAGCATATATTGCACGTTAAAGTTATTTAAAATAAGTAAAAACATTTTTGTGGGATCAAATCTTGTCCACCATACAACAAAACAGTCATTCTGTAGACAGGAGCCCAACTTGTGTCTCCCATGCCTGTCCTCCCTCCCAGACTCTGCCTCCATCTACATCCTATCAGCCATGGCAAATGTTTGGCTTCAAGTTTGGGGTTTTGGTGTTGTTTCAGATCAGTACTTGAGAAGTGAACTTAGAGTTCTGCTAGTGCATGTCAACAGGCAAACCCTATTCACAACAGTGAATAAGAGCACAATCACACTGTCTGATAGAGCAAATTCTCAGCTATTAAACTATTTTTTTTAACATAGTCAACACCATTAGCTATGTGTTTTTGCCAGTAATGAGCAAAAGCCTGCATGCTGTGCTCATAAAAATCTGCACAGCTGTCCAGAACTTAGCTTATCTTCCACAACACTCTCATCACTGCTGAAATGCATCACTCAGCCTCATTGTGCTCATCTCCATTATTTGGCCTCCATAAACATTCAGCAAGTGCCAATGAATGTCAGTGGGTGCCACTTTTTCTTCAAGCACACATCTTTGCTTCATACTCACTTCCATGGCAGATGCCATTCTGCCAGACTGCCCTTCTGCTGTCATCTGTCACACTGTAACACAATGGAACAGAATATTGATGGGAAGGTTCAACTTCCACTGCCATCTCACCAACATTCACCTCCAGCAGCACTACTTTCAGAGCAGCCCTTGGATGTTGCACCATGGGGATGCAAACACACTCTCTTAACACACATAAAGTTTCACTAGGATACCTGTGACCTTGATTATTCCTACTGGAGGAAATACATACTGTCTCTAGTATATAACAGGCCAGAAATTGCAAAAAATAGATTGATCTGAACAGGATTAGAGCTACTTAGACTTTGGCTATAATTGCAGCAAAACTTTTAGCAGCACAAGAGGCTGTCCATATTGGACATAGGTCAAATGTTAAGAATATATCTTCAAGACCAATGCAGTGAGAGGCACTCTTTTGCAACTCGAAAGAAACTGTCCCTTTTTATTATCTGTAGGAAACAAACAAAAAAAAGGTCAAAGTAGCGTTGACAAAATGTTTCACAGCTGGACAAACCATTTTCAAGCATTTATTAAGAGCAAACTTTTCAATCAAAAACAAATCTACAGTGATTGATGCCTTATGGATGAGAGCCTGGATTTCTGCCTTCCCACTCACCTTAAGAACAGATGTCAGCTCTCTTTAATGCACGGTGGGAATTGGATTTCTACATCATGCAGAGGCATCACTTTTTGGATATTATAAACAGCTGCTAGCTGGCTCAGACAGGCAGCAGAAAACTGGCAAAGACACTGCTCTGTATTTCACACTAAGCTGTGTGTAGCAGCAGTTCAGACCATCACTTCTGCATAGCAAGCCTATTGCAGCAAGGTATATGCAGGAGTTGGGATTCCTGTAGAGCAAAATAAAGGGGAAAGTGGTGCCATTATGGAACAAAATATGTACTGCAGTGCTCTCATAAAAAAAAAAAAAACTGAGTTGAGACAGACTCCAAAATGAGAAAAGAGCCAATATAGATTTTGCAGAGAGAAATCTTGCCCAGAAATCTAAAAATGTTCAGGTGTTAAAAGGCAGACATAAATATGAGCTGTTGATATACGATATTTTTTAAAATATGTATCTTTTTAAACAGTGCCTTTATGAAGGCACTTAAAGAAACCATGCTATCCTGGGACAAGAATTAGCTGCAAGACTTTACATCACCTTTGTATCAACTTTAAAAGGCAGGAAAGAGCAGTTTCTTTTCAGTAAAATAGAAGTCCAGATCATGGGTAGTTGCCACAAAATGCTTCGTCCTTTTCCAGGTTACTTAAAACCACAGAACCATAGACTTGTATGAGTTGGAAGGGACATTTAAAGGTCATCTCATCCAACTCCCATGCAATGAACAGAGACATCTACAGCAGACCAGACTGCTCAGAGCCTGGTCCAGCCTGATCTTGAGTATCTTCACAGATGGAGCATCCATCAGCTCTCTGGGCAAAACAAAGTGTGTTGAAAGTTATTCAGAGCAACTGCAAAAAACAGGAAATCTTGCTGAAAAGGTCAACAAAATTTCAACAGTGAGAAGAAATAAAAAGCAGAAGGTGAAGGCTGAGTCCAGAAAGAGTTCATGGAGTCACAACAGTCACTTTCTAAATTAATTCTTAGCATCAAAAGAAATTAAATTATCAGATTAGGAAAGAGAATTAGATAGGTAAAGAAAATCTGACTGCGTAAAACGATGCAGCCATATTGGAACTCTGTATGCAGTTGTAAACATCAAAAAAGTCCACAGAGAGGTTTAAAAATAAAAAAATAAAAAGAAGGTGAGACCTGGGGAATCACTTCCCATCTAAATAAAACAATATGACACTGGTTCTCAGAAGAGATGGCTGAGGAATGTGCATGTGGAAAGCTTAAGCCACAGCCAGCAATACAGAAAGGAGACGTCTGTTCAGTTATAGTTGAAGAATTCAACTACATTATCAGACAAGTGGTTCAGTGAAAGATACATAAAATAAATAAGTCATCAGTGCCTTTGACAAACAACACCGTTGATTTCCAAAGAATAAAATAATTTACTTGATGAAAATTTTGACATATTACCACAGTTCTTATGAAATGACTGTGATTTAATTTTCTCATATTCAGAACAAGATTTGGAAAAATACCTTCTTTCAAGTCTGGCATTAGAACAAAGAACAGTGATAAAAATGTTAGTCATACATCCCATGCAAGAGCTTATTTCATCTAGATAACCCAGTCTGCACTGTGGGGATGCGTCATTAAATTGATCTTTTGTTCTTTTGGTTTTTTTTTTTTTTTTTTTTTTTTTTTTTTTTTTAGACAAATACTTATTTATGTAGGAAAAACTAATGTCAAAATCTGAATCACTACAGACGATTAGAACTTCTGGAAATACTTCCATTGAGCTGCAGTAGAACAAGTTTTAGAAATGTACAAACAATTGTTAGCTCAACTGTCATAGCCAGTGAAAAAACCATCAATCATGGCAGTAGTCAGCCATGACATTTTCAGCTCCTGGCATGTACTTCATATCATTAAAAAAATGAATGTTCCTACTCACCACTGAGCAAATGACAACCTTAGTGATCAGAGTCTTTTTTGTTCTACATGTACCCTGTTTAAGATTCCTATGTCTGTTCCTCACTTTTCTATAGTCCCAGCAAAATCTTTTTCAGCATTTTCTTCCCTTCTCTGTAAGTATTTTGATTCAATACTGTATCCTTTTCAGTGTTGTCTTTTGGGTGGACATACTAATATCTTATGTCCAAAGGCATTGGCACATATTGCTGTAAGCAATATAAGATAAAACAGGACAAATTAAGCTTTTTAACTGAGATTCTTCTATTTAAAGTTGTGGATGCACACCATTTTTCCCACGGCAAACTAAAGTTCTCTAAAGTAATGGCTCTGCACTCAAAGCACAACTAGGAATGAAATTCATTCCAGTCTTTCATCTGGGCCCGTTTAAGCTCTGGGACTGCTGAAGTCTGTGCCTACTCAGGAACACCTGCGTAGTGTGAAATAGAGTTTCATCGTGATTGAGGTTCAGCCTGGCTATACCGGCAGCACACAGCCAGGATACAGCCTGTAAGTGCTTTCAAGTTTGTTTAGAAAGGTTCCATATTCCCAGCATGATCCAAACAACAATTTATTTTGCACTGGCTATACATCTTTTCAGAGCAGAGAGTGCTGATGAAATGACACTTTATTTATTTTTTAATGAGAAAATTCTGTTGAATGTATTAAACACTATAAGATCATCACCTCAGGCAGCACAAAGGGTGCTTGTAAGTCAAGAGGAGAAGGCTATTGCAGTAAAAGGCATCTTCACTACGTTAAACCCTATGGATATTAGTAGACACAGCTCTGCTCATCATCAGTACGTCATCACGAAGATGACTAAGAATAGCCTTTTCTGGATAGATCTTGACAATAGCAACAACACTCTCTTCAGCATCTTTCACAGCTGACTTGGATTGCAGCAATTACAATGTCTTACCGATAGCAACTTTTTCTGTTCTATATACGTCACATTTTAATTCTGAGAACAGAAGGCTTTTTACAGACAGCTATTTCCTTCACACTACTTGTAAATAGTTATGCAAAAGCCTATGCTGCTGTAGTGTTTCATATGACTCAATGTATCCAGTATTAGAGTGCTTTGACAGTAAACAGACTTCTGCTTGCCTAGAACTACCAACAATTCCTTCCACAAAAAACAAACAGCTGTGGCCTGCTGAATGCAGAGGCAGGGATAGCTCTTTTTCTCCTTATTCCCCCTTTCTACCTCAAAACAAAATCAAGTGGATTAGACTAAAGTACTGTGTTCTTCCCTGTACTGTAACCTTTGCTTCAGCCACTCCGTTTACTTGACATAAACTATTCAAGTCTTGAAGAAACTAATCAATGCATTCCTCAATCTTTGCTATGCGTTCAATCTCATTATTTCGTTTCCATAACCAGTGGGACTGAATGCACTACCCTGGTTTCCTTTTCTTGAAAGAATGATTTCGCAGTCAATCACCTCACTGATGGCGTCCCGCCGCTCGGCACAATCCGATCCCTGCGGCGCTTCGGGGCGGCTGTCCGGCGCCGCGGTGGTGCTGAACTGGCCGGCTGCCGCCCGCCAGCAGAGCTCAGCACAGGAGCCACGGGAGCAGCTAGCAGAGACCTCTGCAAATCCAGCTGAGACCTCTGCAAACCCAGCAGATATCTTCGCACCCCCCTTCTTCCGGCACTTGAGGGGGAATCTCCAGTTTGAAGTAGCACTCTGTCAACGTTTTACGGGCTGGTTCGGCCTGGTTCCGTGACCAGTGGGGTGGAACAATCCGCGGATCCGCGCTTCCAGAAAAAGGAAACAGAGGATCCCCAAATAATTGAAAACAGCGGCAACGATCTGAGGTGGAACAACTAATTTATTAAATATAGTATCAGCAAAATATAATGAGAGAGAGAGAGTGTGTCTGAAAGGTGGATAGGCCTCACCACAACGCTGAGGTGAGAAGTGCAGTCCAGTTGAGCAGATGAAGAAAAGCAGATGGCGAAGAGCAGACAGAGAAGCACAGGCGAAGAAGAGCAGGCAAAGAAGAAGAGCGTCAGGTGACCTTGCCATGATTTGTATCTCCTCGCTGACCGCAAAGCCTCCTGGGGAAATGTAGTTCTTCTCCTTCGGATAGGCACTCTGAACTTGAGCATCAGCAGTCAAACCTCCAGTGCATTACATGATGTTATGGTGTGGAATACTGATAACCCAAAATCATAAAACCATGACACACACTTATAGGGCGGATGGTTTTATCAGCTGTCTACTCGCACACCGACAAACAGCTCTCTGCATGCAGTAGCAAAGTTGTCTGCAATGGACGTCTTGTTCAGGACATCTTGCCTAAGAAACTCCTTTCTGATGAGACTGTATAAGCTGCGGTTTCGGTTCAGATAACTCCAGTCTTGATACTAACATACATTGTAAACATTTGGGTCTAGATGCAGGCGGTATTCTTATTCAGACATGGCAAAGTAAAGCAAAAGTCTTGATGGCTGCCAGTTTCTCAAGGAAAGAGAGTAGCTACAAAATGCATCTATGCTTTCAGAAAGGAGAGCTGGAAGCATACTCCAAAATTAACTGGAATGTTAGTTATTGACCACTCAAACAAAAAGGCATAAATGAAGGAATAAATAAAGGAAAAAATGTATGAAGGGAACATGAAGTCATATGAACAAGAGCAGAAAAAGAAATGCCAGAATAGAAAAGCTAGGTATCAAAGAGTCAAGAGAACAGAATGAGATATAAGCTAATAACTTACATAGCAATCTCACAAGTTATTCTATTCTGCTTCTTGATTTTTCAGTTGAAAAGGATATATTTTCAGGTTCTATCCATCACCATGATGTCACCAACCTTGCACTTTCATCTTTAAAAAAGGTTTGTTCTTTCTAAAGAAACAGTACATAGACCAGGAGCTGATATGAAGTCTGACACATCTGTCTCATATCCTGTGTAAAGGTGTTGTTACAGCATTTGAAGTTTGCAGTTAAAATGATTCCAAGATACTCAAAAAGTAAAATTGATGCCTAAATGAATCAATTTCACAACCATTATTTGAAAATGAAATTAAACTGAAAGAGGTTGAAATAACACGGAAGCTGTGGCCTCTCAACTTTACTCCCAAATAGCAGGTGTTTGGGAACACGTAAGTGGGATGGAAGCAGTAGTGCCTAGAAACAAGGCTCTATTCTGCACCTCTCCATCATTAAAAATGACATATTTTCACACAGCATTTTTTTTTTCTTAAAGATCTGTTAGTTATCTCAGGTAGATTTGCAGTTAGTTTAGCATAGTAGGGAAATAAACTCTTACTAAATGTATGTATTTGATTTACAGGGCAAAGTTTTGGTAGCGGGTGACCTGCAGAATTGGCCTCTCTCTATGAGAAGCTGCCTCATGGTAAATAAAAGACAGTTCCAGACAACTTAAAAGGGGATTTGGCAATTTCAATGCCTAACCACTCTTTCCATGAATAAATTCTTACTGATATCCACTATAACCTTCCCAGGCACAATTTGAGGCCATTGCCTCATGTTGTATCTCTTATCACTGGGGAAAAGAGACCAAAACCTCCACAGTGCAGCCTTCTTTCAGGCAATCATAGGGACAGTGAGGTCTCCCTTCAGCCTTCTCTTCTCCAGATAAATAGCCTCAGTTCCATCAGCCACTCCTCACAAGTCTTGTTTTCATTTCTTTCACCAGCCTCGTTGCTCTTCTCTGTACAATCTCAGGAAACTCAACATTATTCTCGTAGTGAGGGGCCCAAAACAATCCCTCTCCTGATCCTGCTGGCCTCACTATTTCTTATACAAGCCAGGATGCCATTGGCCTTCTTGGTTGCCTGGGCACATTGCTGGCTCATGTTCAGTCAGCTGACAACCACATCCCTGAGGTCCTTTACTGAGCTTTCCAGTCACTCTTCCCTGAGCCTGTACCACTGCATAGGGTTGTTGGGACCCAAGTGCAGCACCTGGCATTTAGCCATGCTGAATGCCAAATATTTGGATATGGCCCATTGATCCAGCCTATCCAGATTCCTCCACAGAGCCTTTCTATCCCCAAGCAGATCTGCATTCCTGCCCAACTTGGTGTTGCCAGAAAATTTACCAAAGGTGCACTCAGTTCCCTCATCAATATCAGTGATAAGAATGTGAAAAAGGCCAAAATACTGAGCCCTGAGGAACACCACTTGTCACAGATACCAACTGGATTTAATGCCATTCACAACTACCCTTGGGCCCAGCCATCCAGACAGGTTTTGTGCAGCAAATTGTGCATCTGTTCAAGCCAGTTTCTCCTAGAGAATTCTGTGGGAAAGAGCATCAATACTTTTGAAGATGCCCCAGAAACTGTTGGATTCATTTAGGTTGGTACTTGCCTGTAAGGGACAGTACCACGTGGAGCTTACATTTATTTTAATTTGAAACTCACATGCAAAAAGACTACAAACCTGCATATTTTGGCTACCTTCTAGATATAGCAATGTATTTTTATTCTTTGTACAAACTGTAGCGTTGTTATCCTGTCATGCAGAACAGGAACCATGCATCTTGAAAATCAAAGTACATAATCCAGCTGGATGCTACGATAAAATGAGTAAGTTAGTAGGTTTCCACTTTTCTCCTCAGCCCTTTTTATCACATTTAATTAGATTGAAATCTATGTTCTGATCCATCAAAGCATTCAGGAAGGGACTGCACTGTTAACTTCAAACATGTGAGCTGCTTTATTTTCTAGAGAAAAACCAGAACATTCAGGCAACCTTGAGATTCAGACTTTGATTGGTTGCATACGTTTAATACAGGATTTCTTTTCACAAGACACATGGTTCAAACCTGCAACTGAATGGGAAGTGGTTGGGAATCAGTAGATGCTTTTGTTTTTTTACCATCACTGTGTTTTCACATATAAAAGTCAGCTCACCACCTTCTTTCTCCTATTTCCCAAATGTAACAATGTTGAATGTTTTGTGAAGAGAAATCTGCAATGTTAGAACAAAATATTATATATATGTATAAACGTGAGATTATTATTAACATAACAGTGCCGGTGCAATACAACCAGTGTTCAGGTAGGTAGAAGTCATGGTTAAGAAACTGAAATCTCACAAAACCAATAGTGGGGTATTAAATGGGTTTAAAATGAGCAACACTGAAATTATAAAAATGAAGAATTGCACTAGCCATGTTTCTAATGCAACTGATGAGAGTTGGCTTCCTTTGGCTTTGTTTTTGTTTTTTTCCCCCCTCTGTTCTTTTCCTTCTTTTCTTTTTTTTTTTTTTTCATTATATATGAGTAGGAGAAATGGAGATATAATTAATAAAAGACAATGTGATCCATCCAAGACGAACTTAGGAAGCGGGTCAGAGTCCTGTTTTGAGAAAGCAACTTTAGAAAGGACTGGGAGCAGTCAGGATGAAGAATATTTCCCAATCACATTTTGTTTAGGTATAAGTTCAGCAGGCTAATAACTAATGACATTTTGATTATCATGGGCAACAAGAGTAAAGTGAAGAGTACTTCTCTCCCCCCCCCTTCATGAGCCTGACAAAAAAAAAAAAATAATAATAATGAGTGGAAAGGCATGCTAATAGCATAACTTCTTCAAATAGACCTACTCTTACTGCTCCATCCTTTGCAATTTTAAACTCAGAGGATGTATGTTCACCAGAGCAGTCAGTTGGGTATGGGAAGAGGAAAACTGATCCCACACTAGAATAAAGTGGTGGAGTTACTCTTTCCTTCTTCCTGGACAGCTTAGCTTATTCCTGGAAGTGCACACTGCTGTTCACTGCACATTTCCAATGTGCCCCCAAAGGATGAGCTTCCCAGCAAGCAATGGCAGAGTAAGGATGGTTCCTACCTAGAGATTGCTCCTCATTGCACCTTTCCCTGATCTTGAGTCAGGTAATGGTGGGCACAGCTGAACGCAGACACAGCCTTGACTTTTGAAAGAAACATCAACACACATATTACAGCTGCCCTCTTGCAGTAGACCCTCTAGTTTGGATGTGGGAAGTGGCCATCAGGCAAAGTTATTGGCCCAGAGCTAGCTCTGCTGGTGAGGAATTCTTCATTTTAGCACATGGTAATTTAAAACTAACACAGATGTTTCACATACTGCTATCCAAAATGTTCCCGAGCTGGCAAGGTGTATGGAAAACTCACAAGCAGAGAGCCTTGCAGGAGGCAGGTGAGGCTGGGAGAAGTCCTGCACTAGTCAGGGGAGAGTGAAAGAAGAATTTGGGTGATCCCTCCAGCCAGAAGGACCAATGTTCACATAAATTCCTTCATATCAGCTCTGCATAGGTGCAGGAAACAGAAGAACCTCTCAGAAAACACCCCCACTTACTCCTGTGAGATCTTTAGGACAGGGAGATTCAGGAAGAAGCCTTTGCATACAACATCCACTAGTTTTGCCACTGTGCAATAGTCCTTCAGCACTGTAACACCAATGCATGGAGAACTGCCTGGTGAGCACAGCCTATCCACGTTTCAGATTTCCATTCAGAGCATGCAAAGCCATAAATGACAAGTTTTTGTTTCCAAACAAAAACAAGTGAATCTTATTCACAAAGATCTGAGTGCCAGCATTTCCCAAAGAAACAAAGAGTGCCACCTCCCACCGAAGCACAGAAATGCTTAATAGCTTATTAGACAGTGCAATTTACATATCAGAGGGCATTTGTGCATTCCATTTACCTGACAGAGAAAGCAGCAATTACTCCTGTAACCACATTTAAAGAGAAATGAAAAGCATGTGGTTTTATTTGACTGGAGAGGTACAGTCAGGCCATTAATGATACTATCAGAGTGCTTTCTGAGGTTGGAACAAATGCTGTTTGCTCTATTAATGGTTTTGGTTTTGTATCTTCTGGATTTGAGTACTCTCAATACTTTCTTCTTTTTTCCCCACTTATAAGTTGCCTTTCTTCCATTAGTAGGAAGGCCACTCTTTTCTCCATACCTTTTAACCCATTCTTATAGGAGCTGCTAGTCCACATGAAATCCAGGTGTTGCAATGAGTTGCTCTCCTACATAGGCCTCCCTAGGCTATTTTAATTGGTAAGGAGAAATGAAACAAATGAAAATGGAAAGACTGCATAAATAAAGCAAAACAATAGTGGAAGAATACAAGAGCCCTTCCAAGAGCATAGGGAACAGACTGTAACAGTTAGCAGAGTTTGTAAAAAAAGTGAAGACAGAGGTAAAGAAAATTTGTACAAGGCCTTTTTATTTAATTACAATTGTATTCAGGGGATGAGCAACAGCAAAACATGCTCAGATTTGGAAAAAATCAGTCATCCACATGAGTAACAATCACATACGCAGCTCTGCCAATAGCTTGCTCAGCTCTAGATAGCGGTGATGCTGTATCCCCCTGTGGCCTTGCTTCAAGGTGAACTCAAATTTGGCAGAACTCCATGATCAAGCTCAGGTGGAAGCTCTTGGTGGAATTTCAACAGCTAGCAGCTACCATGCGGCTTGCTAGCAGCACATAACCCCCAGGGGTCAACACAGACAACGTCTGAGAAGCCAGCATCCACAATGCCCCCATTTCAGAGGTTTGTATGTTCACCCAGCTCTAGTGCCATGGCCTGACTCCCACCTGGAGGCTGGAGCATGAGAGCATTGGGTGGCTCCTGGAGTGCATCTCTGGGTGCACCATTACTTGGAATGGAGCTTGCAGAACTAATGCAGGTGTCTGCTTTGCTGTGCTCATTCACTGAACATATAGAAGTAGTTTCTGGCGCAACTGCCTTGCCTTCACTATATCCATACTCTTATATTTCAGTTTTAGTCAATATTATGTTTCTTAATGGTTTGTTTCAGTGAAAAATGACTGTCACTAATCACTGTATATGTGTATATATGTATATTCCTGTTATCATTTCAGTGCTCACTGGCTAGAGAGCTGAAAAAAAAAAAATAGAAAAGGTTCCTTCACTGTACTAGATACATACAGATGTGGAGGTTGGTGGCCCTGCATGAGGCAGGGGTGTTGGAGCTTGATGATCCTTGAGGTCCCTTTCAACCCAAGCCATTCTATGATTCAATGATGATTCTACTACTGAAGTTTTAATTTGGTCAAGAAAAGCAACAGCCAAGAATACTCAGAACTCACTGAGATTTAAGCTTCAAGAATTCTGCTCCTTACACTATAAATGTTGTGCTCGTTGATGCCACAGTAATCATTATTTGGAAATTAACAGTTACACTTGTGGCTGAGTGAATTTCAATTCTGTCTGCATTGTAAGTTTCACATTAATCCAAACAACTTCCATAGAAACAACAGCACCTTCACATTAACCAGCTCTGTTGTTACTTCCAATCTAACAATATTTCACAGCAACTCCTCTGGAACTTGGGATGTGAAACTGAGCAACAGCATGCTCTTACACTCACTTTGTCCTTCGGAAATATTGTTCTAAATCTAGTTTAGCTGACGCTGTAGGAACTGAGCATCCTTCCTTGTGACTTTATGATGGTTATAGAAGCAAAATACTGTCCAAACTAAACACCTATCAGTAGTGAAGAAAATGTCTAGATTCACATTGATTCGCTGTGAAAGCATTTCAGCAGATCTAGGAAACAGAATACGTATTTTAGAACGGAAATTTACAAGGCTTCTTGGTCAAGACAAGTAGTGCAGCTTTCTGTAGATTCCCACTCCTTGAGGCTCAGCGAGGGCAAAAAAGGGTTTGGAAAGAAGGGGTGCCAGCCCTTTTCACCTGTCCATTAGTTAGGAGGGGTTGGCTCAGATACTTTGCCGTATCCTGCTGTCCATGGGGGGGCTGCGAGCTGTACTGCATCTATAGGTGCACTGCCCACCTTCCTCTGCTGATATTCATTGCCAAAGCAAAGTGCAGGTAGAGAAGATTGGAAGTGAAAAAAGAAGAAAGAGGAAATGTGCTAAACTTATTTCAAGCTAAGGATGAAGCAAATTGATGAAGTTACATCTTTCTGGGTAACACTATTCAAGTAACAGACCCCAGATCTAACCTCATTCTAGTTTTAACACATCAGTGTAGTCATTAATATCTCAAGCCACTCAACTTTTAAAAATGCAAGTTCATTAAAATTGGACCAGGATCTTAAAGTCAAGAGCAGCTCCCCAGTTCTTACAAAGAACTTTACTGCAGAATCAACTGCAGAGATTCCTCTGCATTCCTTGTAAAATATTCCCCTAAAAAAGAGCTCTTTCTATTTGTAAACTTAAAATCATGCTGAATACAGGGTACCCATCAAATCGAAGTCATAGCAAGAAACTACAAGTTGTCGAACAAATTATTTCCTTCACATACGGGAGATAAGGGAATTTACCGCAAAGATTCATTCAGATCTTGAATCACTGTGACTTACTGCAGGAGAAGAGTTCAGGGATTTCAAACGCTTTAATCCTTCTTAGAATTATAAGTTAAATATTACGGCAAACATTTAGGAAAAAATAATATACTAGTTCGTGCAAGAGACATATCCAGCTTCTGAAGAGAATTTTAGAAGGGCATGCATTGGCATGCCTTGCTCTGATTATACTCAGAAACCTTAAATAGAAATTATTAATAATTATTAAGGGGGAAATTACAGTCAGATAGAACAATGCTTTTCTCTTCTGTGCATGGGTCAAGGAATGTATTGTCATTTCACAAATGTCAAAATTTCGTTGAACGACTGCCCACATATTCCTTTGCTCTACTCCTGGCAAGCTCATCCTTTCTTTTCAGCACCATATGCCAAGTTTTCCATGCCCACATGCTGAGCCATGTGTTGTGTCTTTAACAAAAGTCACAAAAGACATGGCAATGCAATAAAGATGTTCTTTATTTGCCTATAGCTATGTCACAAAACCAGTACTAGCCAATTGTCTCCACTGGCCATCCCCAGCAACTTCTCTATAAACACTAATTCATTTTGACCTAAGCATTTAGTGATAATTAAATTGTTTCTTGCCAAAAAACATGCCACTTTCAGGAAGCCCTAGAGTTCTGACTAGATGGAAAAAGACAGTTTTCGATTTCACAATCAGACAATCTCTGGATGCCAGAAATACCAATCACAGCACACTTCTGCTGCTGCTATAGCTGGTCTGACGAAGATGAAGGAAGAAGAGCAATTTTCTTCTTCTAAAGGTTCTGAAGGAGATATCATTGGCTCAGCTACCTGGCATCAAAGAATTCAGGGCAATCCTATAACACAGTAAGGAGTTTGCAGTGACATTTAATATTTTAGGTACAATGCCAAAAAACAAAAAAAACAACCCACAGTCTTTCCTGATGTTCCTCTCCTGTGGCAGTGTTCTTAGCCACAGATGTCAGAAGACCAGGTGTTGGTTCTTTTATCCAGACCACAGGCACCTAAGCTCCACAACAGTTATGTAAAATATCTACAGACAGAAGAATGCAATGTGGAGTGCTGATGCACTTCATCCCATGTCTTAATTCTGAGTTACACATTGTGAAGATCTAATCTACTACAAAAACTTTCAGGTTATGCTAGATCAATCTAGAGCTATGACATTGCTGCTCTAGAACACCACATAATGTTCAGTGCAGATAGTTGGAATATAATCCCTCTTGGGCATCTAATTTGGGATGTTAAGCTGTGGGTTCTTACAAGAAGGAAAGACAACTGAACTTGCCATATCAGTCAAACAGAGTTGGGTATGCTAGTATATACCACCCACAAACATAAAAACTGGTGAAAGGGACTTTAAAGTGTGCAAGTGGTCTCTCCTACTTATTTTCAAAAAACAAACAAACAAAAAAACAAAACAAACAAACAAAAAAAAAAAAACAGCTGTTTCCTCAGTAACCTTCAAATACAAGATATCTGAATTGCTCTGAAACAAAACTTTAACCTTTTTATCTCAAAGCCATTTTCAGACATACACAGCTTTTGTTCTACTTCAAAAAGCACCAAAACCAGACCCATTTTTGTCTGAAGGAGGAAGAATAACTGCTTCACTGCATTATGCACGAGGTTGGCTTAGATTGCCCACAGGATGACTAGACTACGTGCCGTGACACCAAGCAAGGATTCCTCAACATGTAAATGACTGCAAGCAGGATGCTTCGAGAGCAGTGATCCATGTTACTGCTCTAAACAGCTCTCAAGAGTCTAAAAGGCAGAATACAATGGAAGGCTTCCTTCTTACGTGCCTCTTCTGCCATCATGAAGTTTGATTTTGACTTATCTTGCAGTTCTCTTAACTGCAAGCATTTCAGCACATGCCAGTCAGCATCAGAACGATCTTTAACTGGAATGGAAAGCAAATTTCCTCCTGACAAGTGAATCTGTGCACAAATTTCTCTTATCCCAGTAAAACCCATTTCATATTTCAACTTCAGAGAAAATTTTTTTAAAAATACAAAAACTCACTATAATCTAAAATGCTTCCCCTTGATAAATAATAATTGAGCTACATGTTGCCAAGTAGCCACAAAGCTGGAAAATTCTGCTAATTAAATCCTCACTTTGGGATCAAAGCTCAAAATGCTTCAGAGAGTAATGAACTTGGGCCAGGCAGGGAATCACTGAATCACCAAGGTTGGGGTAGACCTCTAAGATCACCCAACCAACCACCTACCACCAATATTTCCCACTAAAGTAAAGGCCAGGGCAGCTTTCTGCTTCCATTCCCTGGTGGAAACTTTGCTAATGTACAAGAACCTGCTCCTCATAACCCCATTCATTCGTAACTCTTCCTGCCATCATCAACAAGCTATTTATGGAATGGTCACATCTTGTTTGTGCTGGAGTCAAAGAGAATTGACCATTCAGAATAAGTTGCCCCATGGGTGATGCTGAGAGGCCTTAAGTTTTCAAAGCAATGCAAGGATGAATCAAATCTTAGTACCTGTGGAACGTGGCTTTGAAAGAAGCAGCAATGCTTTCCACAGGTCAGTAAGAGCAGTTTGTTAGGATTGAGCTGCAGCATAGCTCATAGAGTTACCAGTGATGTGTGGACAAGTCCCACACATTTCAGCTGCCAGTACTTCTTTCCAACAGGTCTCATGAGCTTCATCTAAACATGCTTCCCCCATGCCAGAAGAGAGTTTTCTAAGGAGTAACAAACCAGGGTCATTTCAGCTTTCTGCTTTGAGACAGAAATCTTCTCAAACTGTATACACTTTACTCATCCTCCTCAACAGAGACTTTGCAGTGGAGTAACTACTGGAAAATGTCAAAGACCTTGGGTTTGCTTGCTTACAGGTACACATGCTAACAAAGACGGGACAGCTAAAGCAAAGCTGGTTGCTCCATAATCATGACACTGAATGCAGTTCCCAAATGGTACATTCCTCACATGGATCATGTAAAATTTTAAGCTTTTGGGTTTGGGCTTTTTTCCCCCACAGGGAAAGGCTGTACTGTGTCACTTCCAGATGTTGTCCTACTGTGACATGTTCTGTGGGCTCAGCTGTCATCCACAAGCAGCTGTTTCTCTTCATCCTGTAGCCTGTGAACATTTTGCCTTTAGCAAAAGTCTGTTCAAGCAGTATCTTTGAGTTTCAAAGAGCTGATTTATTTCTTTTTCAGTTTTGTGTGTTTCTATTTTTGAGGAGAAACAGAGAACCATAACTTATTTCTCCTTCAACTCACGTTTCACAGGCCTCTATTTGTTCCCCCTGCTTAGCATGGAATTTTACTACAAAACTGAGAGAGAGGTTAAGTTTTCTCTAAAATTATTACCCATAATCAACTTTAACAGTGCATGTTTAAAAACACCTTGAGCTTCTCTTTCTTGTAAGTAAGCCATTAAAGCTGTAGAAGACTTTATTTGAATCCAAGCTCAGGCAAATTGAACAGGAGTCAGATTTTTTTCTTGCAGACCATTATCTTGAGTTGACAAACAACTTTTTAAGGTAGACTGTATATTCTTATCTCTTTTTCAAAATTTTATTAAAAATAAGCCATGCTTTACTTTAGGTACAGAGTTGATTCATTCTTTCCCCCTATTCCTATTATTTCCATTGAAGATGGGACAGACAAAGTGCTCAAAATAAAGAATGCTTAAATCAGTACTATTCGAACACCCTGTGGTCAGTGGGAATTTCCTGCACAAAACAGAGGGGTTTTGTTTTAACCAAAAGTCTACATAGTACATAACATTTTCATTAATGCTTTCATCTTTTGCATACTATTTTGTTAATCTTTCTTGGACAAATCCATGATAGATGCTTAGTGAAGAGTTGTGCATTGTAAGTTTGCTGCAATTTGCAAATGATGTTTACTACTTAGTAATATTCAGATGGCTGTTGGATATTCAGAAAAATCTGAATCTGTCAAATCGCTGCTTTTGCAAATGATGATTGACGGAGACCAGCTCAAGACGCCTGGGACAGACGGGCTTAGGCTCTGGTGGCGCAAAAAGCAATCTATTGTTGTTACAGGCTTTTTATATCTTTTAGCTACAGGAGTATACAATACTTAAATCAGATAACATTCGTGCAGCTGACAGCAATAGATCATTATTTAATTAACTCTTTTGTGGATTATGATCAGTACAGTGATCAAAAGGCGTTCTATTCACAGAACATGTTCTGCTCTTGGTCACGGAACGAAGAAGCTGTAACTTATGCTTGCCAGTCTCACATGACAGTCCTTCCCTTTCAGGAGGAGCCGCACGTTCCCTGTTTGACCCTTTCAGGCCAGCCAGGTCTGTTCTGCTTAACAGTCTTCCTCAGATGATCCTGAACGTTTAGACTTAAAACCAAACCACTCTTCCATGTAGTAATAGCTTTGTTTATGCAAACAAGAAAGAAATTGTTAATACGGAGAGCCAGCCCTATCTCTGCAGTGATACAGAAATACACATCTGCTGGAAGAAAGTCAAGGAAATATCTGCCAATATTTACTTTTGATGTCACTGCATTTGCTTTGGACTCTTAAGATTTGGGCTCATGCAATCTGAGAAATGCTGAGTAATAACCATATTTCCTTCCAAAGGAGTTAATATTTCAAATATTTATCATCCCAGCATGTCTGAGATTCTTTGTGCTCACTGTAAGTCAGTGAAGAGTCCAATAACTGATTCAGAAAGCTGTCACCTTTTAACAGACTATTATGGAAGCGTTACTAACTTCACTGAGTCATAAAAACCAATGTTGGCTGTTCTGTACACAATTGTGAAATCCCTTCTTTATTAGGCATCTCATAAGAATTTGCCAGAACCCAAGCTCTGTTTCTTCCTTTCCGTTTTCAAAGCCACACACACATTCAAATACAAAAAAATTTGAATCTCACACCCAAGTTCAGGTGTTCTTTGTCATTTTTTTCCCTCTAGAGATTTCTCTTTCAAGCATCCTTCTGGAATTTATCTCCTGTGAGCACGTCTTTGCTCTTCCCAAGCTTTGTAAGAGGATGTGCTGTGCAATCCCAGGGGTCGCACGGTCTCTAGAGGCCAAAACAAAGATTATTTAAAAGATGAGAGCAGGGGATCAACTTTCTGCTCTCACCAACTTGAAATCCATATTTACCACTTCTGATTGTTTTTCCTAATCCCCCTGCTTTTATTATGCTGTACTTGAATAAATCACGTTTTCCATGAAGTGGTAGAGACTACAGAAGCAGAGACAAAGCCAGAACAATTCTTGGGTACATCATCTTATTTGTACATGTCCCAGCAGCATGATTTAATTCCCAAGCACAAAGGAGACGGTGAAGGCCCCATGAGACTCATTAGGAGGCAGCATTCCTGTTTGGTCTGTATGCACAACCAAGAGCACTGCTGTACCAGCAGGAAAGCTTCTCTGCACATGCTGCTGTTAGTGCAGAGCTCCTCATGCTCTGCTGTGGCTGGGCTGAGTGAGAGAGATGATTTCTCTATATTTTCTCTAGCACTTTTTGGTACAGGTAGGTCTCCTTGATACCAGTGTTATAAATCTCAGCTTCAAAGGGAGGAGATTGGGCCAATATGAGTGCAAATTACACTTCTAACCAGAATAACTATGACCAAAACAAACTGAAAAATGCATTTTGATGAGCTTCCTTGGCCAAACTGCTTTTGTTAGCTCCATCTAGAGAGAGGTCAGTAAAAGAGGATCCCAATACAATGGACCCAGAAACATATGGCCATTTATTTAGCTTGAATTTTGTTGAGGAGGGACAACAATCTGTGCATTTGCTGAGCAAATAAACTTAAACCACAACAGGAATTTGTAAGCTTTCTTCCCCCCGCATGGAAGGTACACTAGCAAGTGCACTAAGATCTGTTTGCTAGCACTCCACCTAGTTGAGCATCATCTAGAGCCACAAGATTAATTCTACTATTGATCTGTGGACTTCCACCTTACCTTTGTAAAGAGGGAAAGATTTCAAAACTCAGTATTTCTAGCAAAAGCCATGAGCACATGCACTATTACTGATGCCTTTAAATAGCCGAAGCCTATCACAGCACAAAGGCTTATCTTCTCTACATACACTCGGGAGGTTCATTTTTGTGGATGACAAGAGCAGGGAATGCTTTCTACCACAGTATTCATTAGGACATTATGATCTGGCTTTTGGAAAGATGGAATAGCTGGGTAGAACTCAGTGGGACATCTCAAGTTGGACATCAGGAAAAATTTCTCCTCCAAAAGAGGGCAGGAGCTGGAACAGGCTGCCCAGGGAGGTTGTGGAGTAACCACCCCTGGAAGTGTTCAAGAAATGTTTAGATAGCAGACTGAGGGGCACAGTCAGGGAAATATTGGTAGTTGGCAGACAGCTGGAATGAATTACCTCGGAGATCTTTCCCAACCTTGGTGATTCTATGGCACTGTAACATGATGGAAAGCACAAGACAGTAGAGCAGCAAGGTCCCAAGCCACAGCAAGTGAGGATCCGCTCAGACACAACAGCAGTGAATGCAGAAATAAGGGAAAGAAACTGCTTACCCTCAGAAGGCCTGTAAGCTTCTCTGGTAGGCAAGGATCTCCAACTTAAAAAAAAAAAAAAAAAAAAAAAAAAAAAAAAAAAAAAAAAAAAAAA
>NW_024962288.1:4874459-5039975 GCF_019238085.1 Lagopus leucura
AAAAAAAAAAAAAAAAAAAAAAAAAAAAAAAAAAAAAAAAAAAAACACCACACCAGCACTACCAACACTACCAACCCATAAATGAGCTCTGGGAAGGGGTGGATCTTGGCTCCAACCCTTCTGATGATTCAGGTGCATTACTCGCACCTGAGCTCCCTTCAGTTGGCCCTGTCTTCCTACCAGGTGCTCAATCAAGCCATGAGCTAGCGTTTCCACTACAATGTGCTCCAGTTGAAGGCCAATAACAAGTGGGGTA
The DNA here is from genome assembly GCF_019238085.1 of Lagopus leucura. Taxonomy (NCBI): domain Eukaryota; kingdom Metazoa; phylum Chordata; class Aves; order Galliformes; family Phasianidae; genus Lagopus; species Lagopus leucura. The sequence goes on from NW_024962288.1 coordinate 4,874,716, forward strand.
CTGCAGGAGCCTCTTATGGAAGAGCTGGAAGAGCTCTCGAGTTGTTGGCAGACAGAAAGCTGAATGTGAGCAAGACAGCTTGATAGCAAAGGAGAAAGCCTGGGATGTATGAACAAGGAGAACAGCCAGGAGACCGAGGGAAGCAATCATCTCCTTCCAATACTCCTTTTTGTTCTCACACAAATCAAAACTCATTGGACTACATACAGAATACCAAGACAGACATGGGATCCACAGTATAAGTCAGATATGGACAAACTGGAGCTTAGCAGAGGGCCACCAAAGATGCTCAGTACACTGGGGCACCTGGGCTATATGGGGACACTGATGGACCTGGACTTGTTGAAACAGAAGAAGACAAGGCTTCAGGTGAACCTCATCTCTACCTCAGCTCAGCACCACATGTTTGCTAATTCCCATCACAGTGTGACAGGGGAAAGAATTGGAAAAAAGGCAAAAATCTGAGACAAAGGCTGAGACAAAGACAGCTTAATAGAACGGAAAATGAAGGGAAAATAGTAATAGTAACAATAAGGAATACACGAAAAGAGTGATGCACAATGCAATTACTCAACACTTGCTGACCAATGCCCGGTCAGTCCCCAGCAGCAGCCCCCAGCCAACTCCCCCACTGCTACTGCTCAGCCTGTCTGCCCCCCTGCTCTTGGGGGTTGTAAGAGCCTGACTCAGTTCACCAAAGAATGAACAAACTAGTCTGATACAGAACTCCGATCAAAACAATGTGTATTTTCTGTCAATATGTTACAGCAGGATTCCATGTAATTACCAGTTATCTCCTATCAAACGTATACAGCTTAATTGTTTAAAGATGCTTTTTTTCCTCTAACTTTCAGCAGTGTAAGCTCAGCAAGTGATAAGCTCTCCTCTCAGTCAGCTGAGCATAACCGGCAATCTTGTCCAATCTTTGGCACAGTTGAAGAAGACCAATCCCTACCTACACTTGAAATATATTAAGCTGGCTCAGACTCACAAATCTGTGCACATTCATTCAGGCATTCTGAAAATGACAGCATTTTCTAGCTGCTTGGCTATTGGCTAAGACATTTTTTGAGAAAACAAATATCAATAATCAGATGGATGTGTCCCATTAATCTTCTAAAGCTGGTACCAATTCCAAAACAAAAGTCTTGCAGAATACTTCTTACATTAAATATTTGAGAATCTCCTATTATGAAATAGTTGAAAAGAGGCAGTAAATCATGACTGAACCCTTGCAGATCAATGAAGAACTGTAGATGTTCTCTTCAAAGGGATGTCATTTACTATTTCAGCAAGGGCTCTCTAAACAATCGACAGTGCCAGACTTCAAGCTGGGAAACAAGTTGTATATTCAGAGATTTAAGTATCCTCTGGTCTCAAGTATTTGTCTTTATCATCTCTTTCTTAACATTACTCATTTTCAAGAAACTCGAGGCTCTCTCAGCCTGTCCTCGTAGAGGAGGTGCTCCAGACCTCCGATCATCTCCATGGCCCTCCTCTGGACCTGATCCCACAGCTCCACATCCTCCTTGTGTTGGGGGCCCCAGAACTGGACGCAGTGCTCCAGGTGGGGCCTCACGAGAGCAGAGCAGAGGGGCAGAATCCCCTCCCTCCACCTGCTGGTCACACTTCTCTTGATGCGACCCAGGATACCTGTGGCCTTCTGGGCTGCCGGCGCACACTGCCGCCTCATGTCGAATCTCTCATCAATCAACACCCCGAAATCCTTCTCCTCAGGGCTGCTCTCAAGCTGTTCTCCACCTAACCTTTATCTGTGCTTGAGATTGCCCTAACCCAGGTGGGGTTCCACTTGGCCTCGTTGATCTTCAAACCACAGCAAACTCTTTCCTGGTGAAAACAAACTCTGTCTTCAGCACTATCTGTCAGTACGAGTGATCTGTTAATTTTATTGTCTGACTTGAGCAAAGTCATTATCTCTGTAATTAGAAAAGAGAACAATGAGCTAGAAATACCACTAATCTACTAACAACCAACTGGAATTGCTTTGCAATCATGAATCAAATTGAGGCTTATTTTATTCGGACTCTGTCCAGACATCACCTGACATCTGAGTAGGCAGGGATATTCTTCTCCCTTTTCTCACAGGCTGATGACCAGAGCAGTAAGAGATAATACTTAAAAAAATTTTAAATGACTCTTATCCTAGACTTACTTCATATTTCTTGCCCAGTTGCAAGCAAGTGTGATTACTTCTGCTTCTGTCTACCACCTTCTGTTCAGAGCTTGTGCTACCTCCTACTTCAATAGAATCATGGAATGGTTTAAGATGGAAAGGATGTCTGGAGGTCATCTGGTCTAAGCCTCTGTTCCTCTGTTCAAGCAGGGCCACCCAGAGCCACATTCATACAGCTTTTGGATATTCCCAGGAACATTTGCTATGTAGTCAACATTGCAGTGAAAAAGTGTTTCCTGATATTCAGAAGGATTCTCTTGTGTTCCAGTTCGTGCCCAGTGCCTCCAGTCCCAGCACCAGGCACCACTGAGAAGAGCTTCTTCTCTGTTCCTTCCCCTCAGGCATTTTATAGGTGTTGATAATATCTCAGTGAGTCTTCTCCAGGCTGAAGAGCCATGCTTCCACAGTATCTCAGAGCAGAGGTGCTCCAGTGCCTTCAGGATCTTTGTGGCCCTGCAAAGGGCTCTCTCCAGTACATCCATGCCTCTCTTGCATTGGGGAGCCCAGAGCCAGGAACAGTGTGCCAGGTGCTGCCTCACCAGTGCTGAGTAGAGGGGAAGAACCATCCTTTCACCTGGTAATAATACTTTGTGCATTTTTTGCATATCCGTTTTCTAAGATATCCAGACATCTTTGGACATCTCAGTTCTCTCTCTGTTCCACATTTGGTGAACCAGTATGACTGATTTGCCTTTTGTACATTCTGCTGTATGATCTGATTTCTGATTAACCTGAGCTTCCAGTCAGCAAGAATTTACCTACCCAGAGGCCAAGAATTCCTTAAATACCAGGAAATAATTCCTATCCCAACCTCCATGTGCAGTTCACAACTGCAGTATAACCAATATAATTATTCTGGCATGAAAAGCAACCTCCATGCATTCCTGGATTTTTTTGTAAACCCCTCCTTCTAGTAAAATGTAAAAGCACAAGCACAAAAAACTGTTTTGTTCCAAGCATGGAAATGGTGGTGGGCTCTATGGGCCTCTTATGGTAAGTGAAAACCTACACCCACATGAGGATAAAGAAGCAACCTAGACAAAGCACCGCAGCATTTGACAAAATCAAGCCCTTAAGGAAGGAGAAATTAGAAAAAAAATATGTCACTTATTAAGAGAGCAACAATAAAGAATTGATTTCTTTGCAAAGAACAAAAATAGGAAAACAAAGAGTATTCTTTGTCTAAGAACTGTTTCTCAAAGACTCACCAGACTTTTGCAAGTCAGAATCTACCAATTCAAACTGACAGGATTGAAGGAGTTCCCACCTCTCATCCAGAAGTCAACTGAAAGAGTTTAACGTACCATCAGGAAGGGAAGCCCTCCCCACAGTGGGGTTTCAAACATCAGAATCCTGGTTCTAAGAGGATATCAAGGCCTGGTACTGTCACAGGTAGTCCACCAAAAAAAGGCAATATGGTTCTCCTTCCATAGCACTTTTCAAGCATTTCTGCTTTTCTGTAGACCTTGATCAATTTAGCCTTATGAAACTCAGTCCAAAGACATGAATATTCTTTTTAATTTAAGGAATAAATTAAATAATAGAGCAAACACTGTTCTGGATCCTGGGAATATGGAGGTAGCTTTAGACCAGGACAAAAATCAAGAAGTTAACATGGGAGTTCCACTGTCTGGGTGCTTACTATGGATGTTCCAACAAACCTACTCCTTCTGTAGCTTTGTGCATTGTTTGAAATATTTGAATTGTTCATTGCAAGCAAGCAGTCTGTGCAATATTTTTTTATTATTAGCAGATCCTTCTAGACATCTGCAAATACATCTTTTTATCCAATACAGCTTTTTCTTTCCAAGGTGTGAGTCATCTGACTTGTGTCAGATGTTCCTTTTAGCAAGAGATACTCTAATGGCAATTTTCCACTTTTTGACTGTAAAGGGATTATGGGATGATTGATTAGCTTGGACACTGATATCAGCATTTAGCTACGTTAATTTTATCCATAAGGACTACAACTTTGGAATGAATCCTAAATATTTCTACTTAGTTTTAAAAGCTTCCTGGTAGAGACAATAGAGTCTGCAACTCTCCTGTAGACACCATGCTCAAAGCTAGGAAATTTCACTCAGGCATTCAGAAGTGGATCTCTCACCTTCAGAATGATAAAAATTCTTACTGAGGACCTTAAATAGTGACTTTGGCAAGGGTAACCACTAGCCATGTTATTGAAGCAGCAATTAAAGCATGCTATTCTCATCACACTCGTGCGAGACACCCAAGAATCAGTTCCATATGAAATGTATAGATAAAGGGAAACCAAGAAACTCAACTACAGAGCAGATCTCTCATACGTGGGGAATATTGCCTGGACAAGACATAGCCTTCCATATTTATGGCCTGCTTATTTAGCCAGACATTAACAAAGCTGTACTGAATTGTTGTGAACTAACAAAAAATCAGAGAGAAAATAAACAGAAATAATCAGATTCCCCAATTTTAAGGAAACTCTACCTTCATATAGTTTGTTTGTATACATTTGTATGTAAGTTCTTTACAAAACTAAATCCGTATCTTCAAAAACTGATCTGTTCTTCTTTCATATTTTCCCACAGAAATAGTGGTACTACTGGGGTGAAACATGCTTCAAACAAAACAACAAAACAACAAAAAAATCTTTATAGCACTTGATTCATATGCCTAGAATTGGGAAATTTGTTACAGACTTAAGAAGGAGGAACAGTAACTCTGTGATATAAGTTGTATTTCTAAGAAGTTGTATACATTTTAGACTAATAAACAGATGCATGATGCGTACTAATGAAGAACAAAAGTATCATGTGGATTTAATGATACGTACAAGTGCAGGAACTAAGATGTGAAGTCTTTCATTCCTTTCAATGACATTAACCAGGCTCTCCAGTCACTGTAACATGATAAAAAGAGGTACTGTTTTAAGAAATAGAATTCCCAGCAGAACTGATAGTAAGAAAACATAGGCCTTGAGACTCATCTGTTCCTCAACAGGAGCTGGTGTAAGAACCATCCCAGCACAAAGCACAAAGCAACTATCAGGGTTGGTTGGTTTTTTAACCTACCATAGTAGGTAAAAAAAGCAAACTGAATACAGTTTGATGCTAAACAAAAGTACTTGTGTCATGGTTTTGTGATTCTTGTTATTAGTGTTCCATAACTGGCTGCCCGTGGCCTGGACAGGTATACTCTTCACTGGGTAAAGAACTGGCTAGAGGGCCATGCCCAACAGGTAGTGGTTAATGGAGCTAAATCCAGCTGGCGACCCGTTACGAGTGGTGTCCCCCAGGGGTCGGTACTGGGGCCCATCTTGTTTAATATCTTTATTGATGAGCTAGATGAGGGGATTGAGTGCACCCTAAGTTTGCTGGGAGGTGGCCAAGCTGGGAGGTGGCGTGGATCTGCCTGTGGGTAGGGAGGCCCTCCAGAGGGATCTGGATAAGCTGGATCACTGAGGTGAGATGAATGGGATGAGGTTCAACAAGGCCAAGTGTCGGGTCCTGCACTTTGGGCACAACAACCCCATGCAGCATTATGGGCTTAGGGCTGAGTGACTGGATGAGTGTGAAGAGGAAAGGGACCTGGGGGTGTTGGTTGGTGCTCGGCTGAACATGAGCCGACAGTGTGCCCGGGTGGCCAAGAGGGCCAACGGCATCCTGGCCTGCATTAGAAATAGTGTGACCAGCAGGAGCAGGGAGGTGATCATCCCCTGTACTCAGCTCTGGTGAGGCTGCATCTCGAGTACTGTGTTCAGTTTTGGGCCCCTCACTACAGGAAAGACATTGAGGCTCTGGAGGGTGTCCAGAGATGGGCAACGAAACTGGTGAGGTGTCTGAAGCACAAACCTTATGAGGAGCGGCTGAGGGAGCTGGGATTGTTCAGTGTGGAGAAGAGGAGGCTCAGGGGAGACCTCACTGCACTGTACAAAACCCTGAAGGGAGGCTGTGGTGAGGAGGGGTTTGGCCTCTTCTCCCAGGCAACGAGCAGGACACGGGGTAATGGCCGCAAGTTGTATCAGAGGAGGTTCAGGTTGGACATAAGGAAGAACTTTTTCTCTCAGAGAGTGGTCAGGCACTGGAATGGCTGCCCAGGGAGGTAGTGGAGTTGCCGTCCCTGGCAGTGCTCAAGAGGCATCTGGATGACGTGCTGCGTGATGTGGTTTAGTGCTAGTGGTGGCAATGGTGATGAGGAGACGGTTGGACTGGATGATCTTATAGGTCGTTTCCAACCTTGTGATTCTATGACTATGATTCTATGATAGTTCTGGGTATACCTTTCTCAGAAGAGAATAATTACAAATGCTGGAAGACTTCACTGCTCCATTTCCATTTTCCATTTGGAAGGAAAGACAAACTGCTCATGAGTCACAAGATTGACCTTTCTTTTACTGCTCATCTCTGCATGTGTGCTCCCTAGCTGTGTTGCCTTCAGCAAGGCCTTCAGTTTTGGACACTCTCATCTTATTTGATTTGTTAGCTTCAGTTCCAAATATATTGCATTATATTTCTAAGAAGTTGTGTACATTTTAGACTAATAAACAGATGCAGAAGTATACTGATGAAGAACAAAAGTATCATGTGGATTTAATGATATGTACAAGTGCAGGGACTAAGGCCCATCTGGTGGCCTTCTATGATGGACTGACAGCATCGGTGTACAAGGGAAAGGCGACCGATGTCATTTACATGGACTTGAGCAAAGCCTTTGACGTGGTCCCCACCACATCCTTATCCCCAAGTTGGAGGGATGTGGATTTGACCGGTGGACCACTCAATGGATAAGAAACTGGTTGAAAGGCCGCAGACAGAGGGTGCTCATCAATGGCTCTGTGTCAAGGTGGAGGTCGGTAAATAACGAGCAGCGTCCCCCAGGGCTCTGTCTTGGGACCGGTGCTCTGTAACATCTTTATCAGTGACAGTGATGATGGAATCGAGTGCATCCTCAGCAAGTTTGCTGACAACACCAAGCTGAGTGGTATGGTTGACACGGTGGAAGGAAGGGATGCCATTCAGAGGGACCTTGACTGGCTGGAAAGGTGGGAACAGGTGAGCCTGATGAGGTTCAACACAGCAAAGTGCAGAGTTTTGCACTTGGGCTGGAGGAATCCCAGATATCCATACAGACTGAAGGGAGCGGTCCTTGAGAGCAGCCCTGTGGAGAAGGACCTGGGGGTGCTGATGGATGAAAAGTTAACATGAGCCAGCAGTGTGCTCTTGCAGCTCGGAAAGCAAATGGTATTCATCAAAAGAGGAGTGGCCAGCAGGGACAGGGAGGTGATTGTCCCCCTCTGCTCTGCTCTTGTGAGGCCCCATCTGCAGTGCTGTGTCCAGGTCTGGAGCCCCAGTAAGAGAAAGACAGGGAGCTGTTGGAGAGGGTCCAGAGGAGCCACAGAGATGATCAGGGGACTGGAGCAGCTCCCCTATGAAGACGGGCTGAGGGAGCTGGGCTTGTTCAGCCTGGAGAAAAGAAGGCTGCAGGGTGACCTCATTGCAGCCTTCAGTACCTAAAGGGAACCTACAAACAGGAGGGGAATCAACTCTTTGAAAGGGTTGATAACAGCAGGACAAGGGGAAATGGTTTCAAGTTGAGGGAGGGAAGATTTAGATTGGACGTCAGGGGGAATTTCTTTACAGAGAGAGTGGTGAGGTGCTGGAACAGCTGCCCAGAGAGGCTGTGGATGCCCCGTCCATTCCTGGAGGTGTTCAAAGCCAGGTTGGATGGGGCCCTGGGCAGCCAGGGCTGGTATTAAATAGGGAGGTTGGTGGCCCTGCATGTGGCAGGGGGTTGGAGATTCCTGATCCTTGAGGTCCCTTCCAAACCTGGCCATTCTGTGATTCTGTGATATTGCGTTATCTCTCATCCCACTATCGTATTTAGTAAATTAGTTTTCTCCCTTAGCTCATTGCCGCTGTTTTGTTTTTAGGCCCATCTCTTTACCTTTTCCCTTTTTTCCCTTCCTCCTCTCCTGGGTCATTGGGTCCCTCTGACCCAGCTGTCATGGAATTGGGCTGAACTGGCCCAAGAAACCATTGACAAATTGCCGTAATTGAAAGAGCACAAAACGTGTATTCTTTGTACAGGAAGAGATGATAAAAAATTCTTCTTTACATCTGTCTTTAAAAGTCAGACCAGTTATCCTCAGGATACTCCTCTCTCTGACCTGGTAATCTCGGCTGGGGAGCATACTAACCCCCCTGTGATTCTGAAAGAAACAGTCAGAGACCTACTGCTCCAACTGGACTGTCACAAGTCGATGGGGCCAGATGAGATCCACCTGAGAGTGCTGAGGGAACTGGCGGAGGTGATAGCCGAGCCGCTTTCCATCATCTGTCAGCGCTCCTTGTTGACTGGTGAGGTCCCAGAAGACTGGAGGCTTGCCAATGTGACTCCCATTTACAGGAAACGTCTTAAGGAGGATCCGGGGAACTACAGGCCTGTTAGCCTGACCTCGGTGCCAGGGAAGGTGATGGAGCGGATTGTCTTGAGGGAGATCATGCGGCATGTGCGGGATGAGCGGGGGATCAGGCCTAGCCAGCATGGGTTCATGAAGGGCAGGTCCTGCTTGACCAACCTGATCTCCTTCTATGATCTAGTGACCCATCTGGTGGATGAGGGAAAGGCTGTTGATGTGGTCTACCTAGACTTCAGCAAAGCCTTTGACACTGTCTCCCACAGCATTCTCCTGCAGAAGCTGGCAGCCCGAGGCTTGGATGGGTACACTCTTGGCTGGGTAAGGAGCTGGCTGGAGGGCCGGGCACAGAGAGTGGTGGTGAATGGAGTCAAATCCAGCTGGCGACCGGTCGTGAGTGGTGTTCCCCAGGGGTTGGTGCTGGGGCCTGTCCTCTTCAATATCTTTATTGATGACCTGGATGAGGGCATCGAGTGCACCCTCAGTAAATTCGCAGATGACACCAAATTGGATGGAAGTGTGGATCTGCCTGGGGGTAGCGAGGCCCTACAGAGGGATCTGGACAGGCTGGAGAGCTGGGCTGGAGCCAATGGGATGAGTTTCAACAAGGCCAAATGCCGGGTCCTGCACTTCGGCCACAACAACCCCAAGTGACGCTACAGGCTTGGGGCGGTGTGGCTGGAGGACAGCGTAGAGGAAATGGACCTGGGGGTATTGATGGATGCTCGGCTGAACACGAGCCGACAGTGTGCCCAGGTGGCCAAGAAGGCCAATGGCATCCTGGCTTGCATCAGAAACAGTGCTGCCAGCAGGAGCAGAGAGGTGATTGTTCCCCTATATTCAGCACTAGTGAGGCCGCACCTCGAGTACTGTGTCCAGTTTTGGGCCCCTCACTGCAAGAAAGATATTGAGGCCCTGGAACGTGTTCAAAGGAGGGAAACAAAGCTGGTGAGGGGTCTGGAACACAGGCCATATGAGGAGAGGCTGAAGGAGCTGGGAATGTTCAGCCTGGAGAAGAGGAGGCTCAGGGGGGTCCTCATTGCTCTCTATAACTTCCTGAAGGGAGGTTGTAGTGAGCTGGGGGTCGGCCTCTTCTCTTGTGTCATTAGTGATAGGACCAGAGGGAATGGCTTCAAGCTACGGCAGGGGAGATTCAGGCTGGACATTAGGAAGTATTACTTTTCAGAAAGGGTGGTCAGGCACTGGAATGCACTGCCCAGGGAGGTGGTGGAATCACCGAGCCTGGGGGTGTTCAAGGAAAGGCTGGATGTTGTGTTGAGGGACATGGTTTAGTGGGAGCTACTGGGAATAGGTGAATGGTTGGACTGGATGATCTTTTAGGTCTTTTCCAAACTTGGTGATTCTATGATTCTATGAAAATAATTCAGTCTATCAAACACTATGCAGATAAGGCACAGTGCAGCACGAAAAGCTGTTTGCCATTATATAGACATGTGATAAACATCACATTTCAGAGAGGTTCATCAGAGAACATTTTACTGAGGTTTTGACTGTTAAACTTCACTCAGATAAATAAGTGCCTCTTTGCGAAAATACTCAGAACTGCCCCAAACCAGGGAGAGAGCTGTGCCCATGAAAACCCACCCCTTCTCATTTGAAATTCATAAGTCCCTGTGCATTACTCCCAGATTTCTGCCTATGACATTTCAGACCAGAATACACCCTGTCCTAAACAAAAAGAGAAGAATATTATCTTTAATTCTTCTGCTCAGCAAAACTGAGAAGGCTCCATTCAATGAAGCCTATCATACAAATTTTATGGTTTCTATTCATTACGGAAAGAAAAACAATATGCTTCACAGCTCAATGGTTTGATCATTCAAGCTGCCCTGTAAAAAGCTCGGGTGAGACTTTTTTGTCTTTCCCAGTTCCCAGCAAAGCACTGAGGGAGGATCTGCTAGGAGCCCCACAAGCATCCTAATTGCTTGGCTGTGGCTAACATTTTTTCCATACGCACAAAAGAAACCAAGCATTCATTTTTCATATGTAAGATTTTTTATTAAATGAATGTGATTTTATGGCTGACACTAGTTATAAATAATACTTAAATCAGCTTGGTGTCCCGAGAAGCAAGTTATATTCAAAGAGACCTTGTGGTAATGAATCTAGTTATTTTTTGGCTCAGTGGGACATCTCAAAGACTAGATGAATGTGATATTCTATTAATAAATTACTAAATGATTAGGGAGTTAAAAAATCAGGATAAAATACCCCCAGGATAAAATGAAGAGGAATATGGTAAATAGGAGCTGTAGTCGCTGAACCTTGTTTGTTGCACTTGAAGATCTGCAAGGTGCAGGAGAGGTCCCTGAGCTGTGTGGGCTGATCTGCCCATATTATTTACACAATCACACAACCATTTCACAGTGCTTCATGCATTACTCCTTTCCACAATGCAGCCATTTTGTCCTGCTGGCATTCTGTGGAGTGAGCAGCGTCAGGGTCTGCCCGCTGCTTGATGTCCATTGGCAGAGAAAATATCAGACATCTTTGGCCTCCACCAAGGACAGGTATGTTTCTAGACAGGAAGGACAGGAAGGACAGGAAGAGTTCCAACTGGACAAACAAAAGTCTGGAACTACTCCCTCTGCACTGGGGCAGTGCAGCCATAGGGAAGACAGAAGAAGACACATGGGCTCTCATGTACAGCGCCATGACAGCATGCTGCATTGGATGCTGAATAAAATTTCCAGGTATATTTGTCTGTTTGACAAATACACAGACATACCCATGAAGTAGAACTTATTCTGAAAATAAAGAGTGAAAGGAAGGGAGGGAGGAAGGGAGGAAGAGAGGAAGACGGGGGGGGGGGGGGGGAGTGAGGGCGGAGGGCGGGACGGAGGGGGGGAGGGCGGGAGGGAGGGAGGGAGGGAGGGAGGGAGGGAAGGAAAGGGAGGAAGGGAGGAAGGAAGGAAAAGATTTTTCTTCTACAGCTTCGAGAACATACTTGTATGCGCAGTGTCCCCAGTAGGAAGTATAGTGGGTGGTGTAGGAATGGAACGTTGTTTCTGCATTAGATATTGAAAAGGGGGGATTGATCTGAAGAAATAGAGCACAGTGTATTTGTATTTTGTAACTTGTCCTTAGAAATAGCTGATGTGAAAAAGTAGAAATACCATCTGTGTTAGTAACATACTTTAGAAATATAGTTGCTGAATTATGTGATTAATGTTTGCTTGCAAATCTGCAATAGCTTTTAAATGTTCCACATAGTACAGGCATAGTATTATGGACTAGAAAGCATACTGTGGGGCTATTCTGTTTGCATAAGAGAGCCTCAGCAAAAGAAAAACAGACTTAAAGATCAAAGCAGGCAGGGCCTCCACACAAGGCTGGGTTGCCTTGCTCTGTGGGTAGGTTGGGATGCAACAGGCAGGCATCAGGATATCCTCTATCCTCCTTCCAAGCTTATCTCTATGCAAGGACGAGCAGATGTCCAAAAATAATGACTGAGTTTTGAGTGGGAAAATGTCAGAAGTTAACTAACAGTGATATGTGCTTAGCTAGCAACAGTTGATGTTTAGCTGAGCTTCAGGAAGATTGTGAACCTGAAGTACTCAGCCAATGAGGAATCAGGGGAGGAAGAGATGAGTGTCGAGTAATGGGGCATAAAAGAGGAAATGCTGTTTTCTGTGTGTGCTCCTGCTTTGGGAGTATGAACTTCAATCGTTTGAAGATTAGGGCCAAAGTGCTAAATATTTTTATTTCTAGGCTATTAGAGAAATAAAACAATAACTTTACATTTTGTAATAAGGGACCTGTGGAGGTCCTGTGGAGAGAAGAAAGATTTTATCTTATGCGGTCAGAATGAAAAAGTAAAATTGAGGTTTTACTTAAAATAGTCTCTGTTACAAAAATATGTCTGTGTCTTTCTCTGCTTATTTTTCTTCTGTTATACAACTGAAGAGGCTTGTTTGGCGAATAAACTACCAGCTTCCCTAGGGAAAATTCCTGGTATAATCACTGTCAGAGGAAGCTGAAATAATCAGAGGTTTCAGGCAAATGTCAGGTTTCAGGAGCCTCCAACTGCAGGGCTATATGCTGGCCATATGTTAGACCAGGTTCAGCCTGATGCAAACCAGATAAACTGAAACAAGACCAAAAAGCCTGGAAAATACAGAAAAGGGAGACAAATTGTATGGCTTCCCTTTAAAAGTGAAATAAGGGTTTTACATGGTTACATTTTAAAACTAAAGCTCAGATGAAGTGTAAATCTAGTACTAACTGTTCTTTGTTCTGGACAATTACAACTGAAGTTGTTCCAAAACACTCATCTAAAACTTGAGCAAATAGATTGCTTATATGTGTAGTTCAATCCCTGCAAGGAGCAAGGAGGGTCATGCTTCCACAGCCTCTGACTGGTACATTCTGCACTGTGAGAAAGCACAGCCCTCTGTGCTTTCAGCCCAGCACTGCTGTCATGCCTCTAGCAAAAAGTAAGAATCAACCAAAGAGAAGGATTTATTTTTTTTTCCTAAGTCTGCACAATGCCTATTTGTGTTTAATTGCTTAATAAATATTTCCTCAAAAAATTAATACCCAACATGTTAGAGAGGCAGAGCTGCAGAAGGGCAAATGCAAGAGGAGAACCTACTCTGGGCCCCACGACAGAGGCAGAAGGAACTTCAGCCAAGCAGGTCTTGAAGGACCAGGACACATTTCACCAAAATCTCCTATCCCCAGCAGGTAGGTAAGAGGAAATTGTTTGGATTCTATAACTCCAAACCTCATCCTTGCCTCGTCCCAGCATCAGCCCCTTCTTTCTCACCAATACCACATCCATTTGGTAGCTGTGAAGAACAGGGTCTCCTCCCAGTCCTTGACTCTTGCAGTGTTGGGTGATGAAAGAGGCAGGGGAGGGAGAAAGTTGTACAGCCCCTATGTAAATGTCCATACCTATATTTTCTACAAGTATGGCTCATAAAAGCAGAATGCCTGGTGAATCAGATTGTACAAAATGCCGTGGGCTGTTCCCATGCTCCCAAACAGAAGAGTCTGATGGTCAGGGCCAGCAGCACTCAGGCACAGCCATGGCTCAGGACAGGTCCAGTACAGGATAGAACACACAGCTCTTTCAGCGCAGCAATAGAGAATGTGCCAACACCACAGCAGTGCATGGTGCTGGCTGCACGTTACAAGTTTGTGATGTGAGGTAAGCATACAGTCACACTATTCACTTTCTGCTTCACCCTGCTGCCCTACATGACCCAGTCAGACCCTCTTTTGTAATGCTTAACCCTGCTGCATCCCTGCTCCATTTTCTCTGTCTCCAGAACCAATGTGGTTCTTCCCTATTTCCAGGAGAGCAGATGGAACCAGGCTCCTCCAGTCCCCCTTCTCTTTTGCTAGCCACTAGTGGTTCTGTGATTCCTGAACTGGTGGAGCACTTGTAGGATCAGTGAGGGCTCTGGGCTGGGAAGGAAGGAAATGATCTTCTGTTGGGGAAGAAAGATTTCTGAACTACTGAAAAAAGAAAAAGCAGGTCCAGACCAGGAGCTGCAAATGGGACTATCAGCCACCATCATCCTTGGCAGGAGAGCCCTGGGGCAGAAGCAGAACGTTCTGGCAAGGGAACTGAGGAAAGGAACCACCAAGGGATGTTTACCCACTCTGCAATCTCCCAGAGCTCATCAGTGTTTCTCCCCCATTGCACACTCCCCTCCATATCTACAAAAAAGAAGATAGCAAACCAACAGACTACCTCTCACAGTAGGGCTGTAGACATAACCTACTAGGAAAAGAATACCAAATAAAGCCTATAGGCCTTTGCTTTCAATTTTCAATAGGTGCCAATACCAAAGGCACAAGACACACAACCAACAGGACACAGCTGCATCAACGTAGCTGTACGACAGCTACACTGCAGCTTTACTGCTCCTTTAGAATTGCATTCTGGGTCTTCTACATCCTGCATACGTGATGTACGAATGCTTATTTTCAACATACAAAGGACCCTGTGAATTGACAACACCAATCCTATTTGACATTTCCATTGGAGAGGGAGGGAAAAAAAATTATAACTCTTTCGAAGTACCGCCCCTGTCAATGTGTCCTGAATATTCAATATAAGCAAGACCTCTCACATCTTTAATTCACTGATTGAAAGTAAATTTCTGATTTATATGAAAAGGAAGCAGAACCAGAGCATAAAGAATACAGACAGCTGAAGACCTGTAAGAAAGGTACGTAGTAAACAGTTTAGGAGGTTAATTTCTAATGTAGCTAAACAAAATTTGTTCAGCAGCTCGTGCTGTCCTTGCTGCCCTCAGGCACAACAGCAATGCCAGGATGCCTCAGTGCTGCAGCTGCTCTTTCCCAGTTTCCTCCTGTTTATCATTATCTTATTTTTAAGAGAAAGAGTGGCCTTAAGCCCTTAAGTACATGCGAAGCTTAGATAAATCAAAGGATTTAGCAAGATTAATTTCACTTGACTCGCAGTGAAGTCTTCTGCAATGAGGAAAGCCAGAAATGCCGGTCAACGTACAGCGCTCCAGCTATGATTTTCAAATCTGGCTGGATGTGCATTCTCCTCAGCTACATGGCTGAGGTGAGTAAAAGTTTTGTTGTCTGAGTGGATGTTTTCCTTTTGTTTGTAATTGTGCCATACATTTAAACTTTCGTGTTCTTTTTCTAAATTAGCATGAAATGCTTTAGGAAGACGTGTAGCTCCAGCACAACTCTCCATGCATTACAGAGTCACTTAGCAATCCAAAACGAAAATACAGAGACCAGAGAAATCTGCGGTTTGAACACTTTGCTTATGTTTATGTACATATAGAAATACATCATCTACTTTGAAAGTAATACTGTGAGGCAGTGGGAATACAAGGAGTAATGAGTGCTCACCAGCTTTGTGAAATAAAAAGTGAGTATACTGAGGTAGAGAGCGTAAGTTTTAGTTAAATGAAAACAACTTCTGCAAATGTCCTTTATGTGCAAAATAGTGTTTCCTTTCCATTTTTCAAATCATTGATTTGTCCTCAGAAATGGAACAGTTGTTTGGTGTACAGTGTGCTTTAGTGTGCTCAGATTTGTTTTTTATTGGCCTCAGACTCTGTATTTTTGGGTGAAAAGAAGTGAGTTCAGCGTTAAAGCTTCATTGTCCGTTTCAGGACCGATTTTATTGAATGTTGGATTGTTTGCTGTTGGGATCTTTTTCTTGTTTGTTGGTTGGGGTTTTTTTGGTTGGGTTTTATTTTGTATTGTTTTATTTGAGCTGTTGCCCTCTTCCAGAACCAGCAACTCTTATTTATAAATGTTATACAGCGTATATGTCCAGATTTATACAAGATGTTTTCATGGTACGCATAGAATTCTGAGCCCTGTAAACACACTGAGGGCATTAACAAGGACCAGATGTCAGTTGCCTTTCTCATGTAGAAAACAACAAGGTAGGAGTTCTGAATATCTGAAGAATTTAATGAATGTGTCTTTAAATGTATTGCTCAGTTTTATATGTGTACAGTTTTGTGTATCTCAGACAGAAGCTTTATGCTTTGCAACAAATTCCACCAAGGTCCCAATAAACTTAGGTCTGTTTGTTGGCGGATGATTGCAAGTTCAGATGATTTTTTGTGGTGCAATTAGATCAACAATTCATTTAAAGTAGCTTTAAACTTTAAACTGTAAAGGGAGGAACAAGAAGAGTTTGTGGTAAAGGCGCCTTTGGGGTTTTTTCCTTCCTTTCTTATTCCTCCGTAACCAAACATGAATCAGATTTATTCTGAAAGTGGAGTAGAACAGATGAGAACTGTTTGATACAAAATGCAGCAGAGATAAATGAGGAACTGTTACTGAATGCCCCGGGGTACTTAAAATCATTTTCTGTGTTTAGTTAGAAGATGCAGCAGGACAATTAAAATGAGTTTCAGAGGTTCCAAAGCACTAATGTTACAGCCTGGTTTAATGCTTAAATGCGCCCTTCAGAGCGCACCAAGTTGCTAAAATGTGACGAGCGTTGTGACTGTAACTCAAATAAACAAGTCTATGAACATAAATCAGCCCTTTATTTAAAAAACTGTTCTTCCTTACCTGGAGTTGGTCATGAATATCACTGGAGTTTCCAATTTAAAGTGCAAGGAATTAATACAGGAAGCAAAGCGCTTTCTAAGCCTCATTTGTACGTGGAACATACACAGTTCTGCACCCGGTGCTTTGAGGCACAGTGATGCACTGTGTGTTGTGCACTGAGCAGAAATACAGCAGATGCTCCAATCTGCAAGGAAAAGTCCTTTTCCCACAACTTTTACAGCTCAAAGATTCAATCCTAAAAGCATGTAAGACCTGATATAACCAGGACCATAACCACAGAATATTACTGGCAATAATTAATGTCTATCTGCTAGCTTTACGTTTATTGCTCTGTTGCTTCTTTGTTCCCCACGTTGTCCCAAATGAGAGCTCTACCTGCTCTCCTCTTGCTGCTCTGCTGTGAGTGCAGCACGTATCCTCCATTCATCAAGCAAGTGAGCTGTATTTTAACTCAGGACACATGCTTGAGAGCTTTCCCACTGGTTTCAATGAAAGCAGAAACAAGATGAATGTGTTTATAAAACAAATTTGAAATATTTACTTCTCACTTAAACCCCTTTCTGATTGAATACGACACAATAAGGGTAGGATTAACTCTTAATAGATAAACACCATTATCAAATGAACACAGTGAGAGATGGTATGCATTTATTTACAAGCTCTTTAATCAATACCTAGTGTCTAATATTCTTCCAATCTGAATGTTTTGACATTTTCAGTATTTCTGTGACTCATATACTCCCCATAGCTGGAAGATTTTAGGTCTGGAAGTTCATCGGCGTTATTAACTTCATAGAAATGAGAAGGAAATGGCTGAATTCGTGGTAGTAATGACCATCTGTGGAGGAACATTACAGACTCCTGATGCTGTTTCTTTTTATGGCATAAACGCAGCAATAAAACTAGCCCAAACCTGTAACTGTGCTGTTACCCATTCTGACTGCTTCCACTCAAATTACAATCTTCGATTTCTCAGCTTTGAGGACAAACTATGAAAAGACCCCTCAACCTAAGGATAATGCATTCCTTGGAATAGATGTAGTATTTCTTTGCCAAAACGTTCTAAAACTATTCATACAAGTTTACTTAAAAGCTTAGTTCATATTTTTTCCCTTGTAAGCATCATTTCACATATGGCTCGTGCAAAGGCTACGGCTTCTCAGGTGCTCTCCAAATACACCTGTCTTCTTCATTGCTTACTACAGGAGGAACTCTAATTTTAAATCAGTGCAACTCTGCAGAAGTTGCAGTAGGAAGTACCCCAATGAAACCATCCTAAGCTGCATTCCTTTTTGCAAAGCTGGCTGTGCCTGCAGTGTTATTTCTCATGCTTCTGTTCCATCTATTCACACAGAAACTATAAGAACTAGATCAGAAAACAAAGCAGTCCACTTTCAGGGATCAGGACTCATGTTTAAGTGAATGAGAAGTGCTGCTTAGAGATCCTTCTGCAAATGAGCTCCTTGATGGCTGATTTTGTTGTTCTGACTTCATCCTATCCCGATATTTCAGGTGCATCACTACTCTACTTTTCAGAATGTTAATAAATCTAATTATTTTGTCATGCATCGATAAGGGTTTATTTGCCTGTCCCCTTATTAAGATACCAGTTGCAAAGTCTGCAGATTTCCACTATTTCTATTCAAAGATTGTATATTTTTGCTAGTAGCCAGCTATTTGTGTTCCCAGATCAGTGTATCTGGAAAACATAAAGGTTTCTAACCAGAAAACGTTTGATTAGACATGTCTTTGACTTAAATCAATATAAAAAGCTTCAAAGTGTTTCAGAGGACAGAAAGCCAGACATCTGATTTTCCCCACGCAGCTTTTCCCACCCTTACAGTGCAGTGCTCCCCAAAGACAAATTTATTTCTTCTCTTGGAGTTGGGCAGCAATTCCAAATAGCCCTATTCATGTCAGTTCTGCGTTTCTCCCGTCAGATTGTCCTTCCACCAAATATGCTTAGATTACCTGCCGGTATTACTGTCACAGCAGGCAGTCTTCTTGGTACAGTCACTGAGCCTTGGAAGTGATAGCAACTCTGGAGAGTCAAGGAGAAAGGGAAAAGGTCGGGGAGAAAACAGTGTTGAAAAGTAAATGTTATAGGAAATTATGTTCATGTGATAGTACAGGAGGAGAGAAAGAAAATCCAACTATGGAAAGAAGGGAGAAAGAAGAAAAGAAAAGGAAAGGAAAGGAAATATATATATAATATATATTTGTCTTGAAACTTTCAACGGTAGAAAACATAAGTCAGACAGGGAGAGAATGAAATGCTGATTGTGATCAAACAGAGCCAAAACAGCGACAGAGGAAAAGGCACACAAATGCAATCCCCACTGCCTAGGGCTGCCTGGTCGTTACTGTGAATGCAAGCCAGCATCCCTGCATCACATCCACAATCTAAACTGTTCTGCAGAGTGACAGCTGAGCTTTATTTCAAAGCAACACAAACAGAGCCCTGGGATTTCTTTCTCTTTAAAAGGAGAAAATGAACTTGTCTACAAAGGACATGGAAATTTAGTGCCTCAAGGCTGGAAGAGAATCTAAGAAAAGAATTATGCTGTAATTCAGGTAACAACAGGGTTTGAAAAACAGTTTTCCTATAGGGAAAGTTTAGGCATTTGAATTTATTCAAGTCAAATGAATAAAAAAGTCAGAGCATTCTGGAGTTTTGAAATGGGAAAACAAGAACAGCAGTTTCAGAAGAAGGGGAATTGTTTATGCTACAGATTCCCCCTGCAGATATCAGTATAAAGTCTTAATTGAAGCTGTTTCTTCTGGAAACATTTGGTCACTTTTGCCATTTTTCATTTGTCAACTTTAACAACTGAGAACGGCCCCAACTGATAAAATTCAACCAGTTCCACCACTGTGTCACTTCTTATTCATCACCCAGCAGCAAAATGAGAAGGGAAAGATGAAGGAAAACATCTGTCTGCCCTTTCAAAAGCTCCAGCAATACGTTGTGCTCCTGTCAGCCTGTCTTCTTCCCACTGTGCCAGGTTTCTCCCCAGAGCTACTTGTAACCACACTGCACACTTGCTCATTGTCTTCATCTCAAATATCACTTCTCAAGCACATCAGCTTGTTCTGGTTCATCCTCGAAGACACTTCTGCTTGGTTTTCGGTCGCTGGGCACATTTCTGCTTTGTGCAGGTACTGATGGAGCTGCTCCCTAAGTACTCCAGCACAAGCCAATGCTGTGGATGCTTTTTGGAAAAGCAGAGACTGTGCAATGTGCATTTGCTTTAGTGGGAACAGAATCATTTTCTAACATTCTGCAATTTCATTTTGCTAATATTGTAATGGCTTCCGAAAACCTTTTGTTCTTTTGCTGTAAAAGCAGCTAAGCAACATTCAAACTGGACATACTGTCCTAGATTGATGTCACAAAAACAATGTAAAGATACCTATACATGTTTCCAATCCAAAGTGGGGAACCCAACTTCGCATTTGGTGTCCAAAGGATTGCAAGCAGAACAACCTATGCGTATGAGATTGCCTCACATATGCTGGTTTCCACAGAGCAAAGCATGTCATCCCACACCAGCTTGGACAAACAACTGGTTATCTATTGGCTAGCTGACTGCTTGTCTGACTCCACCAGCTTGCAAAGCACCAAAGCTTGGCCACAAGTAGCTGGTTTTACATTTTAAAAGAAAAAGAAAAACAACTACCAGCAACAAATAAAAGAAAACTTAGGGGGAAAAAACATGACAGGAACTATTACTGCCATATTGAAGCAGCACAGTTTTAGTAAAAACCATTAATATTATGTTGTAAATGCAAGGCAGAGCTGTCTCCCTTATTCTTTTTTTTGTATATAAGTACTGGTTTCTTAACTACTCCTCCTCTGAAAGCATCTAGAGATTTTGGTTTGACAATATCAGGACAAAGCACAGGAAAACACATTTCATCAGCTCCTCTTCCAAGAGAGACATCTTGGATGCATAAGGTTTCCTTGATTTATAAAGTCATTTGGTTTGAAGCAAAAAGATGTTAAAAGCAGCTCTCCCTCAACTCCCTCCTCCCCCCTTGGGATTCAATTTAAATGCTGAAAGGCTACAGTGGTGCTATCAGCGTTCTGCTAACAGTGAGGGCCCTCTGTGCTGCATTTTTATAGTGACATTAAATGTTCATATACATCTTCTGTGAAAAGCTGGTCTTTATTCAGATTTTATTCTCTGGCTCTAATCATCCCCATGTAAACCTACAATTGTTGCGAAAGGACTCAACAACTGCTCTGACATCTGTCTTTGCAAAATAAGATGACCCATAGTCACTTGTAAGTGTTTAAATAGCCTCACTCACTTTAACAGATTGTCAGGATCCTTAGAAAACAAGTAGCCTGATGTGGGATATACATTAATATACATCCCATGCTGCTGGTGACGGATAGCCAGCTGAAACACAAGACTGCAGTGTTTTAAACACAGCAAACAAAGGGCTGCAATCAGACAAGAGTTCTTCCAACCTGCTGATTTGTACAAAGTTTTCCAATAGATGGGCTGTGTGGAGCTGTTCCAACACCAAACCAGCATTTGCCATCTCCCCATGACTGCTGCAAATGCTTACAATTTCATAAGCCTACTTTGCACCCTTGGCCCATGTTGTCTCAGCGCCTTCTTGCTCACTGAAACAACTGTCCTTAAGGCTACATATCAAGGAAGAAAAGAAAAAGAAGCAAATGCCAAGCTGCCAAAGGAGGTATTTTTCCTATCCAAGAGTAATCCTGGCTGTATTATGAGATCCTGAGGGAACACTGAAAGGCTGCCTTCATACAGAGCATGTCAGTCACACAGGAAGACAAAAGGGACACAGTTCCATAACAGGGCCTCCCGTCCACCCATCATCTTTTTCACATAAACCCTCATAAGCTGTTAAATCACATTGGATCCTTTGGTTTACAAAAAGAACCACTGACACTTTGTCACTTACTGCAGTCCGAAACATTTGGTACCCTAGGCTGCAGCAGAGGCCAAGCAGCTTCACAAGCAATTATTCCTGCAGCCTAGAGCTCAGCCAAGTAGGTATTAAAAAAACCCCACCTTGTGGCACACATGATGCACACATGGCTGTAACATAGCCAGCAAAAAGTATTCATATTCCATTACAATGTACAGTTGTAAGGTATTGTATGAAATGTACCATCGGACCTTGGAATTATAAAGGGACATGTGATATATTTCAAAGCAGTATCCCTGTGCTGGTGAAGCCATCTGGTTTTTGTACGAGCAGTCAGTCAATTTTAAAACACAACAACACAAACCACCTTTCCTCCTCTAGGTCTCTGCCTTTTGTTGCTCCAGCTATAATTATCTCATTGCAGCAGGGCTTAAAATGCCGCTGTTATCGCTCTTAGGCATCTGCTGCAGATCTGCTCCTGCACATACACTGCAATTGCAGCGATCCCTCCGAGAATGGAGCTGCCAGGCACAGACCCTTGCAAGAACGGGTCCTGAGCAGGGACTGAGGAGCAGGATTCCCACAAGAAGGCTTTCTGGTTATTCCCATCGCACACCTTTTCCTACCTGGGTGACAGAATAACCCCTTGATGCCATTCAACTGCTGCCATCAGCTGCAAACCTCTCTGCTGGAAGATTGCTGCGGCGGGACCTTCCTCCTGGTTTTCAACTGGGAAGGAAAAGAAAAAGAGGAGATGACGCCAGATTTTTTCAGAGCAACAGTTAGAAAGGAAGGGTAAAAAAAAAAAAAAGAAAGAAAGAAAATGACGGAGAAGAAGCAAAAATTGAAGTAGAAGAGGCGGTTCGCCACAGTTATAATTTTGTCAGCTAATGCATAGGAAGAACTTGTGAGCTGTTCTGGGAGGAAGTGGTAGTTAAAAGCAGTCTGCTGAGGAGTCAAAGGGGACTGAAAACATCTCCAAAGCTTTGCCTATATTCCCAGCAGTTCAGCAGAACAAGGGAGACCAGCTGTTTTGGTTTCTATTAGAGCCTAATAAACAGAATAGCAGCGTGCTATTTCAGTAGGACCAAAATATTTAACCTCTTCGGCAGGGCACTGACTGCCACTGTGTTGCTTGGATGGAAACGATCACTTCTCACTGCTCCGTGGCACCGAGGAGATTTGTCTTCCTTTGCGTTCTGATCTGTCGCACAAATCTATCCTTATGGTGTGGAAAGCGGTGACGTTTTAAGATTATTTTATTATTTTACCTCTTTGCTCTTCTGCGTTTATCGGCTCCAGTTCTGTGCCCGCTTTCCAGCTCTTCTTTTCAGCATTGCCTGGGATTCAGGGTGCTTTGATTATGTTTGACATATATGGGGCTTGAGTTTAGGTGCATGTTTTGCTTTTCAGTTCAGTTTACACTTACCTATGTTTTCTCTGCAAATAATTATTTTCAATGCTGTATCATCTCTATGTGCCGTAGTTCTGTGGTTTTCGTGTTAACAAAGTGGAGCTCCTATGTGCTTTTCTATTGCTTCAAGTAGTTGGCTAGGATTTTAACTTTAGATCTCCAAGGTAAATAAATCCACTGTATAAAACGTAGATCTTTATCTTCCTGGAGCTCTTATAATTCCTGAAAGATTTCTGGGGTTTAGGCTTTATTCTGTGGTTTGGTCATATTTCTCTTCACACTATGGACCGCAATTTCATTTCTGATTTGCTCTAAAATGTGTACTTGAAAGTCATTTTCTATTAAACATATTCAAGTGCCAAATCCACCATCAGTATGCATAAATGTCATATGTAATTTTAGGTGAATTCAGCAAGCAGTACTTGCTGTATGTACTTGAATTCAGAGATATTTTACAGTTGCCATTTGCAGCGTCAGCATTTTTCTCCCAATCTCTGTTCTAATTCAGAGCACTTCTGTTGATTTTTACAGCAAATTCATTTGTTCATTTCACTGCATTTGTAACTTCCCTAAATGGATGCATTTCTTCCTGCTGTCCCTGGTAGGTTTTATTTTGTGTGTTTGTTTTGTGTTTTATTTTGTGTGTGCACGGGAGAGATGTTGTGTTTGTGTTCTTCACTCCCCCTCTCCCCTTTTATTTCCCCCTGTGCACTGCACAGCTCCCTGTTCTTTTGGCTCAGTCACATGATGGAAGCAGCACCTTATCACATTCAGAAGTGACCTTGCTTCTTCACTGGCATCTTCTGGACCATCTTCTTAATATCAAGAACAATTCTGACTGAGGTAGGATGAAATCTTTGGATGCGTTTGACTGGAGAGTTTGACTTTAAACATATGGAGAGATTTAACCTGTATCTTATTTGGATAACTTGAATCCCCTTATCAAATTCTGAACAGTTGTTTTCATGTTCTTTCCCAAAAAGCGATCTTGAGGCTATTAGTTATGCTTCCTTTGGTTGTTCTGTTGTGTTTGGTTAGTTTTTGTTTTTTATCTTTTAAATCATGTCTCTTCTTTGGGTTTCCATACACTGAAGTCGTACTTCCCCATACATCTCCTTTATGCCATTTGTTTCTTTCTTCTATACCAAAACAGGCTCAGAAAGCTTTTGCAAGTGTTGCACCCCAACTGTAAAAAGGGAAAAATAGTCACACCTGGGGAAGATACAAGAGAAAAGAATCACAATTCTTGTATGTGGAAAAAAAAAACCTCCACACTTTGAAAACAGGAAAAAATGCCAACTTCAGTGTAGGTTTTTATCATTAATATTTCCTTTGACCTTTTATGAGTAACAAAACTCAGTATATTGAGACTCATGTAAAGCCATATGCATAAATTAGTTCTCAGTACCCTGCAAGATGAAGATCTACTGAAAGCTTAGCTGATATAATTAACACCTTGTTAATTAAGCGTATATCCTCGTGTTGAATGCATACCACACAGAAATGTTATCGCATTGCTTTTTTTCCTTGTTACAACTTAAGTTTGCTGTTTAAGAAATACGTCAATGGGAAAAGCCACTGACTTCTTGTATTTGCAATTTATTTTTCAAATCACACTTTCTTTTCAATCTTTCTTTTTTTGGGGGGTGTGGGTTAAAGTCTGGTTTGATTTAAACATACGTAATATGAATTAAGTTCTAAGGAAGCAGGAGGCAGTAATGAGAAATGCCCAGCTCTGGCATCTCTTTCATTCACCCCTCTCTGCATCTCTAATGACTCATTCTGTGAAAAACATCTCAGAAAATCATTCTCAATCTGTAAGTATCAAGGAAGCCATTCATTATTAATAGCATTTAAATAATAATTTCCAACGTATTTAACACAACCCTTCTAACCTTCTAAACATTAAACGTGCTTTGGTCGCATCAATACAAGCCTTCCATTTCCAAATATCTGAGTGCACCCATATAAACTCGTTGCTTATCTGAGCACACCCATAGAAACTTGCTGCTCATTCCTGCAGAGCAAAGTCCTACAGTGGACTTTGCCATGTGTCCAGCACTGCTGCATTCCCTGCACAGCATCAAGCACTGCTGGCAGACGGAGCCGCGCTCCAGGCAGGCTGTGGGTGCAGGAGCTCTGAAGGCAGCAGGGATGTTCTTTCTGGGCAGAGCCCTTCAGGCTCTTTGCAGCAAGCTGGCAGCAGGACGTGCTTGGAGCTGGCAGTAATAGATCTGCCTTTAAAAAAATAAAATAAAATAAAATGGTGACAAATTGCACCGAGAGGAAGCATCGAGAACTGAAATCATCAACTGTGACATTTGATAAAAGATGGTGGCAGCTCTGCTGTGGCTGAATGCAGCTGACACCTGTAATCAATTTTGGAAATTTAGAAAGAATGTGGACTGACACCTTTCTGAGCCTGAACCACGCCGGGCCTGCAGCAGCTTATATCCTATCCTCCTTACACTAAGTGGTGCAGAAGCAGCTCTGTGCAAATGATCTGAAAGCAATATGGACTGCATTTGAGGGAACAGAATGCATAAAAAAGGAACTGACACTGTAATTAATGGATACACGAATGCTGTTTGGGGATTCATTCTCAGCGTTTTGTCTTTTCCATGTTGAATTTCAAAGCTTCTTCAGCTTCTTTTCTCAGTGTATATTCCATAGCACTCAGGAATGGGCTGCTTCACTGTGTTTGACTCAAAGCCTGATGCTCAAGATGAATGTGATCAATTTTCCTGGAGTTGAGGGGGTTTTAGGGATGTCAAGACTTAAAAAACATTTTGAAACAACACCTTTCCAAATAAGTAATAGGTCAATATGGTTGGAAAACCAAATTGGCAGTGCAACAATAGTAAACACAGCATCTTTCTCTCCAGATTACTTGGTGAGAAGTGCACTGCTCACACAGCTGAGCCGAACACAATCCTGGCACAGATTCAGACACAAAATGATAAATTAAAATGAAGGTCTAACTAATTGTTACTGCAGTAATACAGAGAATGATGTAACAAGCAGTAGTTTTGCTTACAGTCTGCATTTCCTTAGTTTAAAAATAAAGAAAACCCATTGTTTCAAGTCTTTGTAGTGAAAAAGAAAAGAAAAAAGGAAAGAAAAGTTTCAACCTTTGGATGGTCATTTTAAAGTATAATTACTAATGAACCAGAATAGTCAAGATCTTTATTTTTTAATTCTGACTTCTTCTGGTTTCATCTCAATATATCTTTGCTGCTTTGCTTGAAAATTCTTCTGTCACTCCCTCCCCCCAGTTCCACCAAGTAGGTTCAGTGATGGAGACATTTACAGTTTCTCTTTGATAGTAAATAGATTGAGCTTCAAAAGCTCTTTTCAGATGTACTTTTCCATTCCTTTGATCATTTTTATGTTTTACCCAAACTTCTTCCACTCAATGAGTGTTCTTCATGGAGTGTCTTCCAGTAATAGTCATACCAACGTTAAATAAATATCCTCTCCTATTGAAGTCAGCCCTGTTTTCTCATTCAAGAGCTACATCAGCACTTTTGATAGCAGTGTTACAATGGGAGCTGATTTCCAACATAACTCCCAAAACCTCTCGATTCACTGCTTCCTAGAAAAGAATTTCTCCATCTGAATGTACGATGCTAGTTTTTCCTTAGATGTTTGGCCATAAGTTTTTCTCATATTGTTTTCCTATGTGTAGTTTATCAATTAACACATATTTCCACCATTTGTCTTCATGCTTACTTACCACTTCTGGGTCACACATGGATTTCTCTTCTTCTATTAAATAAAATAAAATAAAAAAGCTGTGCCTTGCAGCATTTCATAGAAGCAGTCCAGAACTTTCATTGATCTGGTGTGGACACCAAGGATTGTTCCAGTGTCTTTCTTCCATATGGTGCACTACGTCCAAGTCACTGATGCCAGGTTTCTGCACACAGAGACAAAAGCAATGCAATTTGACTTATTTCCTACTTGCTCATTTACTCAAGAGTAAATTACTGTAACAAATCAATTGACCTTAAATAGCAGCAAACTTCAACAGCTCCTGCAGTCATTACTTGTACAGACGACAGCCAGGATAACATGAACTTCACCTGTTGTGTAAGGAATATCCAGATATCCCAGCTTCTATGCACATACTACACAAAGGAACCTCTTCTAGCAGTACATCCAGTATTCACTTCGCTTTCCATTACCTGCAAATTGATATCACATGACACTGAGAACTTCTTCCAGTTCTGTTATGTTCCCTATGGAACCTCTTTGCCCTCTGATTTTCCAGCAAATGTCCAAAAATTAATCAACAACAAAGCCAGAGAGCTATTTTATTTCATTTTTACTATCAGATATAATTTAATCATTGCTCTGATACTACTTTGCCATCACCATCAGTGGAACTGAAATTGCCCCAGCAATTCCTGACGCTAATTCACTGCCAGAAGTGGATCAAGTATCTCATAGCTTAGACCCTTAAAAATAAAATAAATCACTTCTTAGATGCACTGGCAGTAACATAAACTGATTTGTTCAGTATACAAACACAAGACTATACAAGAAATCTCCCATGCCCAAACCTGTACATCCTCTTAAATAGCATGGGAAAAGAATAGAGGGACTTGTCAAAAACATCTCTTGATCAGAACAATATGTAAAACTCTTAGAATATAATAAGGGGATGAGTACTTCATATGGCAGTTTCTCTAGAAGGTGAACATAGGAGCAACCACAGTTTCGCAGCTTCTGCTTTCCTCCATTCTTCAAAGATATGTAACTTTGTCCATTTCCTCTTCTCAGAAGAAATGCACCTCCTGGGTGCACTGAGCACACAGATGCAGTTAAACACACAGTGACAGGCCAGAACACTCAAAGAACGTGTTATAAAACGACCCGAGTCCCAGCACCGAGCAAGAAAATGTTCTCAAGCGGAGTCCTTGCTCCTGATGTTCAAACTAACCGAGAACCAGAAAGTTGCTTTAAAGTAATTTTAGAAGCATAGAATGTTATTAGTATTATTAAAACTAAAGCGGAAGATTAAAATTGCTTACAAACAGGAAGCAAAGTTTTAGACTATGATAGGCAGAATATATTCCAAATGGGGCTTGTATGGAGATAAGCCCAGAACCCCCATTACAATGCAACTATTACATGAGAGAATACAACTTCAATTAAAGCCAAAAATAACAACGTGGAAAAGAGAAACTATTTTTTTGTTGTTGTTGTTCTTAATAAAAAAACTATTTGACATCAGGGTGAAAGTACAGAAATGAAAGCACACTTAACCTTTCAGTAGCTATGGAGAAGTTATTTTAAATCATCCAGACTAAATAATTTGCCACAAAGTATTTAGCATCCTAGCTTAGGAGCAGAACATTTCTCAGCATCGAGCACTCCTTCCCCCACAGTGGTTAAGGCAGAAATCTGGAATTCCTTCTGTAGTCAGTGCATCAATTGATTGATCCACTCTCACACCCACTCATCTCCCCATGCTCCCATGGTTTCATCCCTTTCCTGGTGGAAGCAGTGCTTCTCTGAAGGGCGAGGTAACCACTTTAAAGCTGGTGCTATCTCTTAAACTGGGGGAGCTGGGTGGGAAAAATTTCAGTAAGTCACAGAACAGCTTAATAATTGCCCACATGGATAATAAAGCTATTACATAGTGCTGGTTTGACACAGATCCTAGAAAAAACTCTGGAAAAGGACTTAGAGAACTTGGTTTAAGAAAAATAGAGCACTGTAGGGAGATCACTTGCCATCAGCAAGGTCAGTAAAGGAATACTGCCTCTTTACTGAAAAATTAGATAATGAATAGGAAAGCTATGAGGAAGGAAACTGAAAAGCCAACTGGGAGAAATGTAACTTACAAATTCAATTCCTGCTGTGCCAGGAGAATATTAGGAAGTTACTTGGTCATCCAGCCATCTCTCAGAAGAAAAAAAAGAATGAAAACAAAAGGAGAAAGAAAGGTTTCAAAGGATTCCATTCCTAGAAATTGAAATAGGACCGATTCAGATCAACATATTACTATAATCATTAGCAGTCAGTTTAAGTAAGGATTGAGCAGTGAAAGGCAGGCAGGGTGCGTGGGTCTAGCAGGCTCTGAATGAGCAGCAGCCGAGAGAACAAGCAGTGCCATGAGCAGTGAGCTGTGACAAATACGGTGGGAGAGTCCTTCTACATAAGTGAGACTGCATTTTTTATCCTAACACAGCTGGTCTCTGAGCCCCAGTGAGATATGGATCCTAGCTGCCTTTAAGAGCGATTCTCAGCCTTTACTACGATGCGCTCATGGCACAGGAGGCTGAGCTGAAAATCTTCAAAACACCCTTAAACCTGTTCAGTTTGAGAAGGTAATAACAGCGTTAAGAAGTGCTGTGTGCCACCCGGAGCCGATCCACATGGGCTTCATGCAGGCTCCAGCTGCTTGAGCGCTGCTCCAGCACCAGTCCATGCCCCAGGGCCCATCCTTCAGGCGCACAAGTGGGGCTGCCCTCCATATCCTCACCCACGCTGATGCCAAACGAAAGAACATTTTATTTACAGTTGTGATAAACATGAGAATGACGAATCTTATTCAGGATCTAGAAACAACGCGGGTTTTTGGGGGGTCAGCTGTGTTTGAAGCGTTTAAGGAAGGTTGTGTTGGATTTTTCTGGCAAGGAGCTGGAAGCAGCCTGTTTCTGTTTGAAATGTCAGGTGAAACATGAAGAAATTGGGTGTGTAGGGCAGTATCATACAAGACATCTGCTGGATCACATGGTATCTAAACAATGGCATTTTAAAATCACTTTATTACACTTTGGTGGTATCCATTCTAACTCAAATGCATTTTTATTCCACATGGGTGACCAGCGTGGAACTCAATATTCTAAATGAAAACCAGCGTCCTGCTCAAAACACTATTAAATGCTTTCATATTTCTGTTACAAACAGTTCTCTTAATACATCCTAGGACTGCATTTGCTTTTTCCACAGCTGCATCACATTGTCACCCTTGGTCATGCTGTGATCAATATCCCCAGTTCTTCTCCTTGTATTATTTGATATCCAAACGCCTTTACGTTCAGATTTTTTTTTATTTTTTTTTTTTCAGCCAAGCTTTGGCCTGCATACTGTGCCATCTCATTCAAGTTCGTTGTTTCATTCCTCAGGAATATCCAGCTGGGGATGATGAGAACAAGCTAGGGCAACAATGAAGGAGTACAAATGAAAAAGAACTATATGCGTGAAAGGAAATAAATCCCTGGGTCAAAAGCAGCAGGAGACAGTGGATCACTGTAAATGAAGGGAAATAGAAGGCAAAACCAGAAAACAGAAAATAGATATAAAAGGAGTAGGTGAGCAAGAAGGGTAGAATGAGTTCGATGACTTCAGAAAAACTTTTAAGTTAAAAATCACACTGAAATTTAACATACAGCTTCAAATGTCTCTCCAGTACACTTGTCTCTGTGCAATATTTGCATTTTGTTTTAGCAATTGTGGTGATGGTAGAGAAAGGCTACCATCTACTACTGAAAAATGGTGTCTCTTCTGCTGGACCTCCATACCTAGAAAGGAAAAAGGGGGGGGGGGGCCCAAACACAACAGAAGGAAGAACAAAAGGAACGATAAGGAAGTGGGAGAAGCCCTCCAGCTCCTCATGCCAGTCTGACTTTACTTAGTAGCATTTGAAAGCCTTTCTTCAATTTAAGAAGAAATGAAGCCGAAATTCAGATCCATCACACTGTTACCCTATGAGTTCGAGTCATTCCTTCAGTTAAAAAAAAAATATCAAGAATTGCACTATTTTCTGCAGGTGAATAAGGATTTACCAAAACCCATTTTATAAAAAGGGAACATTGAGCTCTTGCTGCTGCCCAGCCACAGCAGGGAGTGGATTGGTGTCCTGCACAGCAGGGCAGCAGGAGGACCTGCTCACCTGGCAGCACTTTGGGCTGACCAAGGCAATCCCCAAGCTGCAGGTGCAGATATGTAACCCCTGAGCTTCACTGGCAGTTCTGCCTCCAGGGGTACTTCTGGAAGGACTAAGGGAAAATATGTAGGCAGGAGAAGAAACAGAGCTGATAGCAATAAGTATTAAAAGGGGAACTACAAAAACAGCCCCAGGATATTGCCTAAACATACTCTCAAAAGAAAACAAACAAAGAAAGCAAAACCTTGGAACTAAATTTGCTTTAAATCTGAAAAACAAGCTTGCTTTTCAGCTACAGACATGTTCATTTTTATACACTGCACATGGATTGTTTTTTTTAAACAAACTGAGGATGTACTTAGACGCGAGCACCATAACTGCATGCTTTGTGTTATTTTAAACACTGCCTGAGAGTACTTCATGGCTTCCAGAACAGCTGAGGATGGCATCTGCAACTTAAAAAGTACATCAAATTAGTGAAAATAATTCTGCAAAGACAATGCCCATGCAGAGAATAGGGCCAGTGGTAGCTAAAGATTTATCTCCTGGCAATGCAGCAGTACTTGTTTTACTACATCTCATTGTACCAAAGAAAATAGGAAAATTCAGAGTATTTTGAGGGTTTCCGTTTATGGCCAGTTGCAGATGGACACCATATACACTATTTCCCACAGGAAAAAGCCTTTAACTCCAATGTTGCACTTAGGGCCAAAGGAGATGGATGTGTGCACATGGACACCCACTGTGCTCAATTCCTTCTTTGCCACATGCAGACTGGGTGAGCAGCAAGTCCACAAAAGAATCACAAGAATCACAAGAATCACAAGGTTGGAAACGACCTATAAGATCATCCAGTCCAACCGTCTCCTCATCACCATTGCCACCACTAGCACTAAACCACATCACGCAGCACGTCATCCAGACGTGTCTTGAACACTGCCAGGGATGGTGACTCCACCACCTCCCTGGGCAGCCATTCCAGTGCCTGACCACCCTCTGAGAGAAAAAGTTCTTCCTTATGTCCAACCTGAACCTCCTCTGATATAACTTGCGGCCATTACCCCGTGTCCTGCTCGTTGCCTGGGAGAAGAGGCCAAATCCCTCTTCACCACAACCTCCCTTCAGGAGGTTGTAGAGTGCAGTGAGGTCTCCCCTGAGCCTCCTCTTCTCCACACTGAACAATCCCAGCTCCCTCAGCCGCTCCTCATAAGGTTTGTGCTCCAGACACCTCACCAGTTTCGTTGCCCATCTCTGGACACCCTCCAGAGCCTCAATGTCTTTCCTGTAGTGAGGGGCCCAAAACTGAACACAGTACTCGAGGTGCGGCCTCACCAGAGCTGAGTACAGGGGATGATCACCTCCCTGCTCCTGCTGGCCAGGATGCCGTTGGCCCTCTTGGCCATCTGGGCACACTGTCGGCTCATGTTCAGCCGAGCATCAACCAACACCCCCAGGTCCTTCTCTTCTTCACATTCATCCAGCCACTGGATCCCCAAACCTGTAACGCTGCATGGGGTTGTTATGGCCAAAATGGAGGACCCGACACTTGGCCTTGTTGAACCTCATCCCATTCACCTCAGCCCAGCGGTTCAGCCTGTCTAAATCCCTCTGAGGGGCCTCCCTACCCTCAGGCAGATCAACACCACCTCCCAGCTTGGTATCATCTGCAAACTTGCTGAGGGTACACTCAATCCCCTCATCCAGGTCATCAATAAAGATACTAAACAAGTTCGGCCCCAGTACCGACCCCTGGGGGACACCACTTGAAACGGGTCACCAGCTGGACTTCACTCCATTCACCACGACCCGCTGGGCACGGCCCTCTAGCCAGTTCCTTACCCAAAGAAGTGTATATCTGTTCAGACCACGGGCAGCCAGTTTCCCAAGAAGAAGCCTGTGAGGGACCGTGTCAAAGGCTTTGCTGAAGTCTAGGAAGACTACATCAACAGCCCTTCCCTCATCTATCAGACTAGTCACCCAGTCGTAGAAAGAGATGAGGTTGGTCAAGCACAACCTGCCTTTCACCAACCCGTGCTGGCTGGGTCTGATCCCCTGGACACTGCGTACATGCTGTGCTATCTCATCCAAGATGATTTGCTCCATAACCTTCCCTGGTACTGATGTCAGGCTGACAGGCCTATAGTTCCCCGGATCCTCCCTGCGGCCCTTCTTGAAGATGGGAGTCACATCAGCAAGCCTCCAATCCTCTGGGACCTCACCAGTTAACCAGGAGAGTTGATAGATGGCCGAGAGGGGCTCGGCAATCACCCCCACCAGCTCCCTCAGCACCCGAGGGTGCAGCCCATCCGGTCCCATGGACTTGTGACAGTCCAGACAGAGGAGGAGCTCTCTGACTGTCTCCACTGGAATTGCTGGGGGCATATTCTGTGCTGTGTCCCAGACTTCCAGATCGGAGCATAAAAAGCCCAGAGGATAACTGGTCTGGCTATTAAAGGCAGATGTAAAGAAGGCATTGAGGATCTCAGCCTTCTCCTTGTCCTCAGTGACCACGTTCCCTGCTGCATCAAGTATAGGATGAGAATTATCTTTGATTCTTCTTTTCCCATTGATATATTTATAAAAGGATTTTTTGTTGTCTTTTACTGCAGAGGCCAACCTGAGCTCAAGTTCGGCTTTCGCCCTCCTAACTTCTTCCCTGCATACCTTAGCTACTTCTTTGTAATCTCCCCGAGCAGCCTGTCCCTTCTTCCAGAGGATGTAGACTCTCTTTTTCTTCTTGAGTCTCAACAGTAGTTCCCGGCTCATCCACACCGGACGCCTTCCCCTGCGGCTCGCCTTACAGCACTCAGCACAGCCTGTTCTTGTGCCTTCAAGATTTCGGTCTTGAGGAGCGTCCAGGCTTCCTGTGCCCCTTTACCCTTGAGAAGCAACTCCCAAGGGACCCGCGCTACAAGCTCCCTGAACAGATCAAAGTCTGCCCTCTGGAAGTTCAAGAAGGTAGTTCTGCTGGCCACTCTTTTGACATCCTCGAGAATGGAGAATTCTACAATTCTGTGGTCACTCTGTCCAAGACAGTCCCCAACCTTCACTTCTCCCACCAGTCCTTCTCTGTTAGCGAAGACCAGATCCAGCAGGGCACCGCCCCTGGTAGGCTCTCCTACCAGTTGCATAAGGAAGCAATCTTCCATGCAGTCTAGAAACCTCCTGGACTGCTTCCTCTGCGCTATATTTCCAACATATGTCAGGGAAGTTGAAGTCTTCCATCAGAACAGGTGCTGGCGATCGCATGACTTCTGTGAGCTGCTCATAGAATGCCTCATCCAACTCTTTGTCCTGACTAGGCGGTCTATAACAGACCCCAACTACGATGTCTCCCCTACAGGCCTTCCCCCTGATCCTTACCCACAGACACTCCACTCCATCATTCCCAACCCCAAGCTCTTCTGCATCAAAACAGTCTTTAATATAAAGGGCCAAAAAAAAAGTAATTTTGCTGTAATGGGTATTGATAATTAGGCAGAAAATAGCTGTGGTGTGTGCCTGGTACCTCTGGGAAGTGCACACTGGTTTAAGTGCTGCATCACCAGTGAGGATGCTGAAGGAGGGTTGTAGCAGACTGTAGCTGGTCTGTGGCCCAGCCCAGTGTCCACATCAAGAGAAAGTGGTGAGAAACAGTCACTGGAGACACCTGCCAAGAGATAGGGGACCCTATTGGCCAGCCTGACTTGATATCTGCAAAGGTTCATTGTTTGCTGGGGTCTGGGATTTGTGAAGTTGCAGAGCCAGCCCCAGCACTTCCAGGCAAGGCCTTGGCCTCATCAAGAGCAGCTCAAGTTCTCTGTGTTGCAGGGATATATAAAAATTTGAGGTACTTAATGTCTTCCTCAGCTTTCACTGGTCAGGTCTGCCTTTTGGCCTCCCAGCTGCCTGAGCCTAGAGGCAAATCCTGCAGGAATGCATCAGTGCATCACTACCCACTGCAGAGAAAGATGCAGTGAAAGAGCACTTAGATCAGCTGGACGTCTGAGAGATGAGGCGGGGTACATCCCAGGGCATCAGGCTGCCTGCTGACATCTTTAAAAGGTTGTGGCAACTGGGGGAGGATTCTTTATGCCTAGAAAACAGGAAAGCATCACACTCATCCTCAAAAAGGGTGAGAAGATGATCCAGGGAAGTACAGGTCAATGGGGCTGATCTCAGTCCCTGGGAAGGCAGTAGAGAAAATGTTCCTTGAATCCAAGTAATTAAGAGCAGCAAGGATGGATATATAAAGGCAAATCATGCCTGACCAAGCTGACTCTCTTCCTTAGTGACAGGAGGTGTGACTGCCTGCATGTGTGCATAAACGGAAAGGGCAGCATACTACTGTATACACTGAATTCAAATAGGACTTCTACACAATTTCCCACAGTTTATCAGCAGGCCAAGCCAGTAAAGTAAGGACTGGATGAGCAGACAGTAAGTGACGTGGAAAATCATCTAGAGCATATACTTGAAGGATCATGCTCACTGGTATGAAGTTCAGCTGGTGGCCAGTTACTACTGGAGCCTCTCAAGAGTCAAAACTGAGGCCAGAACTGCTTAGCATCTCTATTAATGATTTATTTAATAAGAGAGGGTGCACTCTCAGCAGATTTGCTGGTCATATCAGCTTGGGAAGAACAGCTGATAAACTACGTAGCAAGGGGCAACAGGAACAATTTGGAACATTCCTGCTAAATGGAGGCAATAAAATGAATTTTCCCATGGAGTCAATCCAATGAGAGATTTGGAGAACTCCATCCTTAGAGATATTCAGGTCTCAAGTGGAGGAGTTGTCAGTCAATTTAATCTACACTGGCACTGGTTTGAGCAGGAGGTAGGGCCACAGACCTCTGTAAGTCCTTTACAGCTTAAATTACTTTATGACTCACTGGCAAACGACTCATCAAAGTTGACATAAGGAATAGAATTCCATAGCACCACAGAGATTAAAATGCAGGCGATGTAATAAAATAAAGACAAAGGACTGCATAGTTTTCTCCAGTAGCTGAGAAAGAAAGGAAGAAGAAATAATTAAACACTGGAGGGTAATGGGCCATACATACATACCGACCACTAAATTCAGGCTGAAAATCAAAAGGTTTAATTTCTATATAGAAATTAAGGGGGGACATATAGAACAGTTTCCCAGTCAAAGGCATCTACCTAGTTTTGAACCTATGAAGAGGTCAACTAATGCTGGTAAGTGTATTAGACTCACTTCAAGAAATTCCTGCTTTAGTTTCTCTGGTTTCAAGAGGTAGAGGGCTAAAATCACACCAACTGTCTGCCAGGATAAAAAAATAAATTTAAATTGCAAAAAAAATCAAGCGCAAAAGCTTTGGAATCCATTATTTCAAAGATAGCAAGGGGCCCAAACTTGTGTCAGTTTTTCTAAGGTTTGGGGTTTTTTTGTTTTTTTCCTAACAGGTCGTCATATATTTCTCCTCAGTCATTTGATTCAGTTTTCTTCTACCTTTCTAACCACAAATTAACCTCTAGAACTCTGCTTTTGTTTCTTTTTCTTCCATTGGTTGGTTGAGTTTATTTGTTTGTTTTGTTAAAATTAGTGTTGCTGTTTTCATTTGCTTTGCTTTTGTTAATTTTTGTTTATTTTGGGTTTGTTTGGTTGTCACTTTTTGTTTTGTTCTTTACTATGGACTTTTTTCTTGTGGAATTTTACCTCTCATTTCTTAACTCACAGAAATCTGCTTTCTTGAAGTCCAGTTTTATTTTGCTATGCTTTCTCTTTTGTTTCTGAAAATGGGACTCTGTCAAACATCTCTACTTACTTGCTCTTAGTGGCACCTCTGTGCTGAGATATAATTTTTCATGGGATCATGAAATATTCTGCTTTTGTAATCTTCTGTTGTTAACTTTCTTGCTTCTCCTTAATTATTAGTTTTACAACACAGCTGCTATAGTTAGTTGCTCTGTTCTTTCCCTTATATTCATTGCTGTCTGGAAATTTCACATCTATCCTGTATGCACAGATAGTTACTATAGATCTTGGAGACTTCATCTGGGAAATTCTAAGTTACTAATTTGTAGTTTAATGAGGAAAAAAGCCTTCTTCTAATTATCAGCTTTTAAAATTAGATTCAATTTAGATCTTCATCCAAGCTTTTTCTGTCTTAACATCATCATTCTCAGTGTCAGCAATGACAAACCCGCACATTAAGGGCCTATTAAGTCTGGAATTATCATTAATCACACAGTAATTGTAAACTAGAGATGATCTCCAACTCCACTGTCGTTTTATTGTTGATACTTTGCCTTGTTGTGTGTGAAAGTGTTGAAAGTGTGTCCGAAACTTGGCTGGAACAATGAGCAATCTAGAGGTGATTTCATTCTCTGGAAAATAGAAGCAATTCCACTCCTTTGGAATGCCCAAAAACTTGCTTTCCCAAGCATGTAAAACTTTCTGTTTCTTTTAGTCAGTTTCTGTCACCGGCTGGCTGGGTTTTTGATTTATTTTTTTTTTTTAATATGTTCGTATGGGTTTTGTATGTGTGTTTGTTTTATCTTTAGGAATTTCAAAGTCCTTTGAAGTCCTTGAAATACAGATTTCTCTGTTGGAGTGGGAGATTAAATGGCATTTGTTAAGGCAGTTTCAGACTTCTAATTTCTTGACAGCTTTTCCCAACAGTTGTCATTTCGTTCAAGATAAGACATTAAGAATATTTGCCACAGTGTGTTTCCTTTACCATTTCTCTAACTTTACTTTTACTTACACCGTATCTAATTAAGCATTTCTCAGCAGCTGGACACCTAAATAGAATCAAGACCAAACAGAGTCAATGAAAGTGATGAAGATTAAAAGGCTTTTAGACAGTGAACTTTCCTGTCAACCCAGGGAATCCCTTAACCTCAGTCTGGAGCACAGGATATAAAACGACTCGTATCGGTCCTCCTCCAGTTTGACCAGTGCATCACAACTACCACGTTGTACCCAAAGCAAAGTAGAATAGATCAGAACTCTGAGAAAAACATGCAGCCTTATATCTCTGTTCCTGGAGCAATGTTATTAAGTCTTTCTTGGTTTTATGCTGTTTTGCTCAAGTATTTGACCTTGGCTGCTGCAATTGGAAAGTGTGACACATGATCCCTAAAAGCTCAAAGACCAGAACACAAGAGAGGAATAGAAGTGTGCTGTAATTTTCAGTCTCACTCTTCTACAGTCTCACCTCCAAACACACAAAGGCTAGAAACCGCTCTAAAGTAACAAGAATTCGATATATGTTAAGCACATGAGCACACTGCGTGCCCACATTTTCATTAAGCAGCTGTTCCTAAGCTAGAGAAACTTTTCCTATATTTCAATTGCAAAATGAAGGTAGATGTGTTACAATTTCTTTTTTTTTTTTTTTTCCTGCTTGGAGCTTTCCAGTGAAAAAGGGAAACT
Source organism: Lagopus leucura (assembly GCF_019238085.1). Taxonomy (NCBI): domain Eukaryota; kingdom Metazoa; phylum Chordata; class Aves; order Galliformes; family Phasianidae; genus Lagopus; species Lagopus leucura. Next base: position 4,912,965 of record NW_024962288.1, read on the forward strand.
CATTGGAACAGAAATTTTGTCCTTACCAGAACCTTGGAAATACTAAGAGAGGTAGATTAAGACTTTCACAGCCCATTCTCGCAACATTAAATGAAATAGCTCAAACACACTGTGATTCAGGTTTGATCTAAAGAAAGCTCTGTGTCGGTTTATTCCAAATTCTTTCGTAGTTTGAGGATAAATAGCAGGTATTGCTTGCACTTAATTAACTGACGAGTTTTCGGTGTTGACAGTGCCCTCTGAAGTCTTGAAGGAGTACAACAGTTGCATTCTGTGTAGTCAGTTGCAAGTAAATCTGCTCTTAGTACTGCAGTGCATTCGCAGCAGATGCCTGCCTGCAGCACTGGCGGTTCCCATTTGTCTCAGGTGGATTCGTCCCCTGCCCTCCAACACATCCTCACTGCAGCTCTTCTACTGAAACCTGATGGCTGAGACGGGACAGCGCTGTGTAGTGTAATGACCAACCAAAACCTCAGGGGGAGCAATGCAGTCATTTTGTTGAACTTTACATTCAATTTTTTCCCTAAATACTTCAAAGATTCTCCATCTTAAAATCTTGAAATTTTTCAAGGAATCTGCTAGTTCTTGTGGTTTGGATTTGGTTTGGTTGGTTGGTTGTTGTTTGTTTTTTTTTCCTTGCATTCCCTCATTCCATTCAAAATGGAAAGAGCAGCAGAGCAGAGCACAGGTGAAGATTTTTGAGTTCTGAGTGAGGTGACGCAGTTTTCAGTACTTCATATTCCTTTGTTCACCCATTCTAACATTTCGTTTTTCTAAGCAACAGTTTTCAACAAGCTATTTAGAGTGATCCCAGTTTATTTATGAGTTGGTCTGAGTCTGTCAGACATCACAAGAAAATTTAAACTAGTCCCTTCCAGTGTTTAAGCCAATCAAAGTCTCCAGCTGCTCACTCTGCTGTTGGATGAGGATAAATCTCAGAGTAGAGTGGAATCAGTTGTGGCAGGAAACGAGCTCCTCTCAGAAGTGCTGAGTTTACAGAGTGCAACTGAGGAAATCAAATTCTTTCATGAAGACTTAATTCGAACTCACCAGATAAAATGGATTAGAAAAAAACGAAAGCTCTTTCGCATCCTACGCCATTTGCTGACTTATATTTGAAAAGAGTGCTAATGGGACTTAACAGTTGGGGTGAGTATCAAATATATTCCTTACGTATTCAATAGTATAATCTAAATACAGAGGGAATGGCATAGAAAAGGGCACTGCAATCTCTCTGATGGCGCTCAATAAATTCATTTGTTTTAAGCTTTTAACTGTTTGCTCTGTTTTTGTTTTTTTGTGTACTTCTGTCATTCCCTTGGAAAGTAAAGGGCACTTCACACGTTAACTGTTTACTTACATGATTTGCTGAACTGTGGCTGACGTTCAGTGATTACTTCTCTGCTTGCAAGACTGACTCCATGTAAACTAAACAAAATCACATTAAACATATCGTAGTACATTCTAGTCTAATTAAATCAGTAAATGGCAACCCTGCAATAATATATTTTTTAATTGTTAGGAATCTGCTAGGAAAATTAATTCCTTTAAAACAAAGTGTTCGTAGAAAAGCAGATGTGCAGCTTGCTAAAATTAAGGAAAATAGATTACCTTAAGAAGTCTCTAATGAGTCCCAGAAGGAGAATTAGGAAACTAATGAGCAAAATTGGAAAATAAAAACTCTCTTGTAATGCCAAAAAAAAAAGAAGAAAAGGAAAAAAAAAAAAAAGGGAAATACATGCAGGAGTTTTGCAACATGATGGAAAAGAGTATCAAGCCTACCAGTACCTTTGTCTCATTTTCACTTCTGACTCCACTTTCCACTCGCTTTGTCTTTCTGTTAGCTCTGCTTGCATTCATCTAGCAGACTGTGCTGTTAGATGTAACACCCAAGCAGGGTTATCTGGTAGATTCTGTGATCAAAATACATGGGCTGCTCTGAAAGTAATGCCTCCTAACTTATGATGTTGGCCCACAATGTCAGAGGCTGGTATTGGTGGGATGGCAGTAGGGGTTGAACCTTCCCATCAGCATCCTGTTCCATTTTGTCACCATGCAACAGATGGCAGCAGAGAGGCAGCCTGACAAAGTGGTGTCTGACATGGCAGTGTGAGCGGAGCAAAGGTGCGTCATTGAATTCCTCCATGCTGACAAAACAGCACCCAGTGATACTCATCAACATCTTCTGGACGTTTATGGAAATCAAGCAGTGGTGGTGAGCGCAGTGATCTGGTCATTTCAGCAGTGGTGATGGTGGCCTCGGTGCGGGTTTTGAGGAGCTCAGTGCGCAGGCTGCTGTTCATCACTAACAGAGATGCAGAGCTAATGGTTGTGACTGTGTTGAAAAATACTGCTTTGTAGCTGAGAGTTTGCTCTATCGAACAGTGTTATTGTGCTCTTTGTATTTGTTGAAATTTCCATGAGTAAATAGAAGGCATTAATTTCAGAGCAACCTACGGATATCGCAGAATCACAGAATGGCCAGGGTTGGAAGGGACCTCAAAGATCATGAATCTCCAACCCCCCTGCAACGTGCACAGCCACCAACCTCCACATTTAATACCAGACCATATCTGTAATCAAATTAAAGACTCCTCCCATTGCCTATCACAAAATGTTCATCAAATCATTTAAAGGATACATCTATCTACAGCCACTACTTTAACACAGCTTGGGTCTCAATTTCCATACAGCTTTGAGCTCTACCAGCTGCATACCACTGGAGATACAGACACAGCAGCATTCAGTTCCCAGTACATCCCTCCTGCTCATCTCTGTATCCCTTCTTTGGACAGTAATTCTTTATGTACTTCTTATGGTGCCCAAAACTCCTCACAGTGCTCGAGGTGATGCTGTACGAGCGGAGTGGAAATGCCCTACTTCGAAAGCAGAAGCTCTTCATCTTCTGTCTCCACTAATTAAACTGTCACAATCTGTTGAACTATTTGGTTTCACTGCTTTTTTTTAATACTGCTAGTAGCTTTTCACTGACAAAAAGCTACACATAAATCTGAAGATTGGCAGAACGTCCACAAGGAATGTTCCATAACTCTGACACATCATAAAACTACTGCACATGGAAATAATCATTAACTTTGAACTTCAACAGCATTATAAATCTAGAAGAAAATGAGAGCAAAATGGTAATTGGGTTTGTGTGCTCCGTGTTGCTGCACAGAGCCACTCAGAGGTTATCCAGGGCCAGTGGCTTTCATCCAAGGTACATGGCCAGATTCAACAAAGGGCAGGCTTCTCTTTAAGTATGCTCAAATCCTATAGACATTGCTGATCTGAAAAATTACTAAGTATATACTAAATCCTTTGGCATGCAAGTGCCTTTCAGCCCTGAGGCTTAAATAATTTGTTTGAATTATGGCTATGAACCAATATGCAAGCACAGCAGCCACATCCAGGATATAATAAAATAAGATAATTTCTTCATGACTTGTTTGTAGACAGAGAAAAGTAATAGGAAACATAATTTGTTTTTATTGCTGTTATTATTATTATTATTATAGATTTTATGGCACAAATCTGTAAACAGAACTTTCTGGGAAAAATACCACCACGTGACGGGGCCAGCCAAAAGTGAATGCAGAAATTTCTCCCTTGGTTGTTCAGTAAGCAATACTGTTAAAGTCAGTGGGGAGAACTCTTCACACCTTCTTTTTTTTTTTCCTCAGTGAGAGGGAAGAAGGGGGGGAACTTTTGAGAAAAGGCTCACAAGAAAAAAAAGATTCTCTAGAGGATTATTTTTGAGAGATCTTTTTTGTCCCCCCACTAAGACAACTGCAATCCTAGGTATCCAGGTATCAAGGTCAACGTAGTAGGAACAAATAATTGTCAAAGATCTGTTGATAAAACTGCTCAACATGACAGAATTGCTGAGACTCATCTCCTTGTCTTCTACCACACAGGTACCTCTCTTATGCACACAGGTTTTGACTGTGGTTTGGTTTTCATGAACAGTGGGATTTTTTCTCCCCAGGATGGAAAGTAAGAACCTCTTCCTAAGCCTATTGCTCTGCTACAGTTTGCTCAGAGCTGCCAGTTCTCACCTGGTAATCGAGGAGAAGACAGAATGCAACCTGTCAAAGAACAACAAAATGAACCTCCCAGATCTCCCACCCATCTCCATCGTAGGTTAGTAAAATTTGCCATTTGATGCCAAATTAACAGGACTTGAAGAAAATGCAGCTGTTGATCTATATGGACTATTTAGATAGCTCACCATAACATTGCATTTCACACAGATGCCTTAGTGTTACGCAGAACTGCAGTGGCAGTGCAGCCATGGGATTCAAGCATGGCAGTGTGGCAAGCCACAATTTAGTGTAAAAAGAACAACAACAGAAAAGCTGCCTTTAGATTTGCAGTTTGCACTGAGGTTCCTATCATACCGTATGTCCTTCTATATTCAAGAGCAAGGTTATTTCACTGATATGGGCATCAATCTTCCTTTGAAACTCCAGTGCAAATAGAAGAAGTGAATATGAGCAATTTTTTTTTTTTTTTTTTTATCAACTCTTGTAGAAATCTGTTGATTTCTCTGCTGAGATATCAATATAACATCAGTTTACCTGTGCCAAGTGTTTAATCCAGAGAGGAGAGGACTGCAAGGGAGGTAGAAGTCATCAATGTATCCAAGGCAGGACAGGCTATGCCCCTACCATTGCTGACAGGTGCCCATTTGTCCTGTGGTGAATTTTGTCAGACAGTGCTTAACATTTTCCTCCACAGATATGTTTTCATAATCTCAACCTTGTTGCTTTCAATGCAATTTAAGTCAGCTTTCAGTTCTCTCTTGAGAAACTTCTACTGTTCATCTCCCTTCTGCAGGCTTCTAGGACTTGTTCTCCAATCAAATGAGTTTCTCACCTTTTATTTCCTCTGCCCTTTTACTCAAGGGCAATATTTCTTTTAGGTGAGCCAGCTGTCCCACACAAGTCTCTCCAATGAAATCCAAATCTCCTTATCCCTGTGTTAATCAAGTTGGTTTAATGACACATTTGTTAAACTCGTGCCACACCATTCTGTGTTGCTTCTAATCCTACACTCCCCACACTTCCAATATTTTTTTTTTCCTTTACAACTAGAATCAGAATTATAAAATGCATTCCCTTTGGTTAACTTCTGTGTCTCCTTGGAAAAACGTGGACATGCCTTGAGCACAGCAGATAGGTTACCATGCCATATTATTTTGCCAACAGACACTCAAGACAGGAAAAATCTCCTAATGCTATCAGGCCTTTTTGCTTTGGATGGCTCTGAAATGCCTCACAAAAAGCTCTCCTCCCTTTCTGCACAGCTTCGTTCTCTGCAAGATCCACATTATCCCACCATGCTGTGGAAAAGCCCAGTTTTGCCACTTTCCCATTTTAGAGCCAGTAGAGAAAAGAAACAATTATCCAAAGTAAGAAAAGAAATTCACAGTAAACTAACGTGGTAAATGTAAGCAAACAGTGTTCATCCTTCTCCTATATGCATGCAAAAACAACGAGCATTTAACACCCAAAATGAAAGAATAACTTCAAAGGCTTGTAAGCAGCTGGTCAGTTAGACAGCAGTTGAAAACACAGTAAATAAAAGATGAGGAATATGAAATCATAGGCCGGTTGGGAGAAGGAGGCATCATCTAAATACAAAAGGAAGAGGCAACTACAGTGTTCACCTATTTAAAAAATGTATTTTTATGTTTCCCTCTTGTCTGCCCACTGGGTAACATTATCTTTACCAAAATCTCTAGAATAACTACTGCATAGTTATGTTGTGTTGGCGTTGTGTTACGCCAGTGTTTAAATCTCAGTTTAATTATATCGCTCCATCTTTAACTGAACATTACCAAAACAATTTTATAAGCAAAGCATTCCAGAACAGTTGCAGACATAGAAAACCCGATTGTCTCAGAATGGGATGTCAGTGAGGTATTTCAGCTATCAGCACAAAATTTCAAGGGGCAGCATAATAAAGCCAACACAATGTGCCAGATGAAACTGGAACCGACCAACCCACACCAGTGGGTGCAAGCCGTGCTCTTCTTGAGTGGCCTGAAATTCCTTATGCCTGAAATACAGTTTTTCCACCCAGTGTCACTTGATGATGGATGTGTAACCATAGCTCTGTAATGATGCTAAAATAATAAATGAAACTGCCAAGCAGTGCATTCTTAATTGCTTAATTCTGCAAATTCTGGTAATTATTGAGTGTTCAAAAAGGTTTGGGTAGCAAATTCTGGAACAAGCAGGGAGCCACCATTCATAAGTAGGCGTATGCAAATCTTTTCATGTCAATCAATCATGGATCTTACACTTAATCCAAAGCTCACAATGTACAAAAATATTGTGATAGATGAGAAGGGCAGCGTTCACTCTTTAGCAGAAAACTCCTGCTGTGTTAGATCCCAAGGCAAGTCTTAATTATGGAGGTAACATCAAACAGTAATTCCTATTAAAGGTGATATAATAATAAAGCTGATATTCCTCAAAGGATAATGTGAGAAATTTCACAATGTTACTGTTTTGACCTTAAAATAAAAGAAGAAACTTTACAAACTTCCATCACACGAAGTCTGAAATCTCCTCTCTAAAATTTACCAAATTGAAGAATCAACTCCAGCAACACACACAAACATTTAAAAGCTACAGGTGGGTTGATGAAACACCTTTGCCTTAGCATTTCACAAAAAGAGATGGTAAGTAAAAAAGGAACAAGAAAGTGAAGAATTCAAGGTGTTTTATGCCAAAACAGCAAAGAGCTTTTTGCTGATGAAACCAGAACAATAATTCCTGTCAAATTTGTGTAGGTAACACCACTTTTACAGAAGAAAATATGGAATTCTCACTGTTTTTTTCCTGTTTGTTTTTTTTTTTTTTTTAATACAATTAATATGCATAAATACTCCAAGAGAATTTACTGACACAGAGCCCTTGGTTTTTTGATGGTTTTTTTTTTTGTTTGTTTGTTTTTTGTTTTTTTTTTTGGATGCCTGCAGTGATGACAGCAATGCAGGTTATCTTGCATAAAAATATTATCAAGCATATCTGTTAAATAATATTTGCTGTAAGACTGATTTAATGTTATGTTTTGCTTTTCTTTTTGAAGATTTAACTAAAAGATCCCAGAAAGTCAGCAGAAAAGAGGCAGAGAATAAGAAATCTTCCAAGGTAGGCAGCCGTTCAGAAAATATTGTCAAAACAGAATGATTTATTATTGCTATACTTCACCCCAGTGCACTTATCTAGAGAGTTTTTACAGTCATTCCATGACTTAACTTACATAAAGTTTGAAGCTTAGTATTGTAAAATGAAAAGATGAAAAACATAAATGATGGGGAAAAAAGCATGATTCTACATTAGTTACAGGTCATTGGGTTTTGGTTTTGTAGTTTCTGTTTTGCTCTATTTTACAATCCTCTTACAGAAAACCTAGCTTAGACTTGAGATGCTCGAAGTATTTGCAACACTATTCAGGTATTGGCCAAAAAAAGATGCCATTCCCAATCACAGCACGTGGGTCAGCTGTCCAAGCCCTGCAGCTAAGAGGCACAAACTCACTCTGCTCACTTTTAACTGCATGTGCCAAAACATTGAAGTAGAAGGATCCAAATAATTTGGTGTTCAGTTGAAAACATTACCTAGGAATTTTATCCCATCGTTTGGTTCAGATTGGTATTTTCAAGACTCTCTGAGAGAGTAGAAAATAGCATTTTTACTTTATTTTTTGGTTTGACGTGGCAGCTTCTTTGAAGCCAAGCCAGTCATCGCTACAACCAGCAACATTTAGAGTTTCTTTCTTTTCCTTTCTAGTGTTTTGAATGGTCAGCCTTCTCTGAAACACTTCCTAAGCCCCCAGCATGACTCAGGTTGTTAAAGGCCACAGGAGGTGCTGCTGTTCCCACTGCAGTTCTCAGCAGGTTGTTCTCGCAGTCAAACTCAAAGTACTTGAGCTTGACGTCTAAAGCACTTACAGACCACATCCATTTTTGCCTTACAAATGAGACTTCTGGTAAACTTATGAATTCTAAAAGATTGTCTGGGGCATCTGTGGAAGGCTCCGGAAGCCTTGCCCAGGTGCCAGGAATGTGCTGACCAGCCCCAGCTTTCCCCTCTTTCCAAATCACAGGGAAGCAGCACCCGTCAGGTAGGCAAGACCTTTTTCAGCTCACTCACCTGTGTCTGCAGTTAAGGATTCCCAGATGCAAATCTGATGCACAGATGATCGCTGAGCTCCAAAAGCAGCTTGACAAACAAGCTGGGCACCCAAGAGTAATTCATTACCTTGTTGAACCTGTAATAATGTCATCCTTAAAGATTCTTGCGCTGCTTTCTTTGCTGCTGCTGCATTCTTCTGCATGGTGTATTTGCAAGGTCTATTCAGTCACATTTTTAGGCACTCATAATAGGGAGTGTCTGTTGCCTACGCTGCACATCCATAGGCAGTGTGCCATTCTGCTCCATAGGTAATCTAGCAGTTCCCATAGCCCAGTCCCACCACATCAACTCCATGCTGCTACTTAATTTGGGTCTCACTGCCATCTCAAGCCAGAAGTTCCCACAGTTCACTTTCTTTGCATCCGTCCCTTATCCTGACCCATAATTGTTCTGCATTTGTATGAATTTTCATGTTTTTGTTCCAGAAAAATGCTGAACCGAAGAAACCTCCAAAACCAAGGCCCACACCTGCTGCTGACTGCGTGCCAAACTTCAAAACCTGCAAACCACACTTGAATTCCTGCTGTAGCTACTGTGCCTTGTGCAAATGCCGAATTTTTCAGACGATCTGCCAGTGTCTACTGTTAAACCCAAAGTGCTAAACCAAATCAGGAACATATTAAGGCTGCTGTCTTTCATTAGCTTCTCGAGTGTATATGTCAAACTGCCTAATGCATGTAGCAATCGAAGTAGAGAGCTTTGAAGCTGGTAGGTTGGATTTGTTTCTCTTCAATGGACAATTATTTTCTTCATGGGGTTGATGCTGTCATAAGCAAAATGGGTTTTTTAGGAAGCTGACAACCAGGAAGATAGACTTTGAACAGGCATTCTTGGCAAAACTAACTTGCATCTAAGGAGAATTCTGGGTACTCGGTGTTTGGGAATTTTTAGGGTTGTAACTTGTTTTTTGTTTGTTTGCTTGTTTTTCTTTTTTGGCTGGTAACTGGGTTTTTTGTTCTTTCTTTGAGAAGGGTTTTATTAACAAAACATTTCGATATATCTAACCAGCACTGCAAAACCTGCCTACAATCAGCCACACTGAAAAAGGACTTCTCAATCTCATGTGAGACCAGAGCTTAGGTTTGCCCTCAAGGACAGCACAGCACAGGCTTCCAACAGATCCAATATGGAAAGCTGAAAATGCAGGTTTCCTGGTTAACTCCCCTCTCATACATTCCACAAAAATTAGGACTAAAATCTTTGTAGGTTACTCTAGCTGAAGGCCATAGCAGCAAAGTTTGGCTCGAAACAAACATCTTCCTCTTCTTGTGGAAGCTCTGTGCCTTAATACTGAGTTATCCCAGATGACATAGCAGAGAGCCTTCCCTGGCTGAGCTACCAAGAGAAAGGTCATAGCAGAGCAAGGAGGGAGCAGACCTAGCAGTGCCCAACATGAAGACTATTCATCTGCCAGACTCCAGCTCTCCTGCTTTCCACCTTTTCTGCTCTGCATCTGCCATATTCCTCTCTTTCCCAGAGTGTATGCACTCTTTTTCCTCCCATGGGCCTCTTGATTTTAGTCTTTTCCCTTCCTCCACCATTATGGTTAGTCACCTGAGGTTCCCTGAATTTTCTAATGCTCTGCAGTTCCAATTTGAAGGAAATTTCTCAGCTGATTTATTTCTAAGAGCAGCTGAGGGCTACAAAATCAGGAGGGCAAAGACAATATAGACGATAAATAGTCCCTAAAGTGGCTCAAGCCTTCAAACATCAGTTCAAAGCCCAGAGCTTTAAATATAGGCTGGATGTTGACAGAAATGTCTGTTCACCTTCTTAGAGAGATATACAGTTGACAGAGAGTTTAATCTAAGAGCCTGAATGATGGCAGGATGTCACTCTGTTCCTCATCCAGCTGTCATGGATGATGCAAGTTTGAATTCTTTTAAATGTGTGTTACTACTTCTTTTAATCAGATATCCTGGCTCAGGAATCCATGAGCTGTGGCACAAAGAGCATGAGAAGAAATACAACATGGTGGTGGGTTTGGGAACAGAATTTGACCCCTTCTTTTCCTAGGGAAGCCGTACTTTCTTGACAAGCTGTTCCAAAGTTTTCATAAGAAGGTGACCTCAGTTGATATTAAAATGATATCCATAATAACACAATTTCTACCGTGGAAACAAGTGCTTGTCTAATCACAAGAGGCCACAGAAACTGTGCTCTAACAGGATGAATGGAAGCAGTGGAGGAAATGGAAAGAAAGGGGGGCAAAAGTCCAACAGCGTGTGCTGTTCTCTCAGCAATAACTCTCACGTCTGCTTGGCTGTCTGCTGAGGAATTGGGCAGTACTGAGGAGTGAGAGACATAGAAGCTGACCCAGCTTATCCAGGGCATGAAAGAAGAAGAAAGACTATTCCACATAAGAATAATGAGATTTGTTGTGAAACATACAGCACTTCCTTTATAATACAGCATTTATGCATAGTGTGTTTTGACAGATTCGGTTTATTAATAAACCTTCCTTTTGTTTGTTGGAATTCATTGAGAAGAGATGATGCTTTCTTTGCCATTCATCTATCACACCAAATAATACATACAATCAGGTACTCTGAAATCATTACTAGCCTACTTTTCTGGCTAAAGATCACATTGCAGGGAGGGTAGGATACAGAAATCAGTAAGATACATACATACATCTACCATTTGCTTCCTGCATTTAATTTGAACAAGTATTTATGCTAAAGAGTTGGTTTTATATGTGAGAGTGCCCTGAGGGAGATGTCATCAGCACAGAGATGGTAACACATACGCATGACAAACGCAGAGCGTTTAATTTTGTCACATAGCAAAACGTCTTCACAAATAACTCACTGAAATATAAGTTTAGGAACAGACCCAGTAATGCTCTGAGACACAGAGAAATCTCACTCCTGGAGACCAATGGAAATGTTATCTTGATTACAACTGAGTACAAATAAATCATTATTAGCTATTCCAAATATTGCCTCTCTTGTGGGAATTTAAAACAGATATGGCGTTTTCCCATCTCAAGGTCCAACTTGATTTCTTACTGTCAACTTCAAAGACCAGAAAATCCAAGTTGATCTGGGTGGCTAAAACAAATGCTAGAATTAACATCTCCATGAGTACCAGCTCCAATACCTCAGTAATTAGCTGGTGAAGCTGTGAAAGTGTTGGGAGACCCCAAAAGGAAAACAAACAACTTCTCACGTTAGTCTGTAGGATCTTCTCAATAAAACCTTTTCCAAGTTGTCTGTAAATGAGTCAGCAGTATCTGTGACACTGCACCAGCTGAGCATGATGAGAGCTTTAACAAATACCTTTTAGACAGAGAAATAAGGCTGACTTCATGATAAATTAGGCGAAAGAGAACGCTATGGTGGCTGCGATCAAAGTAAGGAGCCAAGAAGTACTTGCATGTGCCATGCCCAAAGCTGACCCTGTAGAAGCTATATTTTATGTTGCAAAAATTACATCATGTTAGCCCCATGGAACATGCTTCTCGGAGTACTGTGAGAGTGACTATTTGTGAGAGACCTCAGCCTTACAATCGCATTATGTGTGAGTGCAGGCATTAAATAACATCTAAAGACAATGCAAAACAATACTAAATCGTGAGATTTTTCATCAAAGCCTTTCAAGCTGAATTAGACCACTCTATGTCCAGAATTGACTCTGTGAACATTAAACAGACAAATTCCGGATTTGTTCACATCCCAAGCCCTATTTAACTCAGACACTTAGGATTTGTAGAATCAGGTGTAAAATTTTTTAAAAACTCTGCTAACAAACACATAAGAATTTCTGCTTTTTTCTACCACTTAACTTCGAACATCCACCCTCCTGGACAACTTCCCCCACACAAAGATCTCCAGATGAGAGTAAAGGATACACAATTGCTATGGTTACAGCACTGCAAAATCAAATTGCCACTATAGTAGCTGGAGCAGATCTATCACAATTTCCAAAACTAAAATTGCACGTTCAACAGCTACTTCTTTGCAAACAGAGACAATCTTTGACTTGTTCGCATTTTGTTTAGTAGTTTACAAGATATAACTGACCCTTGCATGAGATGCAAATTGCCCTTTCCACTGCCCCTGTTTTCTTTTCTAACAATATGGATGAGACGGTCCCACGTCTTACACGATGGGCATCCCACCAGCTGTACTGAACTTTGGGCCACTGATGGTTTCCCAATGCTCGCATCAATCCAGATCCTCCTACAAGGCCTCTTGTCCCTCCAGGGATCAGCACCATCTCTCAGATCTGTGCCATCGTCAGACGTGCTGTGGATGCATGCCTGTGTCCAGTTAGTTGATAGAAATGTTGGACAGGACTGGCTCTAGAGTTGAGCCCCAGAGAACACCTCTGGTAACTGTACACAGCCAGATGTAGCCCCATTTACCTCTCGAGCTCTTGCATCGAGTCAGTTCATCACCCAGCACAGTATGAACTCGTCTGTTTCACAGTAGGACAATCCATCCAGAAGGGTGCCATAAAGAACTGTATCAAAGGCCTTACCAAAATCTAGAATAGTGACATCTGCTGCCTTCCCTTCATCCACCACTGACCAATGCCCACTCAGCCGTGGCAGTGGCCATATCCCCAGTAAATGTCCCCAGTTTTATCGTTCTGAATGACACCTTGTGGCATGGAATGTCCCTTTGGCCAGTTCATGTCAGCTGTCCTGGTTCTGCCCCCTCCCAGCTCCTTGCACCGCCCCAGCCCCCTCACTGGCAGGACAGTACAAGGAACGGAAACTTTCTTGGCTCTGTACAGCATCATTCAGCAAAAACTAAAACAACACTGTGTTATCAACACTGTTTTTTCCTAAATCCAGATCATACAATAACTACAAGGGAAATTAAGCCTAGCCCAGCTAAAACCAGGACAAAATGTTGGTATAGAAGCTCCTGAAACTGCAGCCACTCTGGATCAGCACAGATTCTCCCATTTGCCTCGTCATTCTCTAACAGCACTGTGCCATCCCTTAATGTAACCTCAGTGTTCTTAATGGTATTCCCTTCCCCAGTCAATCCTAGTTTAAAGCCCTCCCCATCTGTCTTGCCAGGTTACGGGTCAAGCAGCATTTCCCCCATTGAGACAGGAGGGTCCCTGCAGACCTTTCAGCCCAAAGCCTTTTCCATGGTTATACAATTCAGAGTTCTTGAGTTGTCTTGAAGCCAGGCACCGATGACCTGAGCTCGCCTGTTTCTTTCCCTGTCTCTCCTTATTAGTGGGGGAAAACACTGTCTGTGCTCCAGAGTCCTTTAGCTGTCTCCCCAGGGCCTTGAAATCTCTTTTGATAGACCTCAGGCTTCCTGCAGCTACATCATTGGTACCCACTTGAAAGAGGAATGGATAACAGTCTGAAGGCTGTCTTATGCTCAAAAGCTTCCTGGTAATATCCTTGACCCGAGCCTTGATGAGGTCTGGCCTGCAGATGGGAGCCCTCATTCCCCAGAGGAGGGAGGGAGTCACCTATGAGAACAACGCGCCTTCACTTCTTCGCAGCATTGGTTTTGATGCTGCACTTATTGCTACAAGGTCACACCTTGGAGGGAGAACCTGCATGAATGCCTCTTCCTCTTTTCACAACCCCCATCTGCCAGAGCCTCATACCTGCCCGGCAGTGGAAGCTGAGCGGGCAGACAAGCGCTCCTCTCACTGCTCTGCAGAAACTGGCTTCCAGCCCTCAGGCTCCCCAGGCTGCTGCCATTACCTTGGTGCAGCCCAGATGCCGGACCTGCTGCAGCAGTGGCAGAGCGTGGCTCCCCTGATCCATCCATCACCTTTTCAGGCTCCCAGATGCTTCTCAGTCTCCCCGCTGCTTCCTGGAGCTCGGACACCAGGCAGAGCAGCTCATCTCCCTGGGTACACTGTGCATGCTCTCACCCTCCATTTTGGGGCAGCACCACAGTCTGGGTGTCCACACGGGGACATCACGAGCCTCTGTGAGTCCTTACAACCGGAAGGAGCTCAGAGAGATGTGAAAATGTATCCCCTTGCCTTCTTTCCCCTCAGTAACAGACTTCCACAAAAGGAGCAGCTCAGCAGCATCGGTGCCCGGTACCATTTTAGACACACAGGGGTACCACTCCAGGCTGGCAGATGTGACACGTGGCCTAGAGGAGACCGTCCCCATCTGGAACAGCAGCACAAGGCCAGATGGACACACTGAGCTTCTTAAAGAGCAATTAATCAAAGTGCCCTTCCTAAATTTGTGCTGCCTGCAGATTACTTTCTGAGGTAATACAAAGATTTTATTCACGGGCTTCTCAGATGATATACAGATGGCCAACATATGGCCAAGTCCTACTTCTCCCAAAAGAAAAATGAGGTTTTAGTCATTTCTGCAAGATTTCTGAATAAAATGAAAAAGAAAAAAAAAAAAAAAAAAAAAAAGTGATTGCTGCATGACTTGTGCATGTGTATTTCTGCCCAGGAAATCTTGAGATGATGAAATCCTGACCTTAGACATGGGAGCCCTAAAATGGCTGTATATAAATAAATGCCACATGTGAACTGTGTTAATACAGATAAAGTCAGGAAAAGACAAAAATATCATACAACAGTTTGGGTTGGAAAGGTCCTTAAGCAGCTCTCAGTTCCAACCCCTTCTGTGGGCAGGGACATCTCCCACCAGGTGTGCTTGTCCCCACAGGACACTTCTGGCCCCTTCAAATCAGTGGAAATCTTCTATTGGCTTTAATTGACTTCTACAGCTTTAATCATCTTCAGCAAGCTTTAATAAATACTTAGAATCGCTCTCTTTAGCATCTGGTGGGTCTAGCCAATAACTGTTCTTTTATCCTTCCTATTTTTGTAGGCTCCTCAACCAAATATTATTCATGACCTCACATGGGTTTGCCATCAATCTGCACAGCTGTCTCAAGCAGGACAACAGCAGCAACACAACACTTCCAGCAGTAATGGGCAGAAGTCAGCCCTGAGAACACACAGCATCCCTCTTCTTTGTGTTCCATAGCAAGCTTGGCAGTTGAAAATAATACAAATTCTTTAAAGTCTAATGCTATTTCATGAATGCTTCCCATATGGGAAGCACTAAATGAGCACAGCAGATGCTTTGCTTTCCCTTAATCCCTTCAACTTGTTCATCTCCCTTCTTCACTAACGCTTCTTTCTAAGTACATTTGGCCAAAGCTGTCACTGTTCACCTTCACAACGGTATCATGGTGGGGGTTAGACACTATTTCAGCCAAAGGCTTCACTGCCAGGACAGGTCAAGAAGAATTTGAATTCTGCTATTTAAAAAAACAAACACATATAGGGAACAATTTTGGAAAGGAGGAAGAACCGGACCAGCAGGTGGCTGTTCTGACTGGGAATCAAGCTAACGTGAAGCACATACCTACAGTGAGCACCAACTTGAAACAAAGCTCTAGGCGTCAGCCTCACTGCTGCTTTAGGTGTTTCAAAAGGTGCTCCCAGTGTGTGCAGTGGGACAACTGCCCAAGGGAAGAGACAACATGGATATGAACCTAAAGCCTGCCTGATATTCTGTTACAGAAATTATTTTCCAATTACGAAATCATAACAGAAGCACTGCAGAAAAGCAGCAGGTTTGCTGAGAAGTGTCTCTCCCCTCTACAGAACAGAGCAAAGTTTAAAAACTTAGGTACAGATTTTCTAAATACCCTCACAAGTTTAACCACCTGTAAGACAAGGACAGGGAGCCAATGGAGCAGCAGTCCCCACCCTGCTCAAAGGAACGCTGCAAAGCTGACAATACATTTTGGTTTCACTCTGGAAGCATTCTTTACTCCTGGAAATATTTGTCCTTCTTTATTTTGACTTTTTGTTGAAGAATTAGTGATTTCAAAAAAGGGAAAAGCAGGTCATCGTAGTTGGCACTTCTTACAGCTGTGCCAAGTCGTCCGGGGCAAACTACGTGATGGAAGAAGCTACCAGGGCTTTACAGCATACATGTACGACATCCGACTGATCTGAACAAAAAAGCACCAAAGACAAAAAAGAAACCACATCTGGCCCATGAGAATCTTCAGATCATTTTCAAGAACCACTGTCATGAGAATGGGCACAGCCACGAGTCATGCAGCCATCAGTGGGACTTCCACGTGCCCCTTCCTTCTTAGTCAGAGACCATCCTTATTTCCTAAGGCTGTTCCCCTCCATCCATCTCCATTTCACAGGACATGAAGCCACATCAAAAACAAAGAACAGGATCTACCCAAGCTGTACTGCAAATCAGCTGCTGTAATAAATCATGGAAACCAACGTCATCTGATTGAGATAAATAAAATCTGGTAATAAAAAAATATCTGGTTGAGATAAAGTAAAAAGATACGGACGGTTCTCTCTCATTACTTCTAACTCAGTGTTGGAGGAATAAATACTACACCGCTCGCCCTTCTTGGAAGGATAGCATAGATAATGAAAGGAAATGATTAACTGAAAATAAATCTGAATTATTGCTCTTCCTGGCCAAATCAGAGACCTGTCTAAAAGCTAGGAGTACAATCCTTCACCATCAGCCCCATTTTACCAGCAGGTTCGGTCACTGCAGGAGCAGCTGCCACAAGTGCTGCACAAGGCCCATGCAGTGGGCTGGTGGGAGGAGCTGGAGGCGTTAAGAAACAAAGGAACATTGGATATAGGGTAGAACAGAGAACTTCTCCCAGAGTGGTAATTAGGTTTATATTAGTGCTACTTTCTTCCTGCTTGTTTGGGTTCTTTTTTAATTCCTGAACCACTTCAGCAGCACGCAGGAAGAACTAAACCTGAGGAACAGCAATTAACTAGGGGCCATGGGCATTTCCCCACTTCTCAGCCCATGGCTTCCAGCATTCAGGGTAGGTGGGGAAGCTGTAAATCTGAGTGAATTCTTATTTTATAAAAGACAGCACACACCATACCCCATATTTAAATTTATTTTTAGATCTTCCTCATGATCTCCGCATTCCTCTGACATACTGTACACACTTTCCCAAACCAGACCTCCTGTATGCACAGCTAGGAACCTCACTTCTTTTCTTTTTGCCTTTTAAGATGAGCCTGCCAACAAGGCTGAGCTCTCCAAGGCACACAGCACTCAGCCAGCTGGGCGAGCACTGAGCCCAGTGAATGCCACAGTCGAGCTCCTCATTCCCCCTGTCAGAGAGCACTTACAGGCGTATGGCTGAGTGCATCACCCTGCTCACCCATCTACCAGGCCTGGTTCACCAGCTGAACACAAAGCTCGCCTTTGTTCCTCACCTCCCCCCTGCACATGTGAAGGTCATTTCCAACTGCAACGCAGCGCAGTGATTCGTGTCCCACTTCTCTTGGGATCCAGACCCAGGCAGCCCGTGGCTCACATTTCACCCTACTTCTGTGACATCTGCTGTGCAGTCACAAAAATGAGATTGGGTGTAGTCCATCATAGTCAAATGACCCAGGAGGCCAGACGTGGAATTCCATGCATGGGGCTTCAGTACTGGGGAATGGAATGTGAGCCTCATTACCTGCAGCTGCTGCGCTCTTATCAGTGCTTATGTTTGTTAGTCGTTGCATCCAACTCAAACCATGGTAAGGGAATTGTGATGGGACTGACATCTGTATTAAGAGAATCACAGAATGGCCAGGGTTGGAAGGGACCTCAAGGACCATGAATTTCAACCCCCTGCCACACGCAGGGCCACCAACCTCCCCATTTCATACCAGCCCAGGCTGCCCAGGGCCCCATCCAACCTGGCCTTGAACACCTCCAGGGATGGACGGGGCATCCACAGCCTCTCTGGGCAGCTGTTCCAGCACCTCACCACTCTCTCTGTAAAGAACTTCCCCCTGACATCCAACCTCAACCTTCCCTCCCTCAACTTGAAACCACTTCTCCTTGTCCTGCTGTTATCAACCCTTTCAAAGAGTTGATTCCCCTCCTGTTTGTAGGCTCCCTTTAGGTACTGAAGGCTACAATGAGGTCACCCCGCAGCCTTCTTTTCTCCATGCTGAACAAGCCCAGCTCCCTCAGCCTGTCTTTGTAGGGAGCTGCTCCAGTCCCCTGCTCATCTCTGTGGCTCCTCTGGACCCTCTCCAACAGCTCTCTGACTTTCTCGTACTGGGGCTCCAGACCTGCACACAGCACTGCAGATGGGGCCTCACAAGAGCAGAGCAGAGGGGGACAACCAAAACGCTCAGCTTCAGACCAGACTGAATATCAAGTTCATTGTACGTAGATTAAAATAAATAAGAAAGAACAAGAAAGGTGCTTTTAAAAATTGCAGGTGATTTAGGACAACTCAGCAGTAGCAGACGTGCTCTTGACAACAGGAAGCAACCCAGCAATAAGGCTGTGCCATTTCCTTCACTATGGATCAGGCACCTTCTGAGAAAGCAGCAGGGGTTCGGGACACGAGACAGTGTTTTTCCTTAAGAAATAACAACAACAAATAAAAGGAAAGCAGCTACTACACCACAGGTCATGTTTCAAAGCCTTCCATCTATTCTGGAATGCTGCTAAAGCTGAAGTGAAATTTGCATATTTTACTGTGAACAATATGCAAAACTGCCCCTGAAGAAGAATTCAAATCAGAGCACTGTCTACGTTTGGCCAATGATGATGCTTGCATCACAGCAAGGGAGAACAAGACTGCCTTTAGGAAGGGAAGCTGCTGAACTCTATCTGAAAGCCACACAGCACACAGTGACAGCTGGGCAGAAATATGAAATACCCCCTTGCAATAATGCTGCTGATTCACACATCATACCGTCAACGGGAACTGGGCATTGCATTTCTTCTCCAGGCAGCAGTAAACCACAGCAGCGCTACAGGAGGTAGGAGGGAGGAAGAGAAATCCCACAGTGGTTTTATTAGGGTCTGTGTTTGATCTAGTCTTCTTCAACCAATAAAATAGAAGATCTAGCAGAAAACATTCCAGATATGATTTTTATATTTTATCCATTCAAACCGTGTTTGAGTCAAATTCCCACATTGTCAACTTGCTCAGACTACTGTATTTTCAATAGTAAAGCAAAACTGCTTGGGATCTGTCAATGAAAGCGCTGCAGTAGGAAGCCACTGGTCTGTTCTCTTCCCTCTTGGCAGCAATGCTCCAGTGCACTGGAACACAGCTCTGCAAAGCAGATATTGCAGATCTGGGCAAGCTGCCAGTGCATGGACACCTCCCCGACCCATCCATGGAATCACAGTTTCACAGGCTCAGTCTCTGAAGTTTCAACAGAAGCTGAATGTCAGGAGTCTGCACTGGGCTTTCCAGGTTTAGAGCTTTGCACACAAACTCTCCCTTGAGACATTTTCTGAAAGTCAGCAGCTGCAGCCCCTGAACCCAATAATGTGTATCAGACTTCCTCAGGACTCCAAAACCAGGAAATGCGAGATTTCAAGTCTTTCTGTGGAAAACAAAACACACACACATACACACACATGCAAATAAATTTCTCTATGTGCTAAACAATTTCTGTAGGCAATCCATAGCTAGCAAACAGCAATGAGAAATGAGTCCTGACATCCAACATGTGAAATGACAACAAAGCAACATCAGCACAGAACTGGCTGCTAGTCCCCACCCAAAACACTCTCTGACAGATCTTCCTAAAAATGTATATATCCAATATATGTGTATTTATATACACATACACACTTGGACAAGAAGGCACACCATCATAAAACCCTGTGCATTGGACACCTGGAGTAGAATATGCTTCATATGAACTCCGTGTGCCAGCTAGCTCTGTTGTCTTCTGAGAGACTGCAATTCTTAGAGAATTGAGTCAGAAATGTATGGATCAAGAGGACAGAACAACACAGGAGACATCGTGGTGGGCACTTGAAAAAGACCAGCCAACAATAATATCCAGTAGCTGGCAGCTTCTTTTGATAGCTGGAAGAACTCTCTCGATAGCAAACTCCGGCTCCCAGGGAGACTTCATGCCAACTACCTCAGTAAGGCAGCCTGGAAAGGCAGCTCTCCTAAACCCAAGAGGTTTAGAGAGCAGCAAGCATAGTGTATCAGCACCAGTGGTCGGTGATCCAACTAGAGTGAATGTTCTGCTGGATCTGTTACTTAAGGAAATAAACTGGTGAGAGGGGTAAGGAGAGTGATGCCTGCAGAGACTGCAGCAGCTTTATCCAGAGCTGTACCAGCAAAAGCAGATCCACAGGTAAAAGGAAAAGTGCCTTTTCCCCTTTTTAGCACTCTAAGGGCATCTGCACCCAGCTTTAGCTCCCCAGTATAAAGACAGCATCAGCGCACCTGAGAGCAACTGAGATGCTCAGGGGACTGAAGATTAGGATGCACAAGGAAACTAAGACCTGGGTTTGCACATGGAGAAGGCAGAGGGAGAGTCACTGCTGCCTTTGGCTACTACAGGAACACATAGCAAAGATGGAGTGAGACCATTCCCAGGTGCAGAGGAATAAAACAAGGAGCAGTGAGCATAAATCGCAACACAGGAAATTCTAGTTAGATGTACAGAAAAAAAGTTCAAGAGTAGTTGAATACTGGTTGACAAGACTAAGGAGGTTGGGTAATCTCAAACCCCAGAGAAGACTGAAACTCACCCATGCAAGCTGGTCAGCAACCTGACCTCACTAGCTCTACTCTGAGGTGAGGGATGGTCCACCAGACAGGTAGGAAGGGCTAAACTATTTGATGAGTCCATGGACATATGGAGAGGCAGTCACATCCAAAACATAATTACAACCCTAGACTTCAGAACCGCAGGCTTTCAGCCAAGAGACGGGCTTAGGGAAGACACTGCCCAGCTTTGAAGAGACTAACAAGGAATCTGAAAGGCAACAAAAAGGACAATATCCAGCTCTTGTTTCCCTACTGCAATTATTTTACTGACTTGATATGTCGTCTTTATTCTGACACACAGAGCTGAGTGTGATGTAGGGTGACCCCATCCACACTGAGACGCAGGTGCACACACTGGGGTGGAACTCTGTATAAATGCATATTTAAAAGTTAACTCGTAGTGAATATGGATTCATTCGTTGTGGCTACCTTCATGAGACCCACACTCAAAACTGATGCTCTTCAGAGGCTGACAACAGATTATTTGCAGAACAGCAAGCAATAAAACAAGCTGCACACCAAGCAACATTTGGTTACTCATTTCTTTTTTTTGCCTTATCCAGAGCTCATACTCCACACCACCTGTTTTAATTGCTTACTGACACCTGTTGCTCAAACATGAATCTCAGAGCATTTCAGCTGCTGGTTTTTGGTGGCATTTCTTTTAATACATTCTACCAAATTTTTCATTTTCTTACCTTCAGCCTGCTGTATAATACTGACTGAAGAAGGTAGTGGAAATGGAGGTATTTCATAACACGTGGAGATGAATTTGGATAGGCAGAGGTGTTAGGGTTTGTTTCCTTTGTTTGTTTGGGTTTTTTTGTCCCTCATTCCCTCCTCCCCTCACCCCATCTTGTAACACTCACAGCCCTTCAATTGTAACTAAATAACTTCAGGAACAGCATTTCTCATTTAAGTACACCACTTAGCTGCCACAGCCAAGAAACCGCAAGTGGATACACAAAAAGGTTTGACTCAGTGAATACACAGGACCAAACAGATCCATGGCAAAGCCTAAAGCATCTTAATACACAAGTCAGGCCACAGTCACATCTTTAATAAAAGCACTCTGAGTCAGTGACAGAAAAGATACAGCAGACATGACAACTCTGAAAAAGAACCTTGGGTAAAAGCGTGCTGCTGGTGTTATCCTAGGCCCAATCAAGACCCCTAACCCTAATCATCCCCTCAGTGGCTTCTCAGACATTCACCAACACTAGAAGACTGCTGAAGTAAGTCACCTTTGCCTCACACCCCTTCCACTGTTGCTATGGAAGCAGCATAGAAGGGTCTTGGTTCTAATTAAAATCACTGGAGTAGATTAATCCAGAGAGAATGCCAGCTCTCATCTCTGCATAGGAGATTACATTGATCCTACAGGAGGCAGAACAAGCAACCTGCAGAAATACTCCTCCTTAGTTCCCCCAGTTATTTCAGTTAGTGCACCTTCATGGAGAGAAGCCTGGCACCACCAGCCTTGAAACAGAATTCAGCTAATTCCAACAGAGCATGGCAGAAAGCATCTCTTTGAAGAAACAGTTCTGCACTTCACTGATTAGCCTGCTCAAACAGCTGGCCACATGTTTGACAAGAGCGGATGTTTAATCTAGTATTCTCTTTTGTCCAGCTCTTACTGGGACATTAGGGGCCAATTAAAGGTGCACAGGATCCTTTTTGCTGTGAATTTAGCTAAGTACCAATCCTAATTCCATGAGCCAGGGTGATCCTCTTTCTTTAAAAAAAAAAAAAAAAAAGACTAAAAAGGCCCTGAAGCTCCATTGGTAAGGGCACAAGTTCTGCAGCACTGAGAGGATGATGGCAAAGGGCTTGTTCTCAGAAACCCAGCACACACTAGAGCTTTGGAAGGTTGCATCCCTGCACTTTGGTCTTTGAGTACTGCCACCTGCTCAGTATCGGTAGTGGTCTGGCTTGAAGGGCCCATCCTTTGACAAGCCCAGGTATTTGGCCTGCTTCTCACTCAGTTTTGTCAACTTCACACACAGTTTGTCCAGGTGTGCAGCAGCCACAGCTTCATCCAGCTAGAAAACAAAGCATTGAAAAAGATCAGTAGAAGCTTCAGTTCAAGAAATCATGGCTGACAATAAGAAATGATGCCTGAAAACCAGTAGCAGCTCCAAGGAGAACTTAACAGACTGATACAACTCTTTTCCTGTCAACATGCACCAACTGCCTGAGCGCAGAACCACTACCCTGAGCACAGAATCATCCCCAGATGGAAAAGTCCCAACTTAATTTGACTTCCTCAGAAGCAAGAGACAGACAAATACATCCTCAAGCCCATGTCAATCCCATTTACGCATTCACATCCATCCACAGGTAAAGAACAGATATCAAACTATTCAAAAATAAGAATGTCCAGTTTGGTAGAAGGGAAAAGCCCCAGTCATGTTTCTGCTATGAGAACACCTGGACATGGACATACTAGACTATCATAATGCTTTATAGAAGTTCTAATATGTACAAATAAAGTAACACATCTCCCCCTTCCAGGTATACTTTCTCTGAGGTATGTATGTTAAGAATATTCATTCCAGAACCACTAATTCATCGACAACACTATTATCTATTGTCATGGCCTTCATGAATAATAAAATACTTTATATCTCACTTCCTGATCTTTTCTTCATTCCAGGGATGTCAGGCAGACATGCAAACTCAAGGGTCAGAAAAATGAGCAGAAAGTTAGAGGATATTTAAGAAAACAGATAGCAACATGGCAAACTAGCTGCCATGTCAAACAGCAAGGCAGAGCCGTGAAAGACATTCAAGCAGATAGGACAGCACTGGAAGGGACAAGCTGCATATAACAGAAAAATAAGTTATCATATCATTTGCAATTCCTGCAAGATATGAATGATCGCTGCTAAGGAAACACAGATGCAAGATAAGTCTGAACTGCAGCAGCAGAGAAAAAAAATGGTGATATCTCCTCTATGTATGTAACTGTTGCAATATATTTGATCACCATATCAACAAAACAACCAACCATGCATCCTCTGCATGTGCATGTGTCAGCACATCCTAAGCAGAAGTGTTCTAACAAGAAACTACTCTGAAGTAACTCCATCATAACAAGCATATTAAGCATATTAAAGTTATACTTGTGCTGAATAATTCAGTGCAGCTCAACCTGTTGGCAGTTTGGTGTTACTCTGAACATCTACAGAGAACCAGTGAGGGCAAAGATGTACAATCCAAACCATTAAAAACAACAGATTAAGTGGTTGAAGAATGTGGAAGCAAACCGTGAAAGCTATAGGATACTACATAAGAATCAAGAAAACCAAGAAAGAAAACTCAGCTGAAAGGACTGTGTCTAGAATGGGAAATAAGTATTTAAGCTCAGTAGACCATGTCAGAAGAAAAACATTAAAAATCAAATACATATCAGGCTGAACTGTAATGATATATTGAGATCTGACAGGTGTGCTTCCAGCACAACTGAGACAGATTAGACTTACTTGAAAAGGAGCTGTTACTGAGTCATCACTATCTCACAAATCAGGTTTCCAAACTGCAGCAGAAAGAAGCTGTTTCACAGTTGCTTCAGTTTATGGACTTCAAGATTTAGAGAAAGGCAAACTGACATTCTTACCTACTGCACACTTCGAATCAAGATGTTGAACATAAGGAAGGATAGATTTGACAGCAAGAACACGGATGCAATAACTTGCTTCAATTTCCAGGAAAACGTATTGCAGAAAAGCAGGCATGTTTGTAACAGCTCGTCACCAGTTCTTAAATTTGAATTTAGATCTCAAAGCTACTATGCAGAACAAGGAGAGGTACTAGCCAAAAGTAAGGAAAGAAAGCTCTTCTATCCATCTTCTGTTGGTTCTGACAAGAAGACAGCTTTATTCACTGAAATTATCTGCGGAGCCCAGTGGGTGAAGATCATTTTGCCACAGTATGTGAACCTGAACACCTCACTGCCATACACTGCACAAACACAACTCCATTTCTACGTAACAGATCCGGGTGTTATTTCTCACTTTCAGTTCAAGTATGATTACTAAAAACTGTTGTTCTGGAAGAGAATGAAGCCAGCAACATCGGGCTTGCTCTTTTTCCTGGGAATTGTCAACAAAAATTTTTCTCTGAAGATGACTGTGTGTCAGAGAGCTGGCTGATCAGCTGCAGATACGCTCTGCTTGATCATCAATGGCAGTTCTGGAAGCTTAAGTTCTTCAGCAAACATTTCACAAGGAAGCCCAAACATACACTTTATACTTCCCAGATGAAAAGTATTTTCACATTTAGTCTCACACCTGGTTCTATTTCAAAGCAGTGGGATTTCACTCCAGCATCCTTCTCAATGACCAACTCAAATTCACATGCTTGTTTTGCAAAATTAAAACCAGGTTAGTTTTGTAAAGGAATTTGCAAGTTATGACACGACCCAGATTTCTCCAAGAACAAAGAATCCATAGATAAGATTAAAGGGAAACACAAGGGAATTTATGTCATTAATATTTTCTGAAGCTATTAGGACCAGACTATGATAAGCTTTGCTCAGGTGCAAATGGGACCCAGATTCTCTCAACCACAGTGAAGATTTCTGGTTTCACTCCAACTCCAACTCTTCAGGAAGGAGCTTCCTGACTATTCTCAGACAGCAAAGGCTTTCCCAGCACCTTAGTAAAGAGCTGCAAGTCAAGAGGGAAGAAAAAAACAAAACAAAACAAAAAAAACAGCAGGACATTCCTGTCACAAACAAGTTCTACTTCTTCACTCTGTCCTAATCACAAAAAAGAAAGAAAAAAGCTCACTTCAGATTGTGTGACCAAAGCCCTACAAGTTTGTGCTTTTCTGCTATTCTAACTCACCTTCTTTGGCAGGAAATGGACTCCAACAGAGTATTTGTCACTATTTGTCCACAGCTCAATCTGTGCCAGCACCTGGTTGGTGAAGGAGTTGCTCATGACGAAGCTAGGGTGACCCATGGCACAGCCCAAATTGACCAGCCTGCCTTCTGCTAGCAGTATAATATGACGACCGTTCCTCAATTTATAGCGATCCACCTGGGAAAAGAGCAGTGAAAGGTGAGGGCAAAAACAGCATTTTAAGTCTCAGAATCACAGGGGCTGGAAGGGACCTCAAGAGGACACTGAATCCAATCCCCATCTATAGCAGTACCCTACAATAAGTCACACAGGTCGGCATCCAGACAGGTCTTGAATATCTCCATAGAAGTCATGCAAAACACGGTGGGCTCCCTTCCCACATCAGCAATTCAGCAGTGGGTTTACGATGCAAACTTTCCTTACAATCAAGATGCTCCTCACCGTTCCCAGCCAGAGTTCGATAAGGCTCGTAACTACTCTGGACTTCACACTACATAGATCTTATCATCATCTGCTTCATATTTAATCAGTTATCCTGTTCTTCTGGCTCTTTCACATGCATACCATCTCAGGTGACTGTGGCAGGGAACATGCTGCCTGCAATAAGATGAAATTCATATATGCTTGATTATAACTGCTGGTGTGGAGAGGAGAAGCAGCACCTCTGTTTGCAACAGCCCAGAACATTTGCACCTGATACACAGGTAAGGGCCAGATTTTGCTCAGCCTTCTGAAATTACTCCCCAGTGAATTCTCCCACCTCAGTAATGCCTTGATTTACAGTTAAGGCATGAACAGTTTGTCTTCCAGGGACAGGCTGCTGTAGACATCTACCAAATCTTTGGCACCACCTTCCAGGAAACCTGAAAACACTTGTGGTTTGACAGCTCACCTCCCACAATGACACCAGACCTAAGTGAGCGCCAGACAAGTCCCAAAGTCAAAACTCAAGGAGATCTATCCACCTATCAAGCAAGTCAGGTTACATGCATAGCTGAAAAGAACTGGTAAATTAAATGGCTGTCCTAGACTCTGGTTCACACTCTTTGCTTTCAGGGAGAAAGATTCATTCTTCCATTCAAGCTGATTTCCAGGCTGTGCTGGGGACAAAAGGACAGACAAACAAGGGTTAAGGAGACGGTGCTCAGTTACAGAAGAACCTCAGAGTTCAGGAGAATGTCACTTCATGTGTGCCTCAACTTTCTGGGCCAGACTGGAATCCTGCAATGCCTATGCTAGCTTTCTGCCAGTTGCTAGCTCTTCTCTCCCTTGCCTTCACCCTATAGAGAGGAATTATGTATTTTATATATAATTTTTATATTTTTTTTTATATTTTAGTTAAATACTAAAGCCTAAAATGAAATGACAATCTGGACTGTAAGTTGTAAGAATGTTCATTGTTCCCTGGTATTTACTGTTCATCTATTATGTCAAGCATGTGGAAGCAGACTAAAGCTTTTAAAAGGCTGAAAAGGTAACAGTAAACTTTGTTAAAGGTGAACAATGTTTTAGACAAACTTTGCTGTGGTAGCATAGACACTGTGCAAGGCTTAAAAGGGTTCCTTTCCTGCAGCTGTATTTATACTTTGTCTCAAAAGGGAATATGAAGCAAAATGCAAGCCACTTAATTTTGTTCTTAAAGCTTCAACCTATAGGTTAAAAGCCATGCTGAACTCAGTTTTGTTTTTAATAATTCTGCCTTCAAAAACAAAAAAATCTCTATTCAGTTTAGAAGTACAAATGCAATAATTTGAACTAGCAATGAGCATTTTACTTGAACACATAGTTCACTTTTAGACAAGAGCTGGGCCTCTACTTATCTTCCCCAGCTGTGATTCAATCCCAATACTCTATTTCTGGGGTTTGTATAATACAGATTACTGTCTTTAGCAAGCATGTAGACAGTAACCATCTCAAACAGAAGCTCCAAATAAAACTCTTTGTTTTTCCTACCCAAGTGCTGTACAGCAAGGTAAGGTTAGCAAGAATTTTCTTTCACTGAGCAGCTGCAGTATATTTCTTATGGATGCTAATTCTCCAGTGTGGACCACTAGTGACAGCTCTCAGTTCACCCAAAAAATACCACATGCACCATCAGAAGACTATGGGAGGGAGAAACGAAACAAAGAAGAAAGCAGACAAATCAGAATGCTAAAGAAAAAAACCCTACAACAACATGGCTGATAGTAAACACTGTTTACTGCTACAATTAATTTTCACTCAACTGGAACACTGCTGCAACTAAAGGTTTGAATGTGGTAGTTTAAGACACTGTATCTATACACTGACCCAACAAATCCCTGGACAGCTTCTGGATGGTGCATGGAACCTCATACCTTTGGCCATCTGCGGACACGATCGATTCAGTGCACAGGGTAATGTGGAATAATGCAAGTTCATGTCTTTGTATGGAAAGAAATGCAGAATAGAAATGGGCTAAGTCAGTACTTGAAAACAAGCCTAAACTACGGACAGACAAACCAGGTGATTTACAAGCTCAGTAAGCTGCTAGAGAATTCGAGTTCCAGCTATCCAACTGTTAAGTTCATCTCCATGTTTATACAAATGCCTCTTCTCCCTCCCTATCTGCACTTAGCTTACCCTGGCCTTTTTGGTTGCTTTGCACTTCCCTCCAGACCATGCATGATATATACATAAGTGACTTATTTGCAGAGCCAAAGCTCATCATTCCCAGCCTGCCCCTTCCTTCCCTTCAAGAGCTGAGTTCATGCTACACATTAACCTAGTACCAGAACTGCAAGCAGATATTCAAAACAACCTGCCAGCTTTTCAGGAATAAGCCTATTTTCTCCTTGTTGGAAAGCACCAGATGATTCAGAATGGCACATTAAGACATTTTCCTTTCCCAAGTATTAAAGATTTCTTCTGCCAGCTCATCACTTGCAAATAGGGACCATATGATACTGAAAATTACAACATTGGACACTGTTTTGCAATTATGCTTTACCTCTAGCTGACATCTAGCAACCAGACACTCAGCTCTGGCAATAATCCTCAGGATCAAGAGACAGATGTCTTCATAGGAGGTTTTGATCACAGATTTTAGCTCTTGCTTTATATTCCCCTCCTTGCTACAGGATATAGAAAAAGCTGCCAAGTATTAGTAAAAATTCAAGTTGGTACTTGGTATTATAAAAAATGTGTGACTCCTCACTTGGAGTGAAAAAATTCTAAAGGTTAGCATAAGGTATCACATCTTTAACACAGGTCTGTCCTGTACTTGAGGCCCCACTTTTAGACCAGGGACAAGACATTAATCTAGCAGGGAGGACACCATGATCAGGAAGACGGCTTTCCCAGGGCAAGGCTCATTTACGTGCACTCCAGGTGTGCTGACCCCTGTGATTTCCCCAAATGCAGGAAACTAAATTGCATTACTAGTGGAGGGTGAGGGGGAAATTTTTTTTTTTTGGTGGATGAAAAGCTGGGCTTTGTCCCTCTTAGTGCATCCAGGCCTGGGACCCCAGCACAAGAAGAATGCAGAGCTGTTGGAGTGGGTCCAGAAGAAGGTCATGAATACGGTCAGAGGGCTGAAGCACCTCTGCTATGAAGAAAGACTGAGGTAGTTGGGCTTGCTTAGCTTGGAGAAGGGTCAGGAGAGACCTCAATGCAGCATTCCATTACCTGAAGGGAGCTTATAAGCAGGAGGGGGAGTGACTTTTTATATGGTCTGATAGAGATAGGACAAGGGAGAATGGCTTTAAACTAAAAAAGAGGATATTTAGGTTGGATGTGAGGGAGAAATTCTTTACCCAGCACTGCTGCCAAAAACTGTGGGTGCCCCATTCCTGGAGGTGTCTGAGATCACGGCTGGGCCCTGGGCAGCCCAGGCTGGGGGGTGGAGGCAGCCAGTCCATAGCTGGAGGGTGTGAGCTTGATGATCTTTAACGTTCTTTGCAACCTAAGGCATTCTGTCATTCTCTGATTCTACGCATGTGTTTGGACATTTCTCAGTCAATCACTTAGGCCAGGGCAGATTTCTCAGTTGTGTACAGATTCATTAAAGGAGCACTTTTGTCACAGAACTGTAGAATCATAGAAAGGCTTAGGTTGGAAGGGACCATAAAGACTATCTGGATCCAATATCCTTCCCGTGGTCTTGGTTGCCATCCACCAGGATCCACCAATTCTAGTTCCAGTGCAGATGAATTTCCAAGCTGGTTGTGAGGGATTGAAGCTGCAGGATACTTCCTTGTTCCTAAACC
Source organism: Lagopus leucura (assembly GCF_019238085.1). Lineage (NCBI taxonomy): Eukaryota > Metazoa > Chordata > Aves > Galliformes > Phasianidae > Lagopus > Lagopus leucura. The sequence continues at coordinate 4,942,793 of NW_024962288.1, forward strand.
CAAAGTCATATCCTATCTCCAGCAGTAAGTAGCAAATAGATAAGGAAAAATACAACAAAAGCCAAATTTCCCAATAAATCCTCTCAGCTTCATCTATCTCAAGATCAAGCTGAGACAGAGGTGGTCCATTCAGGGATGGTTGGTTTTTTTGTTGTTGTTGTTTTAAAATATACGTTTAAAAATTTAGCTGAAGTTTGTACATATTCTTGTGTCACCTACAGCCCCCTGGATGACATCCTGTGTTAACAGGTCCTTTATTTTGGGTCACTCTGAACCTCCCGCTCGCAATAGCAATGGTTTACAGAACACAACAGATATATTCAGGACAGGAAGGAAGTAAGTCTTCAGCATTAGACCATATGGGCTACTTTAACCCTAACTCCAATCTTTTAAAAATAAAACATTTGTTTTGAACCGGACACTTTTAATAGTTTTCATGCCTTGCACTACACTGCATCTCACTGTTCAGGGCACCTGGCTCCTGACAAGAAAAGGGACTGCTGCTTTCTCAAACACTGATATTCAATTTTTCACATGGATTTTAAGAGCCACACTCAATAGTCATGGGCAGGTAGTTTGTATGTCACTACACTAATATCCATTTCAGCCTTTGACAACGTTTATAAACAGTCCCAATTTTAAAACCTTTTAAAACCTGAGCTATCCAAAAGCAAGCAGCTAGCTACAGGCTCTTCTAGGACAGAAGCTAGAGTGAAGTCAGCCTTACATTAAGGTCATAGGCAAGAGCAGGCACAAACATAGTGAAAATCTGAAAGTATAACTTCATACTTCACATTTAGTGCCACAGCAACAAACATGACACTGAAAAGACTCTCACAACGGGTTAGCAAGAGTCTGATGTGGGTGGCCAAAAGCCACAGGAGGGTCACGAAATCTGGAAGGGCAGACAGATCTACTAAGACATACACCTAGGTATAGCTAAAGGAAAAAGTAAAAAACCTGTCTGAGAATCCCACTGTGAGCCAAAGTTACCTCTTCAAAAGGTAATCAGAAGTTCTATACCAAGTTAGAAAGAGATGTTCCTCCTCAACGGCTGTGTTTCAAACAAGCTTTAATTTTGTGTTGTTTCTCTGTTTAAGGATACATACTTTTCCGTGTGCCTACTGCCATAGTTTGAAGTAAATACATGGTGGGTGTGCAAGCTGAGCATCCTTCCTTCTCTGCCTACACACAGACTTCTGGTCTCCACAAGTTTCTAAAATGAAGCCACCGAGTCTGGAAGAGAAGCCTGAATTTGGCAAAGCTCCACATAGGCTTCCCCGAGGCTTTAATTTCAGAACAAAAAATGCTCTGAAAACAAAGGTGCGAGTTTTTCAAGCCTTGGCAGAACCCCAGAAGACATCTCCTTGAGATTCATTCTAACACTAGCACTCTGCATTAGACCTAAGACCGTTCCGGTGCAGCACAGCTACACGAGCAAGTAACTTCCTTGGAGGAAACTGAGATCAACCATTAGAGAATCCACATGCTCTGTTCCTAAGAAGTTTTATATGATCTCTAATGGTCTGTTCTGTATTCATCATTCAGCTTGTTTTTTAAACTGAATTATGGCATTACTTTCAGATGGTGGCTATCAAAAAGCACATTTTCATACTTTGCCAAACATCAAGGTCGACCTCCCGTAAGGAACGAATTTGATGCAATCAACTATGAGACCATCACTAAGGAATAGGTTCCTGTTTGCCCAGAAGGAAAGAGTACACAGATGTATCCATACTAGGCATCTCTTCTCAGAGACTGTGCTGTAAGTTCTGGGCACTTGTTGGAACCAGTTGTTTTAATATCAGTGCAAGAATATTACATGCAGCTTGTTACAGACTAACAGGGCAACAGCAGAGCAGAATTTGCATTAAGGTTAGTCCAGAACAAACCTGGCTCCCAAAAAAACCAACAATATAAAAGCTAGAATGTAAAGAGTAGAAGCATCTGAAAAGAAACACTTTCCATTCTGGCAGCAGACAGTGACTTGCAATCACTCTGCTCTATCAGGATGCCTTCTACACGGGCTGTCTCACCTGAGGTTTAACATTCACCACCTCTACTGCATTTTGATTCAGCCACTTTGCATCAACTTCCACATCAAAATGACCAATATTACAAACTATGGCATCATCCTTCATCTGCTCAAAGTGCCTGAGGGAAGAGACAAAAAAAAAATTAAAAAAAAATCAAAAGTCAATGCACAAAAGAAACATTCCTTTTCCAAATCCAGGAGATGCTTTGGTCCACAGCTCTGCTCAAGGAGAAATGAAGATCTGCAGTTGATTTTCACAGACATGATGCATGGGTGTAGTAATCATCTACACATGTAAAACCTGCTGGGAAAAGTTTCAAGCTCCTAGAAAAGGACTCTTCCCAAGGATGGAAGAGGCTATTGAAGATAAATTGTTGTCCCAGTATAGAAAGTTGAATTAACTTTTTTAGTTGGTCACTACTGAAATATTGGCAGTTATTCTGTTCCTTCCTACACAGAAATGATCTCTTTCTCCATTACTTTAATGTTCCCAGCAGTTTCACATTCCTGGATACTAATGGCTTCATCTCCTCCCTCTTAATCTGACCTCATACTACAACATATGTCATCCTAATGGCAAAAACAGGAATGAGTTTGTGTAGAGCAGAGGGACTATCAACTGAGATCTGAGAAGTGACAGTAAAAAACCTGCAGGGCTGTTTATTGAGAACAGATTAGTTTCAAGATTGTTGTGTGTATTCACAGATGGAATCACTTTCAATCTTTACCCACCTCCCCTTCTGTTCACATTTATCAATAGAATTCAGAATAATAGAATTAACAATTAATTACAGAATTCAGGCCCGCCCTCCCATTTTCTTGAAGTCTCTCTGTCCATCTATGTTTCTTGTTTCTCCAGCATTAGGCACTGCAGGACAGGAATAATTGCAACGTGGCAACAATCAACAGAGTTCAAAAACTGAAGCTTCAGTTTCTCATTAAATTAATGCTATCCCTCACCATGTTGCTGACAAGTTACGACTATGTAAAAATCGAACTGTAGCAGTGTGTTGTCACTGAAGCAAATGACTAAATCATACCTGCCCTGAACAATGTCAGTGCAGCCAGTGGTTGTAACAAAGATATTGCCTTCCTTGCAAGCCTCCTCCATTGTAGTAACTTCATAACCTGAAAATGAGAGAAAAAAAAATTATCTCCCTCCCCAATCACCAGATGTTGTTCAAAAATGGACTGCAAAACTGAGTAAAGCATAAAGAAAAATTATGAGTAATAGAAGGCAGTGCCAATGCTTAATCTATGGAGAATGCATGTTAGCGGATGCACTCTCCTTACACTAAATACCAAGGCAGCACAAAATATCTGTATCCCTCACCTACTTCCAGTGTGAGAATCTCATGCAACCAACATCCTGCAAACAAGGGTGTAATGTCTGCCACAGCTCTTAGATTGGATTCAGAGTTTGCTTGCCAAAGAAAATGTATCCACAATACCTGCAGATTCTAATCATGTATGAAAAGAAATGGGATAAACTGGTAGAACCAGAGCTAAATGAAGCAGCCACAGAAGAGTTGGAGTACAGCTTTGAGAATGAGCTGCAAGCACAGCTTCACACTGGAAAGGCAGAGTGGCAGTAATCTACAAAAGCATCTAATGAAGACAAGGTCTGCTGTTTTACTGTGGAAATATTCTAGTGAGTCTTAACCTCGTAGACTTGCCCAACTTGAAGATAATTAACCCCTCACAACCAGACTTACAGCATTATGAAATAGTGCTTTCCCACTAGAGTCTTTTTATCTGTGCCTCCAAACATATCTTCAAGGCCTACAACAATAGAAGTTGTAAGGAAAGAGTTCATTGTGTGCTCAGTTAAACAAGAGGAGTGTCACTTCTACAACACAGAGGCTGAAACCCACTGAAACTTTCTCAACTATCATTTATTGCTCTCCATCAACACAGAAAGGCTCCCATCAGACACAGTCATTTCTATACCTTCTGTTCTCACCTTCCATAGCTGCCTGCAGTGCATTGATGGGATCAATTTCAGTGATGATGACTCTTGCTCCAAAGTTCCGCAGGGCCTGAGCACAGCCTTTGCCCACATCACCATAACCTGCCACCACTGCTACTTTCCCAGCAATCATGACATCTGTAGCACGCTTGATACCATCAATGAGGGACTCTCGGCAGCCATAAAGGTTATCAAATTTGCTCTGAAGGAGAAACAGAAGAAAATTCACTCGAGCAAAAACTCCTTAGAGAAGCAAAATGGATTTGTGTGTGCATACATAATCAGGAGGCAGACAGTCAGCTAAGCATTAACTACACTGAGGGATGAGAAGATGATAATTTGGCTTGATGTTTTCCATTTATCCTTTTTCAATCTACATAGTTATGCCACATACAGGCTTCAGCATGTCCCTGGTGAGAAACATTTCATAAATGAAATAAATGAAAATAAAGGCAGTCTCTTGCTCCTACCAATACCATAGGAAGTTGGCATAGAGTCAAAATATCAAACTGAAGGAGCAAAAACCTGTCGTTCAGTTGCATGTCTTCCTGGACGTCTGTGACTGCAGTTCATACAAATCTTTCATTGCACAAATCCTCAACAGTACTTGAAAATAAGCACTTGTTTGGCACTAGAATAAAGTTAGTTCAATTCAAAAGCTCATTTCAGAGGCTTTTTTTAGAAACATCTGAATTTCTAAACGTACTGAACAGTATTAGTAGTTATTATGCAAGAGGCAAAGACATGGGTGAAAAGGATGTAGAGGACGTCCAAAATCAACTGGTTTCCAGCCCATTAGCTATGGAATAAAGATGTCAGACATCTTTGTGAACAGAAACAAGATAGTCTTCAAACAACAAGCTGCAAAGAAAGCAGACCAAACCATTGAGAAATGCCATTCCTGACAGAAAAACATAGGAGACTGAGGTTAGTCTCAGAGTAAGCCAAGAAGTACTGGAACAGTTGTGCCTTAAAGTGCTACTTTTCACAGCCACACTACAGGCAGGAATTATTATCACAAGGCTTCACTATGAAAACTGTTTAGAACTGAATACAGGAACTCAAATGTATACTTACTGACTAGTTTTCAAAACACCTGGATACAATAAGCTTCATGCACACCTGAAAACCCCTCTATAATTCATCTGCATTCAAAATCATCAACACTCTCTCAATACCATTCTTCCCTCAATTCATCAGGACTTGTCATGGGAAGCAGAAATACAACTAAACAAGGGATATAAACGCTTTCTGCTCTATCCTTAGCAACTGTTGCTTGCAGAAATACTTTGCCCTGCCAAAAGCTCGTGCAATTCATTCACTTTCTTTTCCAGCTGTTATCTGCCTGTGGCTTTAAGTCACACAGTGACGATCTGTTTCTTGACAGAGGAACTACCTGTCTGCTAACACAGCTATAATTCCAGAGACGTCTTCACTTCTTTTGCATTTTAATAATATAACACACATCCTTGCAGACAATTAAGCCTTGAACATTCTAAAAATGGGATATTTATGACACATCACACCAGAGACATCGTGGACTCACTTCAGGGATATGCTGAAAAACCGTTCAGTTCCACATCTAGAGTAGCTCAGCAAGGGAAAGAATACTTGCAGGGGAATAACAACATCCTAGCACCAAACCTGTTAGCACAGCATAGCATAAGTGCTTTAACAGCAGTACCTTGGTGACAGAGTCGTTAACATTGATAGCGGGCACCTTCAGAGTCCCATTGGCTTTCATTTTGTACAGGTTGTGAACTCCAGTGGTTGTCTCTTCTGAAATACCTCTAATTCCTACGGGCAAAGCAGAATGATTTATGTTTGGTTGGATTTAATGTCACTGCAAACCAACACGTCCGACGTGCAATAGCATCTTCCAGAGGTTTAAGTTACAAAAATCTTTGCAGGAAGCAGGGATGAAGTGAGAACCCTCATTTGGATCCTCAAATGGCACTGAAGCTTCAAGCAAGTTTTCCCCCACGCAGCTGTCAAAGCAGCCGGACAAAGAAATCTTTGGAAATATAGAAGGGACCAATTCTAGACCAGACAGTCAGGAAAGACAGCTCTAATCTATTTTCTCACCAACTGAGCCAACTGCAAAAAGAGTTGGATGTTCACACTTTCTAAAGTCTGTTCTACACAGGAAAGGAGACGAGAGATGACCGCACTCAAGTCTAAAGCATTTGAAACAACTAAGAAAAATTCAAATTTGGTTTTGGATTGTTCTTCTCAATCCTGCTGTCAATAATCAGCTGCAGCTCCCATTAAACATGCTCCACATGCTCCAAATCTAGTCATTAACTGCATGAAAATTCCATTTCAAGGGTATATTATGAGCACATTCACAAAGTCTCATTTCAAATAGGTCCTTGTTTGAAAACAGTCCCAGAGGTGGAAGCCAGTAACAAAGGACTGCTTAAAAATACAAACATCGCATAAGGGAACCAGACCTTGATATGACAATAACTGTCACAAAGTAACCTCACTTCAAATAACACCCAAAAGCCAAATTTGTAAACGTGTCCCTGCTTACCCTTCTTACTAAATACAGTATGAATTCCGGATATTTCTTTCCCCTACCATCTCAACAATATCTCACTGCATGCAAATTCTCTAATTGCTATACTGTAAGCATTCAGGGTGATGCTCAAAGCTTACCTGCACAAAAAAAGCGGAGGCAATTTGTGACAATCAATAAATCTGAAAATCACCTACGCAGTTGAGCTGCATATCCTGCACAGGTTAAAGTGACTAAGTCTGTTCTTCCATCTGCAGGCATGCTACAAGTCAGCTAATCTGTCACTGTATGAAGCACCAGGGGAAAATAGAGCAAATCTGCTCACCCAAGCTGAAACCACCACCACGAGCAACATCTCTGCGTAGAGATCCATACGACATGGACCTGTCCCACAGCACAGAGCAGCAGCCGGGCTCCCAGCACAGCACCCTGACCAGCAGCCGAGGGAAGGGCACAGCACCAGCAACCCACCATCACTTACACGGGCTTTTGGCTCTGGGGATTGAAACGCGCCTCAGGAAGGGCGGCGCACCTGGGGCACGCGGCCCGGCCCGGGCAGCGCGGCCGCTGCGGAGCTCTGGCGCCCCCCTGCGGCGCGCCACGGACATTACCGCCACCTCCGGCTGCCGCGCGGCGAATCGGCGGGGAGACGCGTCCCGCGATGCGGCCGCACCGCCTGCAGCGAGCTGCCAGCACGGACTGCACTCGAGTGCCACGCTGCTCGCTCGGTCACCTGCTGAGACGGTTAAGTTGAGGTCTGGCACGCTGAGAGCTCGCTGGTAGGGGGCAGGACAAGCTAAAGAACATGATCTGGTGCGTGGTGAAATACAGCACCTTTCCCAAAGCGTTTTTCCAGTGCAATTCTCTGAGCAATAAGTGAGTCGAGAACAGAGAAAGGCCTAAAGCGTGGAAAAAAGCTGAAGCAACATGAAGAATTCTTGCTGAACCTGCTTTACCTACCTGATCAATGAGCAAGTCTGCCCCAACGGATCACCAACAATACAGCCTTCCAAGCCCTCTCTGAACAGCAGGCTTCAGCAGAGATGCCAGAAATTATCTTTGCATGAGTTCAGGTGACTTTGTTTGGTTCTGAAGTCTTTCCCTTCCCTTCTTTCATTTACGTTGGTTTTAAGGGCATTTTGCCTAGCAAATCATGGCAGTAGTACTAAGGCCATTCTGCCCTCTAACAGCAGTGGTGCTTAGGGATGAGGGGAAACTTGCAGCAGTTTAATGCATCTCCTATTTCAAGTAGACTTGAATGAACTACAGAGCCCTACTTACAATTATTCATTGCACACTAGGACTGAACCAACTTCCATATAGATTAGATAGGGATGCAGCATGGAAAACAGCTCCCTGTGAAATCAGGTCAGGAAACTTGCCCAACCTTCAAATAGCAAATGGCGCACACTGCTGTTCATAGCCATGCACAGCTCAGCTCCATGCACTAATGTTCTGCTCACTTCTCAGCTTTCCCCACATTTCTGGGGGAGAACAACAGTATGCTGCCACATCTCCTGCACTCACAATTCAGCCCTTCTAAATGCTGTGCATGCTCTAACACTGCTGTTGTCCTGTCTTTACCCACAAAGGGATCGTTGGACTGTGACATTCATTCATTTTCAGTGACTTTCAAATATCACCACCTGACTTTAAAATTTATTGGCCACTATTATCCTCAAGGCACAAAAAAAAAGGATGCTGCACATTCTCTTTGAATCAGCCTTTGCAACAAACAGCTAAGTGCAGATCAATGCAATCAAAGCTCTCCTCACAGAGTCCCATTCTGGAAGTTTTTCTTCTTCTAAGAAGCACGAGACTGGCTGATAAACCATAGCGAGTTCTGTCACCTTCCACAGGTGGTGGAATGCTGCAAGAAGGCTTCTCAACTCCAGTCAGTGCAGATAGCACACATTTTAGCAAGGGAAATGTTGACAGGTATGACATTCCATCTAGGTCCTTCAAAAACCCAGGTGAAGGGCCACTCCTGTGAAATGGGATGGCAGACCAGAGACGGATGCCAATACAGGAGACAGACACTGTCCTGCTGAAACATATCATACTAATTGCTTGCACAACAGGAGTGCAAGACAAGTGAGAGGACTTTGAAGAGCAGATAACAAGGCTGCAGGTGTGAAAAGTTCAGCACAAGCACCCTCAAGAACAAACACAAATAGACACAAATTGAGCTGTTAACTGCATGTGCTTGACAGGGGAACAACCCCGTTAAACAGAACTCAAGTATGAAAAAATGCATTTTGGGGCCTGTCACAATTCCAAGGAGACACAATTAACTGTGGCTTCATTGGTCATGAACTTCACACAGAGGCAGCCCAGAAGAAAGAGACCTCTGGTAAGAAGACACCAATTTCCACTGCATTGCAGTTCACTGCTGGAGATCTAATGACATGAGGATGAGGGTCAAAGAGAAAGCAGAGCATGTCACACAGTTGCAATTTCTTCTTTTCCTTGCCACCCTACCCATACAAGCACACAGATGGGCTGTACGGCCCAGCCTCCTTCCTTCACACAGCCCTGTGTGCTGACTACTTCTGATTCTAACCTGTTAAGGCAGTGCAGCTCAGGAAAGCTGATCCAGCAGGTTTCTAAGCAACCCCTGTAAGGGCCAAAAATGAACAGCAGAACAGCAAACAGTGATCAGTTTAGTTTCCCCCCCATATGCCTATTCAATTATCTCCAAATCCTAGATCAAAAATGTCCTTCAGCAACAATAGGCCTCTGTGGCTTGCAGCAGCACATATAATGAAATCCAGCAGAGCAAAGAAGCTGCTACAGTTGCCCAGCTCAGATCAGCCTGCTACTGCAAGTCATGCCAAAGTGCCCTCAGATAAGTCTTTGTACAAATAACACGTGCTAGACACACCATGCTGTTTTACTAGCTTATACTAAAGGTAAGACATCAAAGCAAGAGTCACAACCCTGACTATCAGCATCTTTACTGATAAATGGGAAGAGTAATGACTTGCAGTTCATGTACTGTGAAAAACCATTCCTTTCCAAGAAAAACTACAGGTCGTCATGAGTTGATCTAAAGGTGCATTGAGAGTACAGGGAACAAAGAAGCAACAACATTAGAAAATATTAATTGCAAGCAGACATTAAGCAATTCTAAAACCCAGCCATTTCCAGAAATGCCTTGGCCAGACAGCAGCCCAACTTGTCATTCAGGTAACAGATAATGTGAATGAAGGCCAGAAGAACAGTCAGTGTAGTATAAGTACTACAAAGGAAGGATAGAAACAACAGCTCCTGCAGAAAAGAGATGCTGCTCTTGCACTGTCAGCAGTTTTTGCAGACACAGCCCATTGCCTGCTTGCACATGCCTTCCCAACCTTCCCGCACCCCTTTTACCAAAGCAGGGAATTCCCACTGAAAAAGTGCCAAACAGGCCTCCCAGGTAGAACTGTACCTGACAAAAACTGCAAGTTACCTTTCAAGAGCTGTGGATATTTGGTATGAACTAGGTTGGTAAGATCTCCACCGTCATCCAAAATCATGTTGAGGGGCTGCCCGTCCTTGAAGTACAGGGTCTGCTCAATGCACCACAAATATTCCTCGTCCGTTTCTCCTTTCCAGGCAAATACTAAATAGGAACAAACAAACAGTTTCTTACTGAGCAAATAGCAAAGCAGCAAAATGAAGATTTCATTGGCAGCACTCGGCAGCAGAGCTGACAGGTAGATGATTATTTGTGCCTGCAAGCCAGAAGAGACATTTTCACTGGAAAGAATATCAAGATCTCAAAATGAGCAGAAGTTAAAACATTTTGCCTTCTGTTCCAGGCCATGAATTTGATTAAAATTAAGACTTCATTGCCCTCCTCACTATTCCACATTAAGAAAGAAAAATCAAAGCAAGCTAAAGCAGACTCACATCCACAACGCCCCACTTACTCCCTTAATTCACCACAGTACCAGGAATTACATATAGCCGCAGGACATATTGATACAAACAAATGAAAACACAACTACAGCATTTCCAGTACAGCAGGAAAAATGCACCAGCCTTTGGCACGAACAAAGCCCCAGACGAGAAACTCTCCAGCAGCTTTATATTCTAGTTTCCAGCACAGTGCTAAAATCCATGCTGCTGTGCACCCTCTGCTCTTATAAGGGCATAACTCAAGATCAGCACATCTACTACCAACAGCATGCTTCAGCAACTAACACATCTATCAGTGCCTTTGTCTTTCCAGGCATTTGTAGCTGCTTCATGCTATGCTCAAGCCCTGTCGATACTCAGCTATTCAAACATACTGAGCACACAACTTACATACTCTAACACTGGACACCTGATAAATTGCCACGTTTCTGCTGTTTATACAGAAAACTTCAGCTCTGAAGCCATCCTTGCAGCTGCCCCTTCCTCAGAAGTGTGTATCAGTGTCCCTCATTGTCTACAAAGGATCAGCATTCCTCCCACGTCTCTAGATTCTCTGTATGAAGTGTAATATTAACAAAAAGTGCAAGTTCCACCAAGCAAAGACAACAAGGGTGGAAGCCAAAAGGTCAGATGGATGCTCCACCCACAGACTGCTCTTCAGTTTAGTTTTGAGTGTTAAAAGCAGTGAGGGATGCAATACTCTAACACGTAGATCCAGGCAGTTGCTGCTGGTTCTTTCACATTGCACGCTAGGGGCAGGCAGGAGGTGATGCCCACAGACAGTAATACCACAAGAGCTAGGGAAGGAATTCTTCTTCTGTTACTTTAAAATGGACTACAGTTGGGGAAAGACTTGTTGCAACAGCTAATTATATCAGTAGCTAAAGACACCTCCAAAGGAAAGAACCAGGCTGTCAGAAAACAGATTTTGCCTCTGCTAACATCAGGGCTCCCTTCCCCAAACACTATTAGCAGCAAGCTTGCTGGAAAGCACCAAATACCTTCCGTACACACCTACACACCAATCTCTAATTACTCAGCCCATTTAATCATCTTAGTAAACAGGCTTAAGGTTGGTAACATACAACCCAGCTCTTCTGTAGTCTAACACCAGATCAGCCATTGCCAGGCATGCTAAACTGTCCGATGCAATGCAGTTTGGACCAAACATCCTGTTTTGTAACAAACACTGGCTTTCAGAGGCTACTTCTGTCCTGAAGTTTATTCAGAAAAGCTTGATTTGTACAGTTTGATTTAGCTAGAATAGGCTCTATATCCCAATTCAAAGCCCAATTAGAACACAGAAAACTTACCAGGGATGCCAGCTTTTGCAATAGCGGCCGCAGCATGGTCCTGAGTGGAGAAAATGTTGCAGCTTGACCATTGTACCTGGAAAACAACTCAAGTTTTATTTGCTGAACAAAGTTCTGAGATATCAGGAACTCTATTTAGATACAAAAGGGAACAAGAGCAGAGAAGTGTATTAGTGCAAATTCCCGCCTTTCTAAATAGCTCTGTAAAAGTTAGTAGGGAAACTAAGTATTTGACTAGAACAGAGAGAATAACGGCACCTCAAAGGATAGCAGAGCTTCAGCTGTGCCACGTATTCAGCCACCTCTTTATTTATGAGAGCTTGTGCCAGGCACCCAAAGAGTACGTCCAGCTACAGATCTTCAGGAAAAGCACAGTGTGATGGGTTCAGAAAGTCTGCATCATTGAAGTTCAGATTTTCCGAACAGCCACATAACGAGTGTCCAGTAAAGGATATGGCCTTGCAGCAGTACCAAGTGGCATTCAAGAATGTCAGAAACACATCTGAAATGCTGCATGCTATCAATAGGCATTCTCATGAGATTATGCTCAAACAGCTCCCACTCTGTTCTCCAGTCATGGAAACTTTTCCAGCTGAGCTAAGCACTTCCCACAGATTTCATAACTAGGCTCGGGCTCCTAGAAAAGCAACAGCACACCACTGAGCTGCATTAATAGGGACCTGCACACCCACTGCAGCTTCACAGTAGTGGCTCCCAGGTCCGCTCTGTGACCAGGAACCATGCACTGGAGCTCTCACTCTGTTCCTTACAGAGCTGACCAGCAGGTGGGTATCTGCATGCTGATTTGCAACAGACCTTAAGGAGCTGACCAAATATTCTAGGGAGCAAGCTGGCTGGGCTGGTTAGCAGGGTTTTAAACTAGATATGATGGGGGAAGGAGTTGTACTAGGTTACAGAGAAGAGCTTGGGAATGTTGTCACCTTGGGAAGCGGTAGGGGAAAACCTCAGACTTGTCCTGGAGGTATTAGGAAGGACTTCTCCAAGAAGGCAATGAGGCCAATAGCCAAGCTGAAGTGCTTTGTTAGAAACCACGGTGCAATTGAGAAAGTATGACCTATTTGCTATCATGGAAACATGGCAGAAGGAATCCCACGATTTCTAGTGAGCTATGTCCTCACTATTATAGTATAGCTTGGGTTGGAAGGGATCTCAAAGATCACCTGGTTCCAACCCCCCAATCCACACCCCCAAAGAGACAGGAGAGTATACAGAGGGTACAGTTTCATTGCAGTTACTTTCCTTCCTTCCAAGCACCCAGACTGTGGTAGAACAGATGAATCAGGGTTGAATCCAAACTCAAAGCAGTCTGAACATGCAGGCATAAGAACAAGAAAGGAGCTCACAATCAAGCACCAAGGTAACAAGCACCAAGCATGCAGCACACATCTTCAAGGCACAACCCTAGCTTATCCTTAGAGGAACCAAATCACTGCAGGGACCTCCCTGAATGACTTGGATATGTCCCATACGACACTGAATTTGGGCTGTTTTCAGACTGAAGGAGTTTAGCTATATTTAAGATAGCACACAACTGCTGCCTAAGCCAGCTATGCTAGGATACAGCAACCAACAGGAACAGCAAAGAACTTCATAAAACTCAGCAAGAACTGCTTGCTTTTAAATCCTGAGAAGGGACACAGTTACATACATAATAGTAGGAACAAAGCCAGGGCTAAATCCACATCAAAGTTCTCCTTCAGCACTGCACTAGCACAACAGTTCTGACCAGGACAATCTCCATACGCAACAGCACACGCTGCCCCTGCATCCTGACTAGATCTATTCCCCCAGCTTTCACTTTTTTAAGAAATGCTTTATCTGTTGGAGAGAGCTTCCCCTTTTTCCACTGCCTCCGGGTAAGCATGACAGTGCTCAATACTTGTAATCCTTCCCAGGCACATACTCTCAGGAACAGATCCCATACAGGACTATCTCTGGGCAGCCAGGGTGCATACAGCTAAACTTCAGGACAAAGGAATTTCAGATCACCAATCATGCTTAACATAATCCACTGAGCTCCCCGCTCAGTACACAAGCTATTTGGATTGTGCTGAGATGTCCTGTGCAGTGATCACTCAGCCATGATGTTTGGACTCCATTCTGCAAGTCAGGCACACGGCACAATGCAGTAAAGGGCTTACAGGTGTCTGAGTCTTTAACATGGACTGTGGTAATTGGTCCAGAATCACACAGTGTGCTTGAAATCAGTGGAGTCCCCACCTGCCATCATTGAGCCACACTGCTTCTGCAATGTTTTCTGCACAGCTGAAGGGCCAGCAGCTCTCAGAAGTCTCATAACTTTTCGCTGAATTTGAAGGCACAGAGCAGTTCTTAATACAAGCTAATCCATGCTGCAGGCAGTCACTAGAGCCTCAGCATTAACAGCAACAACACTGCATGCCCAAGCAAGCACAACACAATGCATGGGAGCAGCTCCTATCATCACTGCTCAGGGAGCTGCATGAAGTCGACGGAGCTGCTGAAGCCAGCAACCCAGTCTAGAACTGGCACTTCTGAAGCTGCAGCTTGTCCAGAGAAAGGACACATACCACATCCTAGGGGGTGTGCGTTACAGCTGATGAAGTTTTTGCTTAAGGGAAGAAGAAATAATCCATCCGGAACACAGACTCTTCTAAAAATGCAGACAAATTTGCCAGGATCCCCTGTGATAGTTACATAAACTGAAGCAGTGCCCCAGGCAGAGCATTACCTAAGAGCATGCTGAAGGAGAAACCTAGAGTCACTTTACCTCAGCTCCCAGCTTTATAAGGGTCTCTATGAGAACTGCTGTCTGCACAGTCATATGGAGGCAGCCGGCGATCCGCGCACCTTTCAGGGGCTTCGAGGCACCATACATCTCCCGCATCTTCATCAGCCCTGGCATCTCATTCTCTGCAATCTCAATGGCCTTGCGACCCCAGTCAGCAAGACTGATGTCAGCTGCAAGAGAAGGAGGACAGGTGTCAGAGTTTAAATAGCTGAGACCTTGGTAGCCCTTCTCACACTTGTGGATAGCCATCAGCTGCAACAGCTGAACTGAACACCAAGCAACAGCTGGGAGGCAGAGCAGGGGAAAAATGGGCCCCATCCCTCTCACCCCCCTGCTTTTGCACTATGGTGCACAGGCTTTTAAGCAAGCTCAGACCAAACAGCCCCAAAACAACAAAGCTCCTGTACAGGCACATTAATCTATTGCTCAGGAGCCCTGCAGCCAATTTATTAAGTTCCAAGTTCCAATCCATTTCTGCAAACGCTGCCCAAGGCTCTGACAGTTCCAGAGGTTTCCTTCCATAGCAGAAAGAGTAGCATGCCTGGGGGGAGTGCCTGTACAGTCACAGCTTCTGCAAGTGGGAACACACACGGCACACTCCCTGCAAGGTCTCCAGGCACTGAGCCCAGCCCTGACATCAATGAGGACTCAGCTGCAAGGCTCCCACTGTGTCTCCATAAAGACAGCTTCTGAAGCACCGTTACTCACAATCTGCTTTATTTCTTCAAGAAGGATCTTTCACTAAGAATGTTCACCAAAAGCTGAACAGGAGATTTCCAACAGCATATAGAGCAAGAAAGAGAACGCTGCACCTGCAGCAGGTCTGACCCCAGCTGCACCTACAGCAGGCGGACAGCCAGCATCCAGGCATGCTGCTCCGCAGCACCAGCCAGTGCCAATGCCCCAGCACCCGGTGAGCTCTTTCAGAGGCCTCAGGACATTATCATTTCACTAACAGCACGGTCAGATAGCTTGCTTTCAGCTAGCTGGTGAATGCACCAAGTCAGAGCTCCCGGTTTCACGCAGACAGGCTAACTGCACTTTATTTCCAAGCGATGCCCATTAAGCCCACGTGCCTGGGCGTCACAGCAAGCAGGGGCTGAAGAGGCCGAGGAGGCGGACAAACACCGGAGCACCGCTGACAAGGGGGAAGTGGGGGCGGGGATGCTCTTCAATCTCACCCTTCTTAAAAGCCGCGCAGACTTCCCAGTGCGTGCTTTAAAATAACCCCTAGTATTTTAGGTTCACATCCCTGTCAAATTTTTTATTTTTATTTTTTAAACGAGTGCACTATTTTCTTATTATGTTTATTAATCCTCCAAAGCCCTACGGCTCTTTAGAGGCGATCGTTCCGATCTTTCCCCATCGCACCTCCGGCCGGCTGCAGCCCCGGCTCCGGCGCTCCCCGCGGCACTCGTGCAGCCCCTCCCGCCGCTCGGAGGTGACTCCACACTCGCATCCCGGTCCCGATCCTCAGCCGATCCTCCCGGCCGGACGCATCCAGCGGATCCCCGCTGCGCGCCCGCAGCCCCGGCCACCCCTACGCGGCCGCCTCCCGCAGCGGCCCGGCCTCAGCGCGGACCCCGACGCAGCGGCCCGGCTTCACCACCCCGCGTCTGCACCGCTCGCCGAGGGGCGGCGGGAGCCCCGCGGGGCCGGGCCGGGCGGGCCGCGCGCACTCACCCACTTTGTAGGGCAGCCTGTCCGACATGCTGGCGGCAGATCGAGCGGGAAGAGGAGGCGGCGGCGGCCGCGGGAGCGCTTTAAGCGGAGGCGGAGCCGCCGTGTGCGCGAGGCGGGGCTGCGCGTGCAGCCCGGGAACGAGGAGAGCCCGGACCGGCCCCGCGCTGGCGTGGGAGCGCTGCGGAGCCCGGTGGAGCCGTACGGCGGGGCCGGGCCTGGAGGCGCGGCTGTGGAGCTGCGCGCCCTCGCCTCCCCTCGCGGAGCGCAACAAGGCGATGCGGCGAGCTCAGCGGCACGTGAGCTGCCCGGACCTTGGACTCGGCTGCGGCCTGATCCTGCTGGAAGCCTGTGGCAGCCGTGCCAAATGCCTGCCCCGGCGGCGACCAATGCGGGTTCCCGGCCCCGGCCTTGCCCGAGGGTCAAACACGCGTTGGCTTTGCTCTCTGTACTGTTCTAAAGCGTTTTTCAGAAATTTCAGTTGTGATCTGGAGCAAACTGTGCAACCGGCGTGTTGTACGTCATTTATCGATGATATATTTCACAGTGAGGGCTTCCTCATGTTTACCCGGTGTTGGAAAGCTCGGGAGAAAGACAGAGGGGAGGATCTTGGTGCCTGTCACATCTCAACCTTCTCACGGGGTGAGACAGTCCGGCCTTGTGCAGAGGCCCTGTCCTCTTTGACGTTTGCTAAATCTGTTTTTCTTTTGCTGGGAGTTTCTTATCCTAACAGAACAACTCTACAACATGTTTTCTAATCCCTAACGCTACCCCCGCATTGTTTGGAACATTTAACAACTATTGCAGTTTTGCAAGAAAGAATTAATCACATAATTCAGGAATAATGTTTCTAAGACATGCCGCTAACATATACAGTATTTTTACTTCTTAGATCAGCTATTTCTAAGGATAAGTTACAGAATACAATGCATTATGTTCTACTTCTTCAAACCAATTGCTCTTTCTGATATCAAGTGCAGAAACAGCATTCCATTCCCACACCAGGAATTCTCGCTGAATTATTTTGCAAAGTTTGAATTCTCCATGTGAATCAGTGCAGAGTTTACCCCGACTCAGAGTGCTCCATGTAAATGAGATTCAGTATTTGCTGTCTGAAAAGCGGTTGTACTTCAGTTCTACAGCAAACAGCCCACAGAGAAGGCTGTAGTCCTGCAGCCAGTGGATGTGCAAGCAGTGCTATCTGTGTTTGATATCTGCAGTGCTGCTTGTGTAACAGTGATAAGACTAGAGGGAATGGCTTCAAACTGCACCAGGGGAGATTTAGGCTGGACGTTAGGAAATACTACTTCTCTGAAAGAGTGGTCAGGCACTGGAATGGGCTGCCCAGGGAGGCGATGGAGTCACCAACCCTGGAGGTGTTCAAGGAACATTTGAATGTTGTGTTAAGGGATGTGGTTTAGTGAGAGCTATTGGTGATGGGTGGATGGTTGGACTGGATGATCTTGTAGGTTTCTTCCAAGCTTGGTGATTCTGTGACTGCACCAGTACACGTGGCACCGTGTCGAGCAGTTCCGTACATCAGCAGGTGCCCAAAGGACAAGTGTGCCCACAGCTCTGGGACAGCTTCTCCTAATTCAGTTGTGCTTTCGTGGATTTACATCACTAACAGTTTTTTCATCACAACTCAAACACTGGCTCACATCAGCAGGACAGCAGCTCATGCTCTGGCTGTTCTCATCTCCCCCTCCAATGCCGCATCCAAGCACTTCACTGTCAGCACACTGCAGCAGCTGCACATTGCTGCACACCTCGCCCTGCTGACATGGAGAAACTTCCCAACAGCCCTGTGGTGCATTGCATGGTCAGCCCCCAGCAAACCTGATCATCAGTTTGCCAGTTATAGTGTAACCTGCTGTAATCCGCAGCAACCCCCATGCAGAAAACGCCTTCTGAAATTCGTCAGCAAGGCCAGAACGTAAACATCACTTCGTTTGCTCCCATTCAGCTCAAGTCTTACTTCCCTGCAAGGACCAACACCACCACCTGCTTACATGAGAGCCAGAAGTGGGCGGCAGGAGCTGATGGTATGACGTGTGGCCAGGTGAGCTCCATCTAGCGTGAAGGTGCTGCAGTGACAGTGAATGTACTCTGAATTTTTGTAAGTGCACAGAGAGCGCTTAAAGATAAGCTAGCAGCCCTGTTATCCCCAACCCTCTGATTTAGGAGATAAAGACCTCATAACAGTGTATTATGCCACATCAATTTAGAAGTAGTCAGAGCCTTGACGATTCATGTACGCCCTGCTCTTTTTTGTGTTGCTCTCACTGGTGGTTTTGGACCACCAGGTGGCACAGGATAGGCACTAAATCACAGGGAACGGGATGAAGTAGGGAGAACAGATAGCGCAAAAAACCACTCAAGTGGAGTACACAAAACAGTGACAGGATGTTGTAAATGCCATATATCCTGTTACCATTTCACTTACTGTAATATTTCAGATAAGGAAGTTGTGGGTTGTGAATTTAGCTATCTCTAAGTCACTGAGAGCTGTGAAACTCAGGGAAAAAAAAGAAAGAAAAAAAAAAAAGAAAGAGAAAAAGAAGCCTCACGCTTTTTTTAAAGAGCATATGCAATTTTGAAGAACTATTTAAAAAAAAAAAAAAGATTGGACTTACTGGCTTGGTTAGGAAACATTGTGGATTTTAAGACTAGGAGAAAACATCTGTCTAAACTTCTGTGTAACACAGCTTCACACAGATACTCTGTACTAAAGGAGTTAGTTGCTAGTTTAGGGCAATTTATATCTCATTATATTATGAGATGTAATTTTAAGATTTAATCTCATTACATTATAAGATGTATTACATTATAAGATGTAATCAGGTAGGATATTTTATTTTTTAAAAATGCCCATGATTTGCTCAACAGTATTCTCCTGTATTGGACTGGGAGAGTGTGTTCAGACTGTTCAGAGTGTGAATTAGAAGTGCACAGAAAATGGTGCTTTTTTCTGTGGGGCTGTACCTCATTTGTCACAGCAGGCAGAAGATGGGGATCAGTGACAAGAATGGTCTGATGGTTAACTAAGAGAAAGCTTGGTTTCCATTCAGGGGAACCTGCAGGTCAGCCCACAGCACCTCACCCAGAGCAGCGGCCAGGCAGCACATCACTCCTCTGCAGGGTGCCGGGTGTCTGCCAGCAAGTCACACGGTACCTCAGTGCTGCACACCACAGAGGCTGAGGGTGTCCTTCAGGGTACACTGCACCCAAGCAGCTGCCACCGTGGAGAACATGATGAGCAGGCTATGCTCTTTCGTATTCCTTGACCAGTGTTCTGCCAGGCGATGTGGGCTGAAGTCCAGGGTACATCACTGACCTTGGAAAACGTGGAACAGTGCCAAATACTGTGACAAATCAAACCCTGGCTGTCTCAAAGTGGTACCCTCAGGCAGTGAAAACACCTGGTGTTGTATTCTGTAACTCGGTTCACTCCTACCCAGGAAATGCAGAAATGTATTTCCCTTACCAGGAAATACTTTCCCACAAACTTACACAACCCCTGCAAAAACAAATCTGTTTCTGTGAAGCGCAATGATTCTGTTGTGGCAGCACTCGGGAGCACCCTGAATTAGGAGACTAATGTTTTACTCTGCATGGGGCTTGATATGAGGGACCGAAGAATCCCCATACTGAGTGATGCAGAAGGAGGTGTTGGATCCATCGTGGTAAATATCAGAAGGTGCCTAATGAAGGTTGTAATAGTGATGTCATCACTGGCATCTTCCAAGTAAAGTGCTTGGCTCTGCAGACTCTGCTCTTAGCCAGAGCCCACAGAAGGGCTGCAAAGGCCCCAGCCAGCAGCTGGAGTTTGCAGCAGCTTTCTTACATATGTGACTCACACTGCTAATTTAGCTTAGTGTGGATTACATGTGGTCTTGAGCTCTTGTTGATGCCTAATGTTGGCTTTTAGTACAGTGTCATTACAGGCAGCATAGATACATACCATAGTACTCACAAACGTGTTACAGCTCAGGCTGCAAGTGACCTCTGCCTGTCTGTCTCTAGCAGAAGCTCATGTATGACCTCATACGTTTTTACAAAGTCCTTCACAATGCTGTTTCACACTATTGCTCTTTGCAGCAATACAGAATAACAAAACTCGGGATATAGTTCAACTTTGACTTGTACTACAGCAACATTTCTATTACTGTAATGTAAATGACTATACCAGTTGTCCCAGTGGCGTTAAATTCATGAAATTCCAGATTCACTGCAGCTAACTTTCTCTTCCCTGCTCCTTGGTAGAGACATACCACACTTTACCAGGTTCTGAATGTGTTTGTGCTACCACTTTCTGTCATTAACTGCCCAACAGAGGGCAGAGGGAGCCTTCATTTCAACTTCCCTTTAGACGAGGACTGCCAACATTTGCATAAGAGATTGGTATGATCAAGCTGGTTCCGTTTGGAGGAGTAAGGGTAGTCCAAGGGTTAAAAGAAGGCTATGTCTATGTTGCAAGGATCCTAGAAATTATTTACTTGAGAACATGCTATCTGTACAGCCAGTGCAAGCATGAACTGGAGCAAAAGTGAACTAGTATGAAGAGACATTTGAACTAATTTTACCTCTTAACTATTATTTTCACTATTCCCCCAACAAGGGAAAAAATATCAGGTTTTGTTTCTCTGGGGAATCTGATAAATAAGAGTCTGGTTCAGTCCCTAGGATCCTGGGACTCTGGGTTGGTGGTAAGACAATGCAACGTCATCTCCTGCCTCCAAGTCATAGCGAGCATGAGCACAACAAGAACTGAGGACTAAGCCCTAAGCCTCGTAGAGCAAGTTTAACCAAGTAAATTCCCCCTTAAACCAGTCTGGGAAATTCCAAACACTGCATGTGGTATGTTAATGGCATGCGATGGGACTGGTACAGCAAGCCTCCTGCCCTTCCTGTTCCTCACCTGAAGTCTGTAATTCAGCTGCCCAGTTACTTCATGCTTACTGAGCATATAAAAAAGGCTGGGTAAAATAAATAGAGTGAAAGAGTGAGACTATTACTAGCAGGAGATAGCTAAAATCTTTTCCTGTTAGTTTCCCTGTAGTCCAAGACCAGAGCTTTTGTTCACATTTTCTTATTTAGAAGTGTAATGCCGCAGCTCCAAGGGACAAACAGACTTAGTGAGACACATCACATGATGCCTTCCTCAAGGGAATTTATAGCTTGGGATGTTTTGTAATTTTTAGTAGAGAGCATTCGGGTGTCCTGGTAAAAGGGGCTATATAAAGAAGATATACAGTCCTGAAAGTGAAAAAAATTTAAAAAATGGAGAATAGAACAGTGGAAAAAAAGTTTATTGGCTTTATTTGGCTTTGGCTCAAACCCCAGTTATTTAAATTGTAGCTTCTTCCTTTGTGTTAGCTTTGATATTACATAGCTTTCTATCAGCATCTGTTCTGCTCTGAAACACAAGCTAATTTATACCAGAACAATTTGCAAGGAGGTAAACAGTCAGGGAATGATTCAGTCTTTCTGTTGTAAATAATAAGCAACTGTACAAATGAGGGCGGGTATCAGGGTGGGACAGGAGTAAACTTTGGGCCCGAAGTTTAAAAAACTCTTCTTAAAGAGCCTGGCAGAAGCAGGTATCCTACTCCTGAAACGGAGTAAAAGCATGTGTTCCTAGACATAGGGTCTGGAAAACAAGGCCGTAGCAAGGACCCAAGGGGTGCCTCTGGATCCTGTAAACCTGCAGTGCCATTTCACCACTGATCCAGCTGAACTTCAGGCTGCTTGCAAGACCTCTGTGAGGACAAGAGCAGGGCAAAGCTTCCAATCGAAGAACACACAGTAAGCTGTGGTGATTCTGCCTCTCTGCTCTGCTCTCATGAAACACCATCTGGAGCACTGTCCAGTTCTGGGGCCCCCAACACAAGAAGGACGTGGAGCTGTGCGAGCAGATCCAGAGGAGGGCCATGGAGCTGATCAGAGGGCTGGAGCACCTCTCCTCTTTAGCCTGGAGAAGAGAAGGCTCTTCTTCGGGAGACCTTATAGCAGCCTTCCAGTACCTGAAGGGGCCTGCAGGAAAGCTGGGGAGGACCTTCTTATAAGGGTATGTTGTAATAGGACAAGGGGAAATGGCTCTAAACTGAAAGAGGGCAGATTTAGACTAGATATCAGGAAGAAATTCTTTACTGTGAAGGTGATGAGACACTGGAACAGGTTGCCCAGCAAGGTTGTGGATGCCCCCCCCCCAGAGGTGTTCAAGGTCAGGCTGGATGGGCTGTGAGCAGCCTGGCCTATGGGGAGGTGTCCCTGCCTATAGCAGTGGGTTGGAACGAGGTGATCTTAAGAGTCCCTTCCAACCCAAACCTATGAAACTATGAATCATAGAAACTATGATTCTATGATTCATTCAATGATTCTAAGTTTCACACATCCCAGCACCACCATGCCCTATCTTTTCCCGAAAAATTCCCAGCAAATTTATGGTATAATGTTCTTCAGTCCCAGGAAAAATTCACATTCATCCTTCTGTGTGGGAAGACAGTAACAATCTTCCCAGTATCTCGTCCTTCCTTTAAAACGTTCATATATCTTGACTGTGTCATTTCCTTTCCCAAGACAGCTAATCACTTCCTCCTGGTTCTCTGATTATGCACTGGAGAGCAATTGAATGATAAACTAATTAAATAGCCACATGTCTTTGTTTTTAATTAGATTACTTGGAAGTAATAACAGTGCTTTGCCAACCTTGAAGGTTTTGTTCATTCTTTCTCCAGTTAGCAGGAACTAATTGATATTTTCCTACTGATATTTTTCTAAATCCCAGTCAAAGTAATCAATACGGATTTTAAAGGTAGTTAGAATTATACATGCTCTATCACCATACTTCTATGTTCATGAGTGAAAACAACTGATTATAAAACAGCACAAAAATAATATCTTTTTAAGGATGATAATTTCAAAATAAGTTTGATCTTAAATTATAAATCACTTTCTGCAGCAATTATCCAGCTAACACAAATTCTAGAAGACTTGTTTATAAGATGACTTGCTTTACAGTTGTTTACAAAGTACTTTGAAATCCAGTCGTAAAAAAAATGTTGTGAAAATGAAATATTCGTACACTTACAAGTCATCAGCTTCACAAAACCTTAAGTCAGGCAGAAGTGTTAAGCCGTTATTAAAGATTTAAAATAGCTTAGCAGCTAATGGAAGTTGATGACATCTGATGACTACCGAACAGTCATTGTGTGATATTTGCTTGGGGCTGTGTCTAGCCCAGAACAGGTAAGTATTCACACCATCAGAATTGCTTCCATGGTCACCCTTCAGTACCAGAACTGGCTTTTTGTTGTTGAATTGTACAGTGTTAGTGAAGTCCTAAATGAAGGTGGATAAAATCTCAAGAAACTCAACAAAGATAAATGCAACTGGTCCAAGACAGTCCTGCCTCTGGAAGGGAGTAACTCCAATTCAGCAGGACACAGGGGGCAAGTACTTGGAACACAATTTGCTGGAAGAGGTGCTGGGGTCACTTCTAACACTGAATTAAATTAATCTGCATTTGCTGCGTCATTCTGGTGTTAAATCATTATTCAGTGTTGGTATAGCAGTTCACAGAAAGGCTATGATTTTTAACAGGGAAAATTATGAAAGAGTTTGAATGGGAAGATTTCATGACATTCATCTTGTCCTGGAAGCATAAAATAATCAGTAATCTGTGCACCTGGAATGCATTCTGCTTATGAATTTCACAGGTAACACCAGTGGAACTTGACTTGAAGCATCAAAAGCTGGAAAAAAAAAAAGATTGGGGTTGCTGATGCTGAATAACATTTTTATTCCCAATGCAAGTTACAAATGGAGGAAAAAAATTTTAACAGGAGTAATTAGAGGGTGTCTCTGAAAAGCAATATTGAGTGTCATTAATCTGCTTTAGCAACCTTTACCTTGAAAGCCTAAAAGATAAAAACAGAGATTGCAAATAGCCACGCTCCCCCAGTGATACATGCACGTCTGTTGCATTGGATAGGAGTCACACTGTGTGTGCTTGGGGCAGCACTCCTTCCTGAAAACGCCATCCTAACACTACAAACTTAGCTCCCATGGCCAGGGTAAAGGGTCACAAGGCACCTACACTTTTGGGATACCACAGGCAGTCTGCAAAAACAATGTCATAAACAGCTGTGAGATAGAAGAAGCACACCACAAAGGAAACCCAGCTAAGCAGATGTGGAACTCCAGATAAAGGCAGCCTGAGCCTTACTGTCCCGGGGCAGCTTTCTGTACTGTGATGATGGAGAAGAGATGACTGCTTTTGGGTGGGGTGCACAAGGCAGAATTTTATGCTAACAGGATGGTGGGTGCTGATATGGGTGCCATCCTGCTGAAGGCCAGCCGCCTGCTGGCCTTGACCTCACCTACAGGAATGCTGACGTGGCTCCTGTGCACGAGCTGCCCTGTGGGCACATGTGTGTGACCTGGGGATGGCTTCAGAGCCCAACAGTTGTAAGAAAACTAAAATCCGCTCCTCTAAAGAAGTCATTTCACTAAAATATTAGCAGGGCCTTTCTACACTTTGAGAATTAAGGAGTCTTTTCTCCGATTTCATAGCCTGGAAACTGCACCTTCATACCCCACTGTCAAATGAGGCCAAGCGCTGTTATTTCTACATGTTTGGTTGTGTTATGGGCACCTTGGTAATGAAAAAGAAGTCACTTCAAACAACAACAAAAAAGGCTTTATTAAGATTAATATCAAAATCTTAAGTGTTTGTCGTGGATGCATTAAAAACGAACAAAAAAACCCCTTTAATCCCGTCTCAAAGCCACAACCAGCGAGCCGCCAGCACGGCCTCACCGACAGCAGCTCTTCTTGCGGCCGCGCGCGGCACGACCCGCCCTGCCCGGCGACTACCCCCCCCCCCCGGCCGCAGTGCGCACGCGCAGCTCCCCGCGCGGGGCACGCCGGGACTTGTAGTGGCCGCTCGGCCGCGGTGGCTCCGGCGACTCCGCGCGCGCGCAGATCGCGCCCGACTTTGGAAAGTCGCTGCCTCAGGTTGGGCTCGGACCGGCTGCCATCTTGGCCGAGGGACGGAGGAGCTGCTACGCCGCCGCGCCCGGTGAGGGGAGCGGGCTCGGCGGGAGGGGCGGAGGCTTCGGGAATGGGCAGGGATCGGACCCCGCGGGGCGGCGCGGCGGCTTCGCCGTTCTCCTCGGCTCCGGCTGGGCGCGGCGGCACAGGCGAGGGGCGCGGGGACCCCGCGGGCGTAGGCCAGGCCGCCCGGGGGGCTTCGGCTCCGCCGAGCAGCCCTGCCCCGCCGGGCCGAGCCGGGGCTGGGCACGGCTGTTGGCGTCGCTCCGCGCCCCGCGGCGGTGGTCCCGGGACCTCCGGCCCGTCTGCGGGGCCGCCCGGCTCCCGCCCGCGTCCTCCGGCGCTGCGCGCTTCCCTCCCGCTCGGCCCCGCCGTCCTTCCCACGCTCCCTGCAGCCGGGACCGGCCGCTCCGCCTTTTGGGGCCCCGGATCGCTCCCGGCCCGGGCGCCGCTTCCCGGCGGCCGTTCCGCCGGCGGTCCCTTCCCATCGCGTTCGGCTCCGTCCCGTCTCTCGGCCGGGGTTCGCCGCTTTGTTTCGCGCAGGTACAGCCGTGCCGTGAAGCGGCGTTTCCCAGCACGAGTGTGCTTGGACGTGTGCGTGCCCTCTTGCTGGTGCCGCCGCTTTATTTTGGAAACACGGGCGAGTTTTGGCTGTTAAGTCTCCTGCTTCCTGGTAGGGGTCTGTGACCTTGTGTGGCAGTAGTAAATACGGGTGTGAACGCCTTTATTAGATCAGCTCTGGCATCCAGGAGCTCAACTTGTTGTGGTAGGTGTCATTTGTGATGTTAAATTGATAAACAAGCTTAGTATCGAAGTGTTATGTGGGGAGAGAAAACCAAGTGTAGCAGTCAGGCCATCTGTTGTCATTTGCGTGGCATTCTTTACCCTTGAAGCTTCAGAAAACATCCCCAGAAAAGCTAACCTTTATAGCTCGGGTAGGATAGAAAAAATCAGAAGCAGAGTTCTCTTTTTGAAACATTTTTTTTCTGTGTCTTTTTATTTTTTTTTTTTTTTTTTTTTTTATGTTAATCTCTGCTCCCTTATCCTTTTTGCAGAGAAGGAGGAGAAATGTGAACTGGTATTCCTGAGAAGACAGTTAGTATTGAGAGACTACTGGCTGGCAGTAGGTCCAGCTATTGCTTGCTTGAATTGACCCGAAACAAGTCGTGGATAATAAGAGTGAAACATCAGCTGCAATCTGACATTAGCTCCCAGGGCTTTATTGCCTTTAAAACATCTTGTTTGAAGAACAAATTTTAATTCTTTTCTTTCTTCTTACAGTGAAAGTCCAAAGCAGTTCTAATTTAATTACAGTTATATTACTCTTAGCTGCACCATTTGAATCTGAACTTGGTCTACTATACGTTCTTAGTTGTGGTTTGACTGACGGCTTTAATCACTATTTTGAATATTTTCACCTCCATGTGATCATCAGAGCAATATGCAACATTCTAATCTGAAGTGAATTTTCTTGTATTTAAGAATGTATTTAAGAAAGAACTGTTGCCATATGTATAAGAGGTGATGTTGCAGTGGAAAATAACTGAGACTTCTGAGTGCTAACTTTGAAAGCTTCTTACAGATTAAACAGTTATTTTGGGTCTTAAGAGAGATTGAGAGATTATTCATATGAATTTATTAGTTAACGGACATACACTCATTTTCTTCACTCTGTTTTTGTTCCTGTTGTAGAGTTAAAGGTGTTTTTGTTGGGTTTTTTTTGTGTGATGAGCCATTTCCTGAAGCACAAAGTTGTTTTGTTTCTTTGGTTGTATGTTTCAAAATAGCTTGTGAGAGTGAACTGCAGAGCTGATAAGCAGATAGGAAGGCAGGTATTAGAGCAGCCTGGTGCTTCTCTTGGAGAGCTGACCTTTGTCATTGTTTCTAAAAAAACTTGCATTAAGACTGCTTGAAAACGGTGTTAATTGAGACTGAAAAAAATGCTTGATCTGTTTTGTAGCATGTGCAGGAGTTTGGTAACTTAATGGCATCATCATTATCAGTGGCAGCATCTAAACAAATATCTTTTGTAAATGTGAGCGAAACAAAGCAGTAAACGTGCTAACTCCTGGTAGAATGCTTTCTGTGTTGCAGCAAAAACAATGCAGTTTCTCCTTAAAGTTCAGGGAAAAGATGTCTCTGGGGTTAAAGCAGGAGGGAAACCTTGTGGAGCGCAGCGCTGAAGGTTCTGGGTGTGCTGCCACTGATGCTGCTTGTTGTTCAGCCTTTCTGTTTGGCTGTCCAGTTGTGTTCATTCAGTGTGATAACTTCTGTCGTTCTGCTCTGTGTGTAACTGGAGGAACTCCTTTGTGCCCTCATAGCTAAGGAGAGCATGAACGTGCATGCATGACTAGGAGGAGAGCACTTGCCTGGGTTGATTTCAGCAACTGTACTTTGTGTGCTTTGAGGTGAGCGCTCACCTCAGAAGAGGAAGCAGACAAGCTGGGATTACAGCCTTGCTTGGGAGGATTGTTTGGCTAGATGGTTACTTTTTACTGTCTCACAAATTGAGCATTTTTAATGGTTTTAGGCAGTCAGCTGGTTTGCATTCTTGGGCTGTGGTATGGCTGGTAGCAGAGCTAATTCTGTGCCTCTGTTTTGAGGAGGGAGTGGTAGTTTTTCTTCATCCCTTTTGTATGAGAAATGAAGCAGTAAGGACCTGAGCGTTCTGGAAGTGGTTGGTTTTCAGCTTTTACTTCTTCGGGCAGAGTTGCTGCAGCTGAGGGATTGATCTCTTTCTTCATCAGAATTGCAAATTACACTTTATAGAAATGAAAATAATGCGACAGACTGGGAGAGAGCATTTTGAAGTAACCAAGGCCCTGTTTCTTACGACCGCCTTTTAAGTTATGCCTGGAATTTCTGCTTCTACTACAGTGGGACATTGAACAAACTTCCTGATAAACATCAAGGGTTTTTTCCCCCCTCTGAGGTAACATGATCCTAGCTGTTGTTACACTGGTTATTCAAATCTTTTTTCCTTTAAAAAAAATACGGTCTGGCAGAACGTTAGTATGCTATTCCCTTTTAAAAAACATTTTATCACAGTCCTCCCGTTTAGGAACTGATAATGCCTGCCTTCCGCCCACCTTCCTGAGCTATTCTAAACTGCTCCTGGAAGATGCCTATTGTTTCAGTCATGAGCAGCAGTGCTTACATGTATGCATGTAGATTGCTGATTTTCAAGTTCAGAGCCTGGGTTTAAGTGGTGGTGTCGCTGAGCAGAAGAGGCCTGTTTCCTTCAGGTGGGTCATTGAAGTGTTGCTGTGTGAAACCCTGTTTCTTACTGAGCACAGAGAATGTTAAGTGACATCTTTTCTGGGACTGTGCAGATCTCAGGCGTTAGGCTGGACGGGTTATTGGGACTCTCGAGGAGGTTTTTGATATTGACCTCTGTAAAATCTTTATCCTCTCTGCTTACCTGGATTTGTAGATGCAGGTTTTTGTCAGGGAGTGTATTTTTTTCTCTCCTAGCATTAGCAAGATAGCTGGTAATCTTTGACCTTTAATACAAAGAGAAAGAAAAATCAGATCAGGTTTAAGAGACCCTGAATAAAGGAAGACAGCATAAAGACATAATTGACACTCCGACTCTGATTTATTCATTACATCATGAAATGGAAAGCGATTTGCAGTGAAATATTCATGAGGAGTGTAAGTTTGTAACAGGGAGCGTGTTCGTTCACTTAAATAAGACAGGCTGTTTGATTTCTCTGAATCAAGTTTGACGTGGTTGTGATGGGCCTCCTGTCCGTGAGGCCCTTCGTGCACTCTGCAGGATTACCTCAGAATGACGTGAAGCATTTGCTGCCTTCTGCAGCTTTGCTCCTTCCACTACAGTGGAAGATGTGAAGGAAGACTGAGCAGAGCTGAAAACACAAACAGTGGATTGTTAATTTTTAACATGCTTTTGGTCAGCATCCATCCCTGGTACCTGCTCCTATCCCCAAACGCTTGCCATCTTTTAATTATATATTAATACTCATTATTCTTGCTCGACAGAGCAGTCAGATCTCCAAATGGTGATTTCTCCACTGCAGGTCTCATGCCCGTTTATATCACAGAATCACAGAACGGCCAGCATTGGAGGGGACCTCAAGGATCACGAATCTCCAACCCCGCTGCCACACTCAGGGCCACCAACCTCCCCATTTCATACCAGCCCAGGCTGCCCAGGGCCCCATCCAACCTGGCCTTGGACACCTCCAGGGATGGACGGGGCATCACAGCCTCTCTGGGCAGCTGTTCCAGCACCTCACCACTCTGTAAAGAATTTCTCCCTGATATCCAACCTCAATCTTCCCTCCCTCAACTTCAAACCATTTCCCCTTGTCCTGCAGTTATCAACCCTTTCCAAGAGTTGATTCCCCTCCTGTTTGTAGGCTCCCTTTAAATCCCTTTGGTTGGATTGAGATCTATTGCTCCAAGTGGGTCATTTGTACTTTTCTGATGCTGTAATTTTTGCTCTGCCAGTGCCATGAATTCTTCTCTTGATTTATTTGCAGCACAGCTAGATGGAGTGAGTTCTTTGTGAGGATTCCTCCGTTTTCATGTTTTCTTACTTGTCAGGGCCTGAAGTAATTACCGTTGTGTCACTGATGAAATTCTCTTCCTATGGACCTCTATAGAACTCTTCTCTTTCTCTGGGCAGCCTGGCCTGGTGGTTGGTGACCCTGCACACAGTGAGGGGTTGAAACCAGATGATTATTGTGGTCCTTTTCAACCCAGGCCATTCTGTGATGCCATGGCTTGCTCTCTCAGGTGTGCACGTAGCTGTATTTCCTGCTACTGTGACTGTATCATTTCAGAGTCTGGATTAAAAATTAATGATTAATATATTACAAAATGTTCATAAGGCAATAACATATTTAGTTTGGTCTTTAACCCAACCACCAGCTTACATGAAAGTGGTGACTTGCTTATTTTCACTGATTTTACCTGAAGTTGAGCTTCTTCCCTTGGCTGTTAAGGTGACGGCTCCTGGATGAGGAAGGCAAAGTAACTTTGCTGTGTGAAGGAGTGCGGAAAAGAAAAAGAAAATTGAAGATAGCAAGTTAGCGTGGCATTCACTTGTGTGTTGTCTCAGGACAGCAAGGCTGTTTCTTTTCTAAACGTGCCGTGGTTGGTGAAGCATGTGTGCTGTCAGGCATGATGTCTTCAAAGACGCTTCTTGTTCCAGCTGTCGGAAGGGAACAGGAGTGATGAGGGAAATGCCAAAGGTTTAGGAAAAAAAAACTGGACTACCTCGTCCAACACTGAACAAAAGTTTCTGTAGCTGTCCGACCCAAATTGCTGCCACGTGTTTTCAGTTTTTCACACTGTCTTAATTAGAGATTAATGGCGATGTGTGACGTTTCTAACTCCAACTTAAAGTGTCCATCACCTGAGGTTGTAGAGGAAGTCTTATAATCAGCGGGCATTACTTGGCATACTTGACTTTCTGCTTGTTAAATTGAGTTTACCAGAAAGGCATTAAAATATTGGTTTTGAATGCTACTTAAGTGTTCACACAATGAGGTGAGGTTTGTATAACAATGTAAAGGTTGCCTATGGAATACTGTGAAATAATACAATACTTATCTGTGTGAAATAAGTGCAAATATTTGTCTTTTGCAAGTGCAGCATGCACTGTATATTACAGTGAGCAATTTCCATAGAAGTGCTGCACTTGTTAAACATTTGCCTGAACCAGATCTGGCTCACGTCAATGAATAAGCTGTCACAAGACGGAGGTTTTCTCTTTGTTCCTCTCTTTGTGCACCCGTTGAATCAGAGTATTTATTTAACCCCTGTTCTGACATCTGGATTGGACGCGTGCATTGGCTCTGTGGAGACCTGTTGATATTGCTGGTGGTTTATTTGGGCATTCTCCAAAGTGTAAAGGTTTGAAATAGAGTCCTGTGGGATGTGTGTAGCGTGTTGGTGCATTCTCCCTCGCCCTCCAGGAGACCCTCAGAACTACAAGGCTTCTATGGCATTAGTGACAATTCGGGAGTTATTAATGCAAAGGATGATGTGTGAGGAAAATCTCATCTTCCTTTCTGTCTGGGATATGAACGTCTGAATAAAAACATGACTGTTTTGCTGGTGTTATTAGAGGCTGCAGTCTCTAATAACTGTAATGCTGAGTGTGGAAGGTACCCACAGAAGGAAACAGTGCAGGAGCTGGGAGGGCAGGGAGACTGCAGGCACTAACAATAGGGGTGGGATCTATTGGGATACAGATCCAGTTGTCCACAGTAGGAATTTATTTTCTTTTTGGAATTTCTTTTCAGATTTTTAAAGTAGCAAATTCTGTACTTGGTATTTTATATTTTTGCTAGTTCGTGCCTTGTAAATAAAAGCAGTAAGATCAGCTTTGTGCATTATGATGCAAATACAGAGTGTCTTAAAATTGAAGTCACACCTCCTCAGATGACTGGGGTTTGAATCTGGAAGAATGCTTTGTTGGGTAAAAAGGTGATTATGTGGCATTGTAACCCAATTGGGACAAAAAGCTTTTTGTTTTGCCTCTGATGCATGGAAAGGTGAGCTGTGAAGGGCGTAGCATATGAAGTGTGTTCATGCTGAAGTGTACTTCACATGTAGAATATTTTGCTGTGGAATATCTTAAAAACAACACATAAAAATGAAAACAAAACAAGCCACCAAAGTGTTTTGTTGTTTTCAGGGATCCTAGGCTTTTTTCTTTATTTATTTCTCAACAGGATTCACTGAATTGAAGCAGGTAAGTGTTGGCCTAGCAATAGGATTGGTGCGAGAATGGGACAGAAGAGGGGAGTGCAGTGGAGGAGCCCCTCTCTGCTCACATGATAACTGTGGGAGCTGCATCCTCATCACTCTGACACTGTGGTTCCTCTAATTCATGGAGAAATTGCAGTTTTAGGAGGCATTTCTAAGCTTCTTCACAGTTATTTATGTTGTATCCCAATAGCGTGGTGATTGATTCCCTTTAAATTGGAAGATACCATTAGTGTTTGTTAGCATAGGTCTTGGCCTGTTGTTTAAATATATATTTGTCAGTTCTTCTTGTGAAAAATCTAGGCTGTGAAGACAGAAACATTCAGCTTTTTTATTTATTACTGAATTGATTACTTAAATATCTCAGCTTCTGCAGACTCCTGTGTAGCCCAGGATTTTGAAAGAGTTATCTGCTTTATTTTTGATGGCTTCAGAGCAGCCCCACAAAAAAGACGATTTAGACGGGAGTGCTGGCAGTACTGAAGTAATGGTGCAGTTCTCAGCTGCCGCCTTAGAGTTTGTTTTATTTTTCAGGGAGGCAGGAGCTTCAGGGATGTAGCAAACAGTTACATTTTGGAGATGTGGCCTTGGGATGGTTGTGTTGGTTCTTTCATCTTATCTGGACAGTGGCAAAGCTTCCTAGGAAGCAGGCAGCAGGTGTCTGTTGTAGCTAAATAGCAAGAATAGGATTCTTTCAGAACTCAAGGTTTTACTTGCATCTATCTTTAAAAAAAAAAGAATTTCCGCTCCCTCAGCGTTTGCTTAAATCTTCTCAGAATTTGTAAAGAATTTTCATCTCCTTTCCATCTCCTGATTCATGCGCTTTGTGCTTCAGACTGGAAAGTCACAGCCTTTGTTTCTATCTGGCACTGGATTTAGTCTGTAGAAATATTATTTCATCTTGTTGCAAATAGTAGATTTCTAGTTTCTTTAGTTGATTATAACGCTTCAGAATGTTGAACGATGCAGCTTTTGCAGTGCGCGTGCACTGTGGTAGCCAGCTGAGTGGCTGCAGTAGGACACTCTGGTTGTTGCAGCTCAGTTTCTCAGGAGGCCCTGCATCCTGCTCCATCTCATTTGCTGGAGCACTTAAAGGCAGAAGTGACAGAACTTTCTTACTCAGGAGATTTCAAATAATCAGCAAATTTCAGATTTGCCATTATGTCGGTGGTGGTAGAGAGTAATTCATCATTTCTTTGATCTTTGCCCGGTACAAATGCAGATCTATGCAGATGGTTTTGATTCAGTGCATTGCTCAGATACCTACAGTGGTGATCTGTTCAGCAAGGGAGTTGATGGCAGGCGATACTGCTTGCCCTGATGTTTCTCCTGAAGCCTCCATGGCCCTTGTTACCAAGTTATTGAGAGCAAATAAGCTGAGGCATATCTGGGCCTCTCTTTGCTACTGTATCCCCGGACAGATACCTTCACATATAGTGCTCTTCATTAAAATCCACAGAATTGTATAGAGAAACCCTAAAGCCAGCTGTGAAGTGTGCTGTGCAGGTTTGTGCAGAACATACCTACGTTAATCTAAACAGGAATGTTTGCAACCTGCTTTATGCTATTAAGAAGACAGCCTGCTGTGTTTGAGTCCTTCAAGCAGCAGGGTGTAGTTTGGATTCTGGGTTTATAGACACGAGTATACAACAGCCTTTAAAAAAAAAAAAAAACTACTTTTTAAAGCTATTATAAGTTTTCATACTTAGTAATGATTCCAGGTAAGAGCATAATTCAATGGTCATATTTTGTTTTTTTTTTAATCACTCTCCAGGAGTTAAAACCTTCATGTAGGTTTGTTTGAATAAGGAAGTGTGTGAACCAGTGATAATTACCATTTGCCAATGGTAATGTTATGATGCTGAGAATGGGGCAGGGAAATGCATGGAAACAAGCACTGAGCTGTAAACAAGAAAAGTGAACAGCTGGAGGTTACAGAATCCTCTGTAGATGCTGCCTTCAGCTGTAAATAACTGAATGCATAACTGCTTCTAAAGCAGCTGGTTTAAAAGCTGCACGGTAAGTTGTGAAACAGAAGGTGGTGGTCTTGGATTTTGTTTTACTGTGAGAGTTCATTATAAAGAGATCTTTTATGATATTTGGATTAATATTTATATTACAAATACATTCCTAAATAGCTGTAGTACCAAAAAAAAAAGTTTTCTTCTGATATCAAATCACAAAACAACCTGTCAAAATGCTTCGAGCTCTGTTAGAGCAGAGATGCTCCAGCACACCAACTAGTAACTGCCATTGCATGTCTGCATCCAGCGTTGCATTCAGCAGTGTTCGAAGTCTGCTTGTGAGGGTTAATCATTTCATCCTTTTCACTGAATAATAGCTGTAGTCTAACTGCAGTGTTGACTTAGATTCAGTACTTCTGTAACAACGAGGCGGGGTTGGTAAATGTACGCACTGGAAACTGTGAAATGAGTGAAAGTTCCATTGTAACCATGAGGCTAGACTGCTAGAAGAGCACTTTGATGTGAATTGGTCAACATAGTATGCAGCTGGATTATACCTCCCTCAATGTATTACCAGTATGCAACAGTGGGAGTTTTGGCAGCATAGTTTTAATGTTTTTGCTGTCAGAAATGAAACTGCATTACCATTTTTTCCCTCAAAGATTTGGATTAATTTATATGGATACCTAAGATGAACTTTTAGAAACTGTTAGAAGATCAATGCCCTGTGAGTGAATTTGCAACCCAAATTAGTCGCACCTGGGAATTTTTTATGCTAATTAGAGTAATTAATTTGATTGAAATTGCTGGAGAGTTTGGAACACAGGCACTGTAGATTCATGAAAGAAATGCAGAGCAAGATATGGATTAACAGTCCAGATTGGCTCAGGAAAGTTATCACAGTGTGAATTAAAAATGAAGGGAATTCTGAAAGGTGCAATCAGTTGGGTGCCTGCCAACAAAGTAAAATACCTCTGAGTAAACAGAGAATCAGCCATGATACCAAATCACTTCTCCATCTCTGATGTAACGTAAGCAGTGGAGGAATGCCACAGGTTCCAAGACAGCTATAAGTGAGGGTTTTATGAGGTTTCTTATCAGTGCAAAAGAAAATTTAAATAACCCAGGAACACAGTGTGCGTGTGAAGTGCACAGCTGCATTCTTTCCATGGGGACAATGGAACTTGGCCTTGATTTTTGCATGTTTTTCAGTCTCACGGTACATGATTGTTGTTAATTGAACCTTCTGAACTCTTTGGTATGTTCTTGGGCATTTGGTGGAAGGCTAACTTGAACTGCTTCGTTTTGTTCTTTCTCATGTTGATCAGCAAAAAGGTAAATGAAAGGGGTTTCTGAAAGTGAGAATAAGCACCTCCGGTGGGCTTACGCACTGCATTTGAACACAGGCCTTGTGAAAAGCTGGAGAAACTAAAGTAGATCACAGAGCCATAGAATATCCCGAGTTGGAAGGGACCTACAAGGGTCACCAAGTCCGACCCAGCCCTACACAGCAGCACCCCGACCCAAACCCTACGGCTGAGCTTGGTGTCCCAATGCTCCCTGAGCCCCAGCAGCTCAGGCCGTGCCGCTGCCTGGCAGCCTGTGCCACGGGCTCTCCCCTGACAGCTCTGTGCTGTTCCCCCGGGCCCAGTGACACTCAAGATTACCAAATCACAGGACTCTGCCTGCTTGTTTATGCACACTGTGCCTTTCTATTCAGGCTGATAAAACATAAGCTGTCATCTATTACTGGTCACTGAAAGTGAACCTCAACTGAAGGGAGAAGGGGGGAAAAAAGCCATCTCGATAAATGCCTCTGTAGGGGAGGAGTCAATTAACAGATAGACACCTATAGAGAACAAGCAGGAAGAACGGGACAGGTGCAGAGGGAATTATTGAGTTCATTTTAGGGAATTTGAAGAATTGCAGAACAATTGAGACTTCAAGAGACTCATGGAGATCGTTTAGTCCAAACCCATCCGCTTAGAGTGACATGGAACAGATTGCTGACTGTTGTGTTCAGTCAGGGTTGAAGCTTCTCTGAGGATGAAGACTTAACCACATCACAGTTAATAAATAAATTACTCTCCCCTGTGTTTAGTTGGAATTTCCTGTATTTTAATTTGTTCCCATTGTTGTCCTGTTACTGAACACCACTGGCAAGAGTCTGGCTTCATCTTTGCCCTCGCCACCCCCTGCAGGTGCTTATGCATCTGCACCATTCCATTACTAGGTTTAACAAAGCCTGCTCACAGCTGCCCCTCTCCTCATAGGTTCCCAGCCCTTCTCCATCTATGTGGCCCTTAGCTGGGCTCACTGCAGTCCATCTGTTTGTCTCTCGATTTGGGGAGCTTGGCAGCAGGCTCACTACTGATGTGTTCTCACCAGTGCTGACTGCAGGGGAAAGAGCACCTCCCTCATCATGCTAGCAGTGCTCTTAATATTGCCCAGCGTGCTGGTGCTCTTTGCTGCAAGAGAGCCCTGCTATTTCATGTTCAGTGACACCAGTGTTTTCTGCAGTGCTGCGTTCCAGCCAGCTGGCTCCCAGCCTTTATTTGTGCATGGGTTTATTCTTACCTAGGTGTAGAATTTTGTGCTTCCTGTTGTTGAATTTCTTGAAGCTTCTATCTGCTCACTTCTCTAGCCGAGGTTCTCCCTAGGTCCCTCTGAGAGGCAGTAATGCACCTGGTGTGTTAGCCACTTCCTGACTTTTTACCATCAGCATGTTTGCTGAGAGTGTGCTTGGTCCTGTTGTCCAGAAAATGAATTAAGTTAAATGGTGTCGGTCAAGACTGACCTCCAGCTGGACTCAGTGCCACGGATTGCAGCCTTTTGGGTGTCACAGTGCTGCCAGTTTTAAGCCCACCCCACAGTCATCTAAACCTGCTCACTGTCAGTCTATGTATGCGGATGTTACTGGTGGCATTGTCAAAAACTTTTCTAAAGGCGAGGTAATCTGCATTCACTGCTGCCCTTACCCACAAAGCCAGTCATCCTGTTAGAGACGCCTGCTAGGCTGCTCCAACATGATTTCCCTGTTCCTTCCTTGTCCTTAATCTGTTTGGAAGTGGCTCCCGTAAGCATTTCTTCCTTGACCTTCCCAGGGACTGCGATGAGGCAGACCAGCCCGTGATGTTCTGGTTCCTCCTCCTCACTCTTTTTGAAGACAAGTTATGTTTGCTTTCTTTTCAGTCTCCAGGATCCTTTGAGGAATGGGGGAGTCACTCTGCTTCTATGAGGGCTGCTCCAAAAGTAATGCATCCTATTATATGATTATCATAGAATGGTTTGGGTTGGAAGGGACCCTTAATGTCACCTCGTTCCAACCCCCTGCTGTAGGCAGGGACACTTCCCTCCAGTCCAGGTTGCTCACAGCCCCATCCAGCCTGGCCGTTGGTGCTTCCAGGGAGGGGGCATCCACAACCTCTCTGGACAACCTGTTCCAGTGTCTCACCAACCTCGCAGCAAAGAATTTCTTCCTAATATCTAATCTAAATCTGCCCTCTTCTAGTTTTAAACTGTTTTTCCGTGTCCTGTTGCTAAATATCCTTATGAAAAGTCCCTCCCCAGCTTTTCTGTATGCCCCCTTCAGGTACTGGAAGGTTGCTGTAAGGTCTCCTCGGAGCCTTCTCTTCTCTAGGCTGCAGATCCCCATTCCTTCAACCTGTCCTTGTAAAGGAGCTGCTCCAGCTCTCTGATCACCGTCGAGGCCCTCCTCTGGCCGTGCTCCACGTTCTTGTGCTGGGGCTCCGTGATGATGGCAGTATGGCAGTTGAGGTCAAACCTTACCTCCGGTGTTCTGTTCTGTTTGGTTGTGGCGCGGCAGATGGCAGCAGAGGGGCAGTCTGATGTGGAAATGCGGATGAAGCGAAGATGTGTCTCTGAATTCCTCTATGCAGAAAAAAAATGGCACCCATTGACATCCACTGATATTTGCTGAAGGTTTATAGAGACCAAGCAATGGATGTGAGCACAGAGGTGGCAGGTGGTGTGTTTCTGCACTGGCAACAGCAGTGTGAAAGACAAGCCACATTCCTGATGATCATGCAGTAGAAGTCTTTAAGAAAAGCAACAGACTGAAAATAACCCCCCTATAGATAGCCTGAAAGGGAAAACACTGCATGGATTTGTATTAATAAATGATACAGGGAAACTCAGAGCGTTAGGTGCTAAGGGAATAGCTCTGACTTTTACTAAACCCAGAATTATGTTTAGAAAGCTGTGCTTCAGAAAGGGTTAGCTTGGAAGCTGTTCTCAGTCTTTTAGTTGAGATCCAGATGAAATGAATGTACAAATTTATATTGGAAAAATGACCTTAAATATAAATAGTAAATATAACACATTCTGAGGAACGTGTCCTTAAGCAACTTGATGTTTTAGTTCTACGTGAGCCTCCTATTTCTCCTCATATATTTTAGTAGCAGTATGAAGGGATACGTGAAAGGCTGAAACATTAGGAATGTAAGGCATTCATTCCCATTTCATAGAATCATAGAATCACCAAGGTTGGAAAAGACCTAAAAGCTCATCCAGTCCAACTGTTCACCTATTCCCAATATCTCCCACTAAACCAT
This sequence comes from Lagopus leucura, assembly GCF_019238085.1. Taxonomy (NCBI): domain Eukaryota; kingdom Metazoa; phylum Chordata; class Aves; order Galliformes; family Phasianidae; genus Lagopus; species Lagopus leucura. The sequence goes on from NW_024962288.1 coordinate 4,981,341, forward strand.
GTCCCTCAACACAGCATCCAGCCTTTCCTTGAACACCCCCAGGCTCAGTGACTCCACCACCTCCCTGGGCAGTCCATTCCAGTGCCTGACCACCCTATCTGAAAAGTAATACTTCCTAATGTCCATATATGCCATAGCTAAATAAGATACACATTTATATAAAACCACTGAGCAGCTCACTGTGCTGTTGTGGCGTCTGGAAACTTGCATTACTCTTGAGATTGCACAATTACAGCTTCCGTCTCACTACTAGGTTAGAGGACTGATTTAGTAACGTTTCCATACTGCTGAGCAGCCTGGTCTAGCTTTGAAGCTGGCCCTGTTTGGGAGGGTGCTGGAGTGGATGACCTTCAGAGTTCCTCCGCAGCCTAAATCGTTCTGTGGTACTATAAAAACATTTGCGTGGAAATCAAAGTGATTCAGAGAAGTATGTTCTAAGTTAGCCTCTTTCCGTAGCATATTTTTATTTACGTTGTTTTCAGGTAATTTTTAGATAGTGTTTTCGTTTTAAAAAATCATAATATTAGAAAACAAAAGTGTAAGTAGGCAGGTTCTGAGAGATAAGGTATAGATGCTGCTCGATGGTTTTTCAGACTGTTCAGGAATGTCTGGGCCTAAAACCAAGTAAACTTGTCTTTGCTGCCATTGGGAAGTGTTTGTGCAAGGCTTTGTACCGCTGCTTTAAAGGCACTGACTGTGCTGCATATGTTGTCTTCCTGTCCATAATTTTCTGGGCACATAACTGGCAAAATTTTGTTTCCTATTGCATATTCTTAAAAGTGTTTTTGAACTCTTTTGTGTGGTTTATGTGAAATAACATTTTATCCTTGAAGATCTTTATTTTAAACATTGAAGTGCTGATCTCTGTCTTTCCTGGCTGTTCATAGTGACTTCTTTCCAGTAAAATTGTTAAAACCATAAGAAGACATATAAGAGAGGTGATGTGATGCAATCATCAGTTAATAGACTTAAAGGAAGAAAATTGCTTAAAGAGGGAAAAATAACTTAGTTTTGCCTTAATATTTTTGCTCTGGGTGATCACATTAAGATTTAATTGCTCTAACTAATAATGAATTAAATGGGTAAGTAGCTTATGGCCTGTAGGTTTGTGTGACCATGTCTCCTTGCCACTGTGTCATGCGAATAAAGCAGTGATGAACGGAGGCCTCCGGATGAATTCTTTCCTAGCAAAAGGCAGGAGAAGACTGAGTGAAGTTCTTCAGAAAAACTGTTTTCAGTACTTTGAAGGTAAGGTCCAAAATAACTTCGTGCTGACACTAGTGTTAGTGCTTGGCTGAGTTGCTCAAGGCTGGGATTTGCTTTGTAGGAGGAAGTGCCGAGCCTCTGAGCCAACTGCAGCTTAAAGCTAATTGCAGGGCAGAATGAGATTGTATAGGGCAGTTAATGCGGGCTATTGCTGCTTTTGGAAACTTGGTGTTTTGTAATTATCTGGAACTTCTTCAGTGCTTTCTTTGATGCTCAAAGTTGTCATTTGCTATGAAGTTTATTTAAAGTAGCGCCAAGAAATGTAACTGTAGAGTTACCAAACAGTTGTGTGTATTTCTTGTCGGGTTACAGTCTTAGGAGAACTGTAAGCAAGGCTGTATGTTGTAGAACAAAGTGGTTATGAAACAGTGGCAGTCCAAAGCCAGCCCCAGTACTTTTTGCTTCTTGTGCCTGCCCAGGTCCTCTCTGGCAGTGTGAGATGTTGCCATGTCCTTGGCTTTGTGCAGCACTGCCCAGCAATAACTAAAACATCAGTGTGTTATCACCTGCAGGTGACAAATCCAAAACATAGCTCTGTAGCATTAGCTGTAAAGAAAACTAACTCAATTCGGGCCAAAAGCCATACAGCTGGTCAGTTTGCTGCAGGGTTTAAGTGACTGCTTGCAGCTGTCTGGGCACACTGACTGCTTTGTCCCAGGGAAAACTATCTTCCAGAGTTGCTGCTGGAAAGTGGTGTTTATACTTTCTAGATATCTCTGGGTTAGAAACTGGAAATAATGCTATTTTAAATTAAGAAATAAGAAAATGCTGTGTCCGTTCTGTTGATGCACATCTGTAGGTGATATTGTGATTCACTTTTTAACTGTCTTCCACTCGGAGGAAGGATGTCTGTGAAGTGGTAGTACTGGTTTATTTTGAGAGCTGCATTTCCACAGATCTCCATATAGGAGATGGTTCACAGTGCATGGAAGTGGAAGAATTAAAAGGGAAAATTTTTGTAATTTCTATAAGATGTGAGAGTTCTGATTGTTAGGACTTGATCGACGCCTTTTTGTCGTATTTGTAATAACAGCCTACAGAAAACTGGGGAAGTTGAGATGAACTCAGTGATTTGGAGGAGCCTTCCTGCAAAGGAAAGACACTGCTTGTTCTGACAGCCTGGTTTCCTGCGTGCAGTTGGTGACCTCCAGCTCCGGATCCTTCAGCTCTTCAGTACAGCAGCTCTGGCACTGTCAGTTGGTGGGCTTCAGCCATGAGTTTAATTTTGATGTTGGAAGCAGAACTTCCTTTAAACCACGCTGAAAAGTCTACGATGCAACAAAACGGCATACGCTTATGGTAGACCAGCTGCTGTGGAGACAGATTAGGGGCTAAGTTTTATTACTCATCCTTGCTAAGTTAAATAAAAATGTGCTGGGGTCATATGCTTAGAGATTTGTTTCTCCGTAAAGCGAAGTCAACAAACAGTAACTTAAAAATCTTGATATAGAGAGTAGGCTTACTCAGAATGGCTTTGCCAATCATGAAATGGTTAAAAGATCACAAACCTTTAAAGAAATGTTACTTTGCACAGGTGTAACCAGCCCGCAATAGCACTTAGTACTCTAAGACTGAAAAGGGCTGGGTTGGGTGCCAGACCCCATGAGCGAACAGCAGTGTGTCTTGCTGTGTGAGTAGCCGGGTGGCTGCTTACTTTCCATCCAGAAGCTGTAATTTTGCTCTGGTTGTGCACTAACACTGACAAATTGTCCTGAAACCTCATCATGGAAGTGTTAAGAAGAGATTCAGTTTTGAGTCAATGCAGTATTGTGTTGGTGCTGTATTATTACAAAAATCTTATTTGAAAGAGTTTAAAAAGCCAATGGGAGTTACTAAAAGCCACGATCCGTAAAATGCAGGAGTTAATGTCCAGTTAATAACAGTAACTCCAGCATAGCATAATGGTCTGGTTTTTTTTTTCCAATTTTTGATAGTCAGAAAGGTACCATTTCATCACCTCTTCCTCAGCCTTGCTGGGAGCAGTTTGGTACTCTCTACCGCGGGTTACTGGGCTTGCCAAGCTGAATATATCTTGTTGTCCAGCTATGGTATTTAGGACCCAGCTGATGTAAGAGTTGCTTTTTCTGAGATTGCAGAAAGGAACCAGTTTTAGTTTAGTGGTTTGCATATATGAATGATTGTTTCTCCCTGAAATGGATTGTCCCATGTCAAGAAAGCAGCTGAAATAAAAATAGATTTGTTTTCACAAATGGTTTTAATTATCTTGTGCAGCTCCCTGCAGTGGCTTTCTTTTTTCTGCCAGGGTTTTTGGACTCGAGCAAAAGTTTGACTCAAGTCAAACGTGTACATGTTCATACACACTTGTCTGTTGTTTTTCCTTTCCACTTTGTATTAGCAGTTAGTTTCAAGCTGACATCCTTTCAGTTAGGAAGGAAATTGATTGGCGAGCAATGAGAGTTTGCAGCAAAGGCTGTTCTATGCCATGTGTCATGCCTGCCAGCTGTAGTCAGTTCCAAGAACGGCTGGTGGTTGGAACTGCCAAGGTATGAACGTGGGAGCACCTATCGCGTTACACTGCTTTATTCTCTTTCTGTTTTGTATGTTCCAGTTCTCTTGCTTGGTGTCAAATACTACGTGTACCATGGAAAAGTTATGAAAACTTTCTACTGAGATGTAGGTTATGCAAATAGGACTTTGGTGCACGGAAATGCTAATGAACAAATTCTTTGTAATTTTGATGCAAGTCTTTGTTTTGGGAAGTCTGAAGGCAGCTGAGTTTGGATTGCAAGCAGTTCTGTCATTGGAGGCACTTTTCTCTGCAGGTTGAAGCTGATGGACCAGTTTCTCTAATCTGCAGGGTTTGCATAAGAGCACCAGTTATCCCTGGTATAAAAGCTATGCCAAGAAGGTGTCACTGGGTGTCTGCCCACAGTGCTTCCTGATTGCTTTCATCTTTCCTTGGGCTACCTCTTTGTTTTGATAGCCAAGTTAAATACGGAAGTTAAGGAAAGTTAAACCCTTTATGAAAGGAAACTGTTGGAAGTTTCCAAATAATTTATCAGAGTGGTATCTCTGATAAACCAGGTTTTATTTCCAGTTGCAATGGGGAGCCTCTTGCAAGCAGGAGCACACGCAGAAAACAGCATTTCCTCTTTTATGCCCCATTACTTGATGCTCATCTCTTCCTCCCCTGGTTCCTCATTGGCTGAGTACTTCAGGTTCACAATCTAATACAGGTCTATAAATATCTGAGGTGTGGGGGCCATAGTGGTGAGGCCAGTCTCTTTTCAGTGGTACGTGGAGAGAGGACAAGGGGAAATGGACAGAAACTGCAGCATAGGAAGTTCCACACCAATGTGCGCAAGAACTTCTTTAAGTGCGGTGACGGAGCACTGGAACAGGCTGCCCAGGGGGGTCATGGAGTCTCCTTCTCTGGAGATGTTCAAGAGCTGCCTGGATGCCTGCCTGTGTGACCTGCTGTAGGGAACCTGCTTTGGCAGGGGGGTTGGACTCGATGAGCTCTGGAGGTCCCTTCCAACCCCTACAATTCTGTGATTCTGTGACCTTCCCGAAGCTCAGCTAAACATCAACTGTTGCTAGCTAAGCACATATCACTATTAGTTAACTTCTGACATTGCCCACTCAACACTTGGTCACTTTCTGGACATCTGCTTGTCCTTGCATAGAGATAAGCTGGGAGGGAGGATAGAGGGGAGTATCCTGATGCCTGCCTGTTGCATCCCAACCTACCCACAGAGCAAGGCAACCCAGCCTTGCATGGAGGCCCTGCCTGCTTTGATCTTTAAGTCTGTTTTACTTTGCTGAGGCTCTCTTATGCAAACAGAATAGCCCCACAATATGCTTTCTAGTCCATAATACTATGCCTGTACTATGTGGAACATTTAAAAACTACTGCAGTTTTGCAAGCAAACATTAATCACATAATTCAGCAACTATATTTCTAAAGTATGTTACTAACATAGATGGTATTTCTGCTTTTTCACATCAGCTATTTCTAAGGACAGGTTACAAAATACAAATACACTGTGCTCTATTTCTTCAGATCAATTCCTCCTTTTCAATATCTAATGCAGAAACAACATTCCATTCCCATTCCCTACTAAGGTAGGTATTTGGAAAAATGAGATCAGCTTTGTATAAGTGATTGCCTTAGTGTTTTTAGGAAAGCTGTTTAAGGCTGTTGGTAGTTCCTTGGTCTTTGGTACTGTAATGTGTAATCTGTTCATGATACAGCACAGCCATCTTTGGATCATATTCTAGGATATCAATATGGGTATCTGATTATCGTTCCCTGCTGTGTGTAGGGTTGTGGGAAATGACTGTAACGAGGCCCAGTGTGAGACCTTACAGATGGGCGGGTGCTGTAGGCTTTGAAAGTCTGCAGGTAGTTCTCCTCGTAGTGCTTGCTTTCTCAGACTCGGTTACTCAGTACTGACGAGCACTGGGGTGTTGTTCTGTGCGTCAGGTAACTGCACAGCATCTCCCGTGTGCAGCATCAGGTGGACCTACCTGCTTCTGCCAACTGCTTATCGTGCCCTGGAGTCCCTTTGGTGACAAACTACTTTATAGATGGATCCTTTACATGTCTGGGGAGTCAGCGGTTGTTTTAAGCTGGCTCTTTTCTTCAGAATCTGACTTAAGCCTCCATACTGAAGCGAGGGTTAATGCTGGTCGTTTGTTTTCTCCTTGTATTAAATATCCATCTCCTTATAGCTACAGTGTGTTTTCCTGTTAACCCAATAGAAAAAAAGAATGGCGGATGTGATGTGCTGTAACCCTGTTGCCATCTCCTCTATTTAAAGCACAGGCTCTTATGCTGACACATAGCCATGCTGCAGTCTTACCAAGACACCAAGGCATTCTGTTTCATTGCTACAAAAAGTGTCCTTTGTCAGTAAAAGCCTTTCTGCTGACCTTTGTTCTGCTGGGTGTTTTCCTAATCTGTACGTGTATATTGCATTACTTCTTTGTTCATACCAATTGTAATATTTCTGTTAGGATTTTCTACAAGGCAAGTTTATTGGTAGGAAAACACTGGAGAGAAAGATTCAGAAGGGCAGTTACCTGGAATGGGTTTAGGAAATTTCACCAAATACAACTGGACTCCTTGATTTAAAGGGGAAGTAACTTTTGACTGTACTGTTGTGCTTTGGAACAAAGCAGAAATGGTTGTATGTAAGCAGATTTAACAAGTACTTCTGGTTTGCATTATATAAATGAATTAGGTTGGGAAAATATGGATTACTTGCATACGTGATTAACACAGCATAATGAATAGCTTCTACTTCACTATCAAGGATTTCTCATTAACCAGTGCATAGCAGGGAAAGGGAAGAAGTTGGGCAGCTCTTCTGTGTTTCATGGTTTATATATCTTTACCACTGCTTCCAAGGTTGTGTCACTTAAGTTGTTTCCCAAGCTAACTGCAATGTGTTTCCCTCAGAAATAGATTTTTGCTGGCATGTTGCCTTTGAGTGTGCATGTCACTCATCCTTGCATGAAAAACTGTCTGTGTGTAAGCTTTGTGAACAGCTGAACCAAGTTAAACACAGCAAAGCAGAGTGGTGCCTGTAGTGCTGGTTGACTCAGTAGTGCTGGCTGTAATCAGATGAGAACCATCACTGGTATCAGCAGAACAACGCAGGAACTCGGTGCTTATTCCTCAGGTCCCTGGCAGCCTCAGAGAGAGCTCCTGGAAATCTGCCTTGTAGTGCCATTGCTTGTGCCAGCTGTTCTCTCTGCAAGTGAGTCAGTGGGGTGGTGAGTCCCTGTGCAGCAATAGAGTTCTCACCCTAAGTGTAACGTTCGACAGTTCTGCTTCGGGGTACAAATTCAAACTCTTGAAAAACCTATAAGTTTGCTTAATTTATAGTTGTTGAATTGGATGTGAATGTGTTCTGTAGCTGCTGATAGTACATTGTGAAAGTATCCGGTTTAAATATTATTTCATCGTGAGTTTTGTGATGTTCTTTTGTAATGAGAGGAGCAGGCTTGCTCTCAGTATCTGCAACAAAATTCTATTATTTCACATGTTTTCATGCCTGCTGTTGGTTTAGCATCTGTATTTTAAATTCTAACAGGAGCATTGTGGCAGAACAGTTGTGATTTTACTGCATTTTCAGTGAACCGGTGTAGTACTGCTGACATGCCGTAATCGTATGACAGAATGTTTGGAATGGACCATAAGGCCCATCCAGCTCCAAAACCTTCCATGGGCTGTCTGCCTCCCTCCCAGTCAGGCTGCCAAGGGCCCCTTTCAGCCTGGCCTTTGGCACTTCCAGGGATGGAGCAATCTGCTTTTGTGACCTGTTGTACCTCACCAGGTTCTCACAGGCCCACTTCTCAAGCCTGTCCAGGTCCCTTTGGATTGCATCCCTTCCTTTTATTGTGTCAATTGCACCACTTAGTTTGATGTCATCAGCAAACTTGCTGAGGGAGCACTCGGTCCCACTGTCTAGGTCATTGATAAAGATGTTGGGACTTCTGGTCCCATGTCAGAGCCCTGGGGAGCACCTCTCATGGCAGGCCTCCAGCTGGACATAGAACTGCTGACCACAACTCAGCAGTCCAAGAGTTCAGAGTCTCAGGGAAATAAACTGTTCAACCAGTCCTTATTACCCGTCCTTTTGTTACAGTGAGATCCCAGGTTTCTGTTTCCTGGCGGTGTTCAAGAGGTGTTTGATGAGGAGCTACAAGATATGGCTTAGTGCTTGTGATAGCAGTGGTAATAGGAGGATGGTTGGACTAGATGATCTTGCAGGTTGTTTCCAACCTTGTGATTCTATGATTCTATCTCTCAGAGGGAAATAGAAGTAACTGTTCTACCACCAACTTCAAGATGTCTCATAATTTAATGACAGTAACGAGGTCCCCCAGAGCCTTCTCTTCAACAGGAGGACCTTTTTATTAGCAGATGCTCCTGTCCTTTTTTGTAGCTTGGTTGCCATCCACTGGGCTATCTCCAGTGTGTCCAGGTCTCTGTGGTACTGGGAAACCCAAACCTCAATATTGGCCTCACCAGGGCTGAGCAGAAGGGAATGGGATGATGACCTGCAGCTGCTGGGAACACCTCTCCTAAGGCAGTTTGGGGAGAGGTGATTGTCAGTGAGATCTGAGGCAGAAGAGTTGTGGAGTGCCTCAGCATCCTTTCCCTTCCAGGACATTCTGTCCCCATACTGTCCCAGCTGAGACCAGGCTACCTGCTTGTTATTTTTCATGTATCTTGCCAAGTTTGGTTCCATTTCTGCCGTGGCTTTCCTGTGTATCTAGGCAGCATCCCTCTGCTCTGCCCAGCACGCCTCCCTGCTTCCTCTGCCTGCACATTTCCTTCTTACCCCTCACTTTGAGCAGTGTTTCCCTGCTCAGCCTGCTGGTTTCCTGCCTCCTCTGCCTGATTCCTTACCCTGGGGGATGGAGAGCTGTTGTGTTCTCAGGCTGGCGTCCTTAAGAGGTGCCGGCTCTGCTCTCTTCCTTTTTCCCTAAGGGACAGCTTCCCTAGGGATCTTGTTCGGTATTGCCTTAAAGAGCCCAAACTAGCACTTCTGAAGCTCGGGGCCCTGAAGTTCCTTTTTGCTAGGCCGTATTTCTCGAGAGCCCAGACCAACTCTAATCTGAACCTCTTTGCTGAGCTCATCCGAACTGGTGAGCACCAGGTCTGTCACACTTCTCAGGCTGGTTTGTCTGATGGCTAAGGGAGCCCAGCTGTGTGCTGCTGTTAAAGCCCTCTTTGTTTCCATTCCTTATATAAACATTTCATGATGCAAACCTCGACTCAAACTTGCTTCCTTTTCCAACCTGCACTCAGCGCTGTTATAATCTGTCCATTTTTTCCTCCTAGTTGATTACTCAGCATTTTCTTTCTGCATGTCGTCTTGCTTAGACATAACTTACCATGTCCTCCGAACTTATTTTAAGGAAAAACCAAGAAAAATGTGAAACAAAAACAGCTTTGTGAAACCACTTTTTGAAACTTGAAATTTTCAAATATCTACAAAGTTACAAAGCAAGAAGTTGCCAAACTTGCTGGTTTTGCTTAGCCTTACTGGGTAGTTACAAGTAACGTTTGAGAGAAAAGAACCTTTCTGCTATATGGCAGCCTGCAGTTAAATACAGGTTTCGGTGTTTTAGGGGGGAAGAGAAGAAGTGTGTATCAATTCCTTACAGAGAAAACATGTCCAATGTTGACACAAACTCATCACTGGGAATTGTCCCTGAAATTCACGTACAGGTACATGAATCATGTGTCAATTGTTTAAAAAAAAATACAGAAAAAAAAGAAACAACTGTCACAAAAGCAGCATACTTTATATACAGCCTTTCTAAATAAAATGTCTCATAACTGAGACTTTTTCCAGAATCTTGTATTCCTCTGTACACTGGCTGTTTTCCTTACACTGTTTTCCTCTGTTTTCAACACCCATTGTTAACATCAGTATCTTAAAGAAATGTTTTCCTTATTGCAGATTTTTTGACTGGCTCGTGGAAATAGCAAATTCCCTTTGACTCAGTTCACCTCTGAAATGTAGAGCAGGCTGTGTTCTTACAGTTAACAAACATCAGTTTTCCAGCAGCAGACTGTGCAGTTATTTCAGTTTTTGTAATTATAATGAGTGTGTGCCAACATATTTTCAAAGCTACGCATGTATGATAGTCACAGGATTTTGTTCTCACCCGGTTGTCTTCTGTACTTTCAAATGAACGTGAAATAAAATTACCTTTTAAAGCAAGCCTATCCTTTAATGATTCCCATCCATGAATGAAGGTCCCACAGTAACCCTCTGAAGGGCTTTCTAGTCTTTGCTAGCTTTTCTTCTGCTATTTATACCCACTGGATTTGCAGGGTAAGAAACTCGTTCGTTCCTTGCTTTGCTCCAACCATGAACTCAATGCTGCTTTTCTTTCTACTCTTTCTCATGATTTGTTAAAAGAAAAATAAGGCTCTGCTCACCTCCCATCTGTTTTCTGAACGTGTTGGTGGTGTCTGGGCTGTGTCCCTCTAGGATTTCTTCCTTCTGCACCATTCACGCGCAAGCAAGAAAGTTCTGTGATGAACTTTGCTGTCATGGATTAAAATACCTTTGAGGATGATGCATTTTGCCCTAAGAGCACACCATGCCATAGGGAGGCTTTGGAGAAAGCACTGTGGCTAGGGTGGAAATTCAAAGAACAGAGTCCCAGAAGCAGTGAGGTCCAAAGGTGTGACTGCAGAGTGGGTTTGTTCTAAGCCGTGCTGGTGCCAGCCTGTCTGAGCACACGGTGAGAGATGGCCTTCTGCAGCTGAGCGTGACCACAGTTTGTCTTGCTGCGAAATGTACAAAAACTGTTCTTGCTGTTTGTACGTGGCAGCAGCTGCCCGTGTCATTTCTTTTTACCATGAACTAAACCCAATTGTGTGGGGTTCTTTTGTGTTTTTTTTTTTCTTCCTGCTCTCTTCAAAATAGAGACAACGCACTTTTACATTGAGCACTGGAAGCATCAAGTAGTTATTAACCTGATAAAAACCTAATGAAATCTGGCTGGAATCACAGTAACATTAGATTTGATTTTGTTATGAAGTGTGCCAGTGGAGTGCATTAGGAGCAGGTCGCTGTGCAGAGCATGAAATGGCTGCAGGAAGGGATGGGGCAGATCAGCTCCTGGCTGGAGGGGTTCCGGGTCAGGGCTGGGAGGAAGCCGTAGCTCCGTGTTCTCTGGGTACAGGCTCTGCTTGTCAGATCCTGGTTGTGTTCTTTTCTTCATGTTGCCATCTGTATCCCAGTCAGCTCGTCCTTCTGAAGGGGAAACGTAAACTTCTGAAGTAGTGCTGGCCGATGCATCTAATGCTGCACTCAGTGCAAGCCTTCTTCAAACAGTGACAATTCCCAATTCATTGTGCATGCACAAAAGAAACAGGATGAAAGCTGTCTTTCATCTCTTTGGGTACAACAGAAAATTCTGGGCTGCTTAAAATTGAAGTTTGTCAGATGGTTTAAAATCAACAAGTGCATACATAGTTCAGTGCAGCATAAGCTGTCCCATGATTACACCTTCCTGTGGCCTGTGGCAAGAATAAATGTATCTGGGAGGATACGTGTAGCCATCAGTGACTGGGACAAGCATTTGAGTGATTATTTATACTGACAGGACGTACTCATCCCCTGTTATGTGATACTTAATCTTTTCATACACTAATTGATTTGTGTAGGTGTGTTCATCCCTTACGGAAGTGAAGCTTATGTGATTGTGCTCTTCCTGCTGCCTGCCTTCTCTGTGTTGCAGCTTTTGAGCCTCTCAACAAATGTTCCCAAATTTCATGTTCTGGCAGGCTCCTTGGAAATGGGCAGCTGCATCTAGGTGAAAAATGGCAACGTAATCTTAATGTAATTAAAGAAAGGTAAAAACAAAGCTAGTTATTAATGAAGACACAATTTCCTACTGCGTAGAAAAAGCTTGAGTAGGCATTCTCAAATCAGCTGGAGTATTTTCAACTTGTGGAAATACCTGAGTTGTAATGCCTTGAATGATATTTTGTTCATTAACTGATGATTTATAACATCATTTGGAAGCAGTCATTATATTCCCTTTTACTGGCACAGGGTTCAAAGTGCAGGGCAGTCACAGTGCTTGGTTGCAGTCATTACTTCGTGCCTGCCTGCCCACTCACATCCAGGTACTTTAACAGCCACATTCCCTTCTTTCAGAACCCTCAGTACTGTTCCCTACTGCAATAAAACAAAATGGAAATATTTTTATAATTGTTCAATATTGCAGTTTTCATTTTTATGTCTCCCTAGGCTGGTTTTTCGTGCTAAAAGTTTGTGCAGTTATCATGAAAAAATTGCTGCTCATACAGTAGTTTCTTGACTAATGGATTCTAGATTGTGTGCCTCATTGGTACATAAGCAATAAGATAAGATTCTTCAGCTTGATTGTTGTTGAACAGTAATTAGGAGCTTAATGGCAGTTGAGAGAACTAAGCTCTGTATAACATGGTTTCTTATCCTTAGAAATACTGGCAAGCTCTTGAAATGTGACTTGTGCTGACCAGTGAGACCTGCAGGCTGGGCTGTGTAAGTGCCAGTATGTGCATGTGGCAACTCAGATGGATTCAGGTGTGTGCAGGATGGTCATTTCTGATGGGATTAAGCTGATAGATTTTCTTTTTCCCTATGTTCTCAGTGAAAATGTTTGAATATTAATACGTTAATTTTACTGAGCGTATTTTGCAGGCTTAGAAAAAATAAGCTTTAACGTGTGCTTCTGCTGTATGTGCTTACTGTGTGGTTCCAAATGTAAATTAATCCTCACCTTCAGTAGTTGTGTTTGTTATGTGCAGTGCTCTTTCTCCAGGAAAACTTCAGTTCTGCAAATTCAGCCTCCTTCGGGCTGCCAAGAACAGCAGTGCTGGTCTGGATGCTTCATTCATCTGCTTTCTTAAAGCACAAAGCTTATGTAGCTTGGCAGAGCTCATCACAGGAACAGGCTTTAGAATTGTCCTTGAAAGTCTTGTAAATTGAGAAGATTTCTAAAATACTTCTCTTAAAAACATTTTCACCCTTGCAAGATTTAGATTTGTTCGCAGCTGGAATTTAGTGTAAAAGTCCTGAAGTCCACTGATAATGCAGTGTATTTGAGCAAGTTGGTAGTACTCTTTTTGGTGGTGTGGCTGACACCGCTATGTGCATCTGCAGCAAGTAAGAACTTTCCATACAGTCACTCTTGAAATACCTCTGTGGAAGTACAGTTTCACAGTAATCGCAGTACGCAGGCTTTGGCTTTGCACCGCAGCTTCAGAAACTTGTGTTACTCAAATGTGGCCTCCTTTCTCAAACTGTGTTTTGCACAGAATGTAGAGGTTTAGGCTGCTTGTGGTGATGCAGTTGGGAACACCTCGCGTGGAGTGTTGTGTCCTTCCGACGGAGCCGCTCAGCTAACCTGACTTTCCTTGTTGGCAATAGCACTGCATGCTGCAGATGCCCGGGTCGGTGCTGCTCACAGGTCCAGAGGCTGAGCAGAAAGTGGGCAGCAGATGGAGGTCAGATGGACACATTGGGTGCATGAGTGGTTTTGACCACAGCAGGCAGTGAGGAGTTGGCACAAGGAGGGGATGTGGCACAGAGGGCCTGCATTAGTGAGTCTGAGCAAGGATGTCGGGATACTTCGGAGTAATCTGTATCTGAACATAGCAGCATGCTATTTAATTTGTCTGTAGACGTCAAAGCTACGTGATGTGTATTGGCCCCATCTGCTTTTCCCCATCCTCGAAAACCAAATAGAGAATTGGGTGCATGAGTTCAAAGAATAGCAGGAATACCCGTTTGCTTTAGTGCCATATGCAGAGGGTGCTGGTAGGGTCAGGAGAGCAGACTGCCCTGAGAGGGAAGGCTGGGTAAGGGTGTCTCATCCTCTGCCAGAGGCAATGTTTCCTCTTCAGTGTTCTGGAATTACAGCCCCAGGCCATATCCTCAGTCTGACCAAATGGAGACAAAAGACTAGAGAAACAGGTTTCTCTAAGCTTACTTTTTAATTTCATAATTTCTTTCTTCTGTGCTTCTGGATTTGTTTGATAGCTTTTTTAGTTTTTCAGACTGCAATAACTTCTTACCCCAGGACTCAGGATATCAATAAAAGCAATATTTTAGACAGAAGAGTAAACACTGGTAACATAAGAATGTTGTTCTCACAGTTGATGGGCAAGTGAGAAGACAAGATCAGAAGATCTTGTTGGTCAGGACATGAGTGCTTACGGATCACGTTGGGTAAAGGCTAAGCCCTTAATGAACCACGTTTGGTACTTTAGAAAGGGAAGGAAACTAGAAAGACAACGACTGTGGCAGTGTTGTTTGCAGTGTAATGCATCTGCACATCAAAAAAAGAAAATGAAATCATTTCTGAGTGTTGGAGGATTGATGTGTTGACACTCTCTTTATCCAGGTTCAAGATCCAGCCCATATTATGGCTGGCACTGGATCCAAGTCAGGATTACCTGGTGGGCTGTATATGAAATCACAGCTTCAGATCACTGGTAAGTTGTTATTATGTATCTTTTCCAATCAAAAACATACAAGGAAAAATTTTCATTTGTTTGCTTGTCTCCCAGTAATTAAAGAGTAATTATAGTAGCATGTTGTGTTTTGGCAAGCTTTTAATAATGCAAAGTCCACGAGAAGTAGCAAAATAAAACTGACGGTGTAACAAAGTTGTGACTTGGCAGAAATATGTAGGATTTTATCACAATCTGTTTTGAAATTATACTTTTTTATGTAAGGAATGAAGAGATGAATAATTCCTTTTGAGTAGCATTAAGTCAGTTGTACAGAACAGTAGGAGAGAACTGGGTAACTTCCGTTTGAAATGTAACAACGTAATAAAACTGCTTTCTGTTGCTAACAGCTGGCACAGCACTGAATCTTAACAATTTCACAATCGTTTTTACGTCTTAAACTAAGTGAATTTGCACTGCTGTTTACTGCATTTGACTCTGTTAAATGTTTTCATTCGTGATGAGGGTGTTAGTGTAATTGAGGACTTGTAGATTGCATAGGACTGGATTTACGTGGCCGTGCTTTGCTTTTTGTAGTGCTGCACAACAGAACAACTGCTGAAACCAAACAGGTTTCTCTGCTCTCTGACTGACAAATTTTACTCAAGTATGAAAGCTAAAGCCTGAGAATGGAAGGTCTGTGGGTATATGCCTGTGTGTATTTAGAAGCATTAGGGCTAAACTTTGCACCCTCAAGGTGGGGATACGTGAAGAAGTTGTGCAAATGAAAGGAATTGTCATAAACAGATGGGAAAACTTCAGGCAAAACAGAAGAAGAGAAGTGAATAAATTGTGCTGCCCTCACTGTCACTTTGAGGACACAAACATGATCTTTCTCGCTGAAGTTTGAGACCTGAAGAAAAATCTCTTCTCTGCAGATTGATATTGGAGATGAGAATTGAAGAGGTTTCAAGGGCGGTGTGTCTTCCCATAGCCAAGGGAAACCTAGCTGAGGATTACAGGAGTGATGCCTGTGTGAGGTTTGCTGCGTTAAAGGCACATAAAAGGAAAGAATTGTTTCATCTTTAGGATGAAGACAATTATGATGTTCATTTCTTAATTTCTTTCTTGTTCAGCCACAGTCTGCAAAACTTTCCTTTGGTGCAGGCAGACTTTGCTTTCTCCTAGGAAGTTCAGTAAACAGCAGCCCCCATCTGTCTCCCCCTTCTCTCTCCATTCTACTGTTCTCAGTTGGCTTCAAATGAACTTTCAGGTTGTCTGGGTAAGTAAGAACCTCAAAAGTAGGCACAGGACTTCTGATTTGTGCTGAGTCAAATCAGATCTTGATGTCTTTGAGGCAGCTAGTGATGTTGAGGCATGAATTGCTGCAGTATCCAGGTACTGGAGGCATCAGGGGAAGGTAATTCTTGAAGATCAGTGCCAGCTAACGGAACTGATTTCAATGAGAGCTCATAAAGAGAGAGAGCTTCCCTTGGGAGCAGTTCAGATCAGTTTGTACTAAGCTACTTCTCTAAGTCTCTAAAGGAACATAGACTATAAAAGGAATATAGGTAGATTAGGCATATGGGCTTGAATTGATCATCTTTTTTAAATCATGTAGTGCAGCTTAAGTAGCGATGAAAATACAAGAGACCAGACTGACATTTGTAGCAACAGAGCAGGGTTCATTGGCCGTTGGTTGTGAGTACTGATCTGTAAGCTGAGTGCTGTCAAAGAATCCAAGAACTCTCCTTATCTAATAAACATTGGGGTAGGCACATGCAGAGCAAATCAAGACAATGCACTCGGTGTTTGGCAAGACAGGACTACTGTAGTTGATGTTGAATGTTTAAAAAAATGAAAATTTCAAGTTTATGTTGCTGTCCAGGTATTAATATAAAGAATATATTTGCTAGCATGAGAAAAGC
Source organism: Lagopus leucura (assembly GCF_019238085.1). Lineage (NCBI taxonomy): Eukaryota > Metazoa > Chordata > Aves > Galliformes > Phasianidae > Lagopus > Lagopus leucura. Next base: position 4,997,478 of record NW_024962288.1, read on the forward strand.
TCTAGAGCTGCAAGTCCCGTCCAAGTTTTGCTGTAGAACAGTAGGTAGTTATTAGAGCTCCAAACTGCCCTCCTGTTAGATTTTGTGTCAGTTGGCTTTGATACAGAAAACTCAACAAAACTTTCCTTTTCTTAAACATCTTCTCATCACCAGCAGTGGCACTTGTCCAGGGTTCATTAGTGAGGAAGATGGATTGTGTTTCCAGCTTTATCAGAAGCAAGTATAAAAAACTGTGGGAACGATCCTGGCTGGGGACAGGGAGCAGGTTAAGTAGGCTGTAGGTGATATTTTCTGCTTTCAGCACTGAAATGCTTTTGGGGATCTAAAACTGATAATTATCAGCCATGGTGTCTGATGCAGTGGAAGAAGTACTGCTATGTTTGTAGACTTTTATGTGAGATGTAACGCTGGACAAAATAACCTGAAATGCAAACACATTTGTTTTCCATGTGTGCTTTCTCTCCTGAGCATTACTGTCAGCCATCAGCGATCTCATACTTGAATACTGAAGTACCCAGCTGAAAAATATTATTTGATGTTGAAATATTCAGTCATCGATTATAACTTCTCTCTTTCTTAACAGTTATTTCAGCAAAACTAAAAGAAAAAAATAAGTGGTTTGGACCAAGCCCTTATGTGGAAGTCTCAGTAGATGGACAGTCAAAGAAGACAGAAAAATGCAACAACACAAATAGTCCAAAGTGGAAACAGCATCTTACAGTGTATGTCTGATGGTTTTGTTTTCTAGTTTAATTAGTGCTGTGCAACTGACTGTGGATTTAAGGGTGGGTTGTGTTATTATTTTAGACGAGGCGTTCTGCATTGCACAGGATAGAGAGAATTTTTGAGGGCTAATATACTCCATTCCAACCTATGCATTTATAAAACCATTGCATTATGTCCCACAGAAAAGACATAGTGCTTGCAAGGAATTGTAGCAATGTCTGTAGTGTAAGAACTCAGCTCTAATCGTGTAAATAGTAGGAAAGTGAAGGTAATCTGGTGAAGCTGACAGTTCCATTCATGTTTTGATTGTCACAATTAAGGTTAGTTTTTTGTGGCTGAAAAGTGTAGTTTTGTGTGGCAGTGTCCTGCAGCGTGCTGTAGCACTGCTAGTTGGCTGTGTATAATCACTTCCCACTTCAGGTACAAGCACAAAATTGCTGTTGCATTTATAGTACAAAGTACAAAGCTAGCATTAGTTTCAAGAAGGAGCAGAGTTGGTGTTTGTGTTGTGAGATGACAGGAGGTACGAAGCACTGATATTAAAAAAAAGATCTGCAGCTTCCATTTATTTTAACTGTAATGTCATCAGGTGTTTGGTGGTGCTCTTCTTTCTGCTGTTGTCAGAATACTTCTACAAAGGAAAAAGAAAAGTCTAGGCTTTCAGGCTTTTCTTTTTACTGTGAGAGCTCCTATATTCTCCAGGGCTTTTCTGCTCACGTACGCCATACCACCAAAATGCCTTCCTGCAAAATTCCAAGCCACATTTAGAAATACAGCAGTTAGCATGGTTTGATTAAGCTTGTTTTGGAGATAGAGGGGAGACAGTAACTAACTGCTCTCTAAAAAGGATAATTGCATTGGCATATGTTTCTTCTTCAGTAAGGGGCTCTCCCAGTATGTAAGTGCTGACAGTTTGGGAGTGGAGGGCCTCACAGCACAAGGTAGAGTGCTGTCAGCTTCAGAATGTGGCCCTGCTGGTGGTTTCTCTAGGAGCAGACACTCACGGTCTCTGCCACCAGCAGACAAATGGAGCTGCCTGCGTGCTGGGCACAGATTCCTTATCAGCCAGAGGAGGCTTTTCACAGTGCCACAGTTTGTACTCTGCTTTTGAAAATAATTTTTAAGTGACAGTTGATGTACATTGCTCAGTTCACCCAAAACCTTTACACTAGTGTTTAACTTCTTCTTTTCAGAATTGTCACTCCTCTAAGTAAATTAACCTTTCGAGTCTGGAGCCATCAAACATTGAAGTCTGATGTCCTCCTGGGAAGTGCTGCCCTGGATATTCATGAGACTTTGAAATCAAACAGTATGAAACGTAAGTACAAGTCTGAGTGCAGTGCGTAATGCTGTGGTGGGCATTAAGTGTTCCTTTTGTTGCTACAGATTGCATTTCTGAGCATCCTCGCAATCTTTTGTTATCATCTTTATTTCCTTATACACAACCTGTCGTGGTGTCGATGGAAGCCTGATGTTTTTCACTTTGCTTTTATGTGCAGGAGTGAAAGTGTAATGAAAGAGTGGTTCCTTTTACATATCCTAAAAACAGATACATATCTGGTGCTAGAGGAGAAAGCGAGTGAATGTTGTTGATGTTCGAAGCAGTGTATGTTGTACCATTTAATGTGTCTTAGAACCAGTTAGCTTTGAGGCAGTATGTGCACTGCGGAGCTTCCAAGTGGATCATCACACCCATTATCAAATTGTCTTGCTATATACTGCATACTGATGTGCTCTCATCCTTGTTCTGACTTTGGCTTCCTGACTTTCAGATGGTGGGCACTCAAATTGCAGCATGTTGGTAGCAATGTAATACGTTTTTCTCCTGGCAGTCACTGTCCTGTTGTGATTGTAGCTGAAAATTATAACTCCACTGCTCTGTGTAACAGTGGGTGTCATGCTGTATGGTACTGGATACTGATTCAGGCATTTCAACCAAGAACTGGGATGTACCCACAAAGTACCTCTGACTTAGGGATGTGATACAGAATCCACATTCAAAATGCAAAACTACATGTTACTAGATAAATGTGCTATGTTTTACTCCAAGATGGACTTGGTAGCTGTTCTGAATGAAGAATGAGGTGAATTACATCTTCTGTCTATAGCTCGTCAAGGACAGGTATATTAATTGCTTAAGAAGTGTGGGCAGAAACCAGAGGCTGCATTTCTCCTATAAAGATACACCTTTCTTTAGGCAGCAAAAAGCTTGTGCTCTAGTTCTCCCTACTTTGTAGAAATAATAAGCTTGCTGACACGTGGGAATGATTAGCTGCACCACGCAAGGTGTAGGAAATTATGCAGAGTGCAAGCAGAAGTTGTGTATTTTTTCTTGATTGCTGTGATCTCTTTCATTATATACTAAGGTAAACCCTGACTTTCTTGTTCTTTTTCAGTTGATCAGGTAGTGGTAACACTGCATCTTCTTGGTGACAGAGAGCCAGCAGAAGTGGTAGGAGATTTGTCTGTCTGTCTAGATGGGATGCAGGTAGATCCTGAGCTCCTGACCAATGGGGATGCCTCAAGTACAAGAAGTAAGTGACTTTCAGCTTAAATGTACAATGTATATAATATCTGGTATACAAAGGTTTTGTTTTTTGTTTTTTTTTTTTTACTGAATGCTTGAATGCAGTCTTTTAGTAATGGTAACGAGTGGTTTATTTAACTTGGTGTTTGTAGAGACCAGAGCTTTTATGTGCTTTTATTTGCAGTGGAGTCATAATCAGCAAAGATTATCAGCATGACTGTAATGCAAATAAGATCAGCACCTTAATTTTCTGAACTTTGCTTGCTTTATCTAGGAATTACAAGCTACCATTGTGCCTTACTTTAACGAAGGCTTTTAGCTTCCCTCAATTTTCCTAAGCCTATAAGCAAAAAAGCAATATAAAATGGATAAATTTAGTCTCATAATAGTAAGCATTCTGGCTAGGAAACAGCTTTATATTGAATTTTTTTAGATATCTAAATGAAATGCTTACAGATTTTTGCTGGAGGGGGAGATCCACTCTTTTTTCATTTAATTGGTATCTTCAGTCTCAGATAACAAGGATAATTTTTAACTGAGAGTCTTCAGTAGGTGTGAATTGTGTAATTACGTTAAAATAGAAGTAAGGCATTGCAGTTCCTTTGGTTGAGGCAGACAGAGGTGCATTTCTGAGGGTGACGCAGTGTGCAGACTAGAACTGGATGGGAGGTGATTTCTCCAGGATCAAACAGGCTCTCTGTGGTGGAAACCAGCGGGACGATGAGTTGGCTTGTGTCAGAAAGGTGTTTTTGTTTTTTGAAGGACTAAATGAAGACAGTTTCTGATTGCATCCGAATATGTAACTGTGCTAAAAAGATTGATTGCATGCTCTGATGGAGTGTGATTTTGTTGTTTGTTTTGCTTTTTCTAAAGAAAGCCCAAGTACTGTGAGGCTTGTAGAGCAAGGCTGAGGTGAAAGTAACGTTTCCCTCAGGTGCAGTACTTGGAAGAAGTAAAAGCACAGTTGGAAACCATTTACTTAAATTAACCTACTGAGAGAAAAATGCTGGTAAGTAGGAAAAGTCATGCAGATAGTGGAACTGAATATGGTTTTGTGCTGCAGAGTGCAGGGCAAGTGTTAGAAAGCAGTTGAGCAGAGGATTCCAAGAGGATGAGATGTCTGAAGCAGATGAGAAAAGAGAGAGATCTTAAAAAGATTCAGTGTAACATGTTCTAGAGTGCAAGGGCACTGACTGGCCTGCGTTGTTGCCTGACTAGCCTTTGAAGTTAAGTTTGCGTTGTTGGAATTAGAATGAGTTCCTTGAACAGCAGGTCAGGGTAAGAGTTTACATCCCACTTCTTGGCTTACAGCTGCAGTTAGTTCCCATCAGAGGTGATAATTGATTTCCTTGTTAATGGCAGTTGTTTAATTCAATGGGATGAAGTATTTGCGCTTTGCACATGAGCGTTTCAGTGTTGCATGTTGCAAGTGCTGGCACAGAAGGCAAATATTTGCAAGGTAGCTGAATAAGCAGTTGAGAAACGTTTGCAAATCTAAGCTGAATTGCTATAATACTTTCTGGAGAGCAGCCAAATTTGGACCTGCTCCAATACCTTGATGCTACCTTGTGCATAGAGAAAGGGAATGGTCTGGGTCAGAGAGACCAGTTCTCAAGCAAACAGCTGCAGGGATTTGCTGGCCAGCCAGAGAGAGGATTTCATAGGAACTTGTTGTCCTACCTGCTCTGCCTGCCCTCAGAACAGGGTTGAGAGTATGAAAAGTGAGCTCCACTGGGAAAATGACTGCTTGGTACTGCTGACAGAGACAGAAGGGAGTTACTGAACTGTGTGCCTTTGGCAGTATTCGTGCAGTTGGGGAAGGTAGTGTTACATCTTCCATAAGGTGAAAATGTTACTGCTTTTGCACTTTGTGGCAGCAGTGCTTTAAGAAAACTCATACACGTGCATAGGTGTGAAACGTGTGCAGTCTTAAAAGAAGCCTGTAGATGAGCAGCATAGAAGTGTGCAGCCTTGGCATTTGAGAGAAATCTGGGCTTTAAAGGCTTGTGTTCTTTTGTGCTTGGAAGTGATTCCAAATGTTGCTCACAGTGCTGCTGTCCTTGTATTTCTGGTATTTAAGGTCCTACACAGAGTGACAGCTCCAAAGCAAGAAATGACGCTCGGTAAGACTTTTTCCCCTTGTTTTTTGCACTTAATGTTTGCATTTCTGAATGAGGGACTGCATGGTTTACAAACATGATGACTGAATAATTTGTGAAGTTCTGAGCACATCCTTAAAAAAATTATACTATTGTACATTCAAATATTTAACTGTCTAAAAGCAAGTTAATTGTAACAGGTTTATTTAACATAACTAGCAATAGGAACCTTTTTGCAGAATTAAGCAAAACTGCTTAGTACTAGCTCAGTATATTGTGAGAGAGTTGGCTTTGCATCCAGTAACTTACTATTTGCAGATTTTTCTTTATCTGCTTCATTTAAAATGTTGTAAAGCTGCATGGCTGTCAGTCTGGCATCAGAACAGGTGCTTTGATTTGGCTGAGTCCATCAGCACACGCGGTTGGCATCTTTTACAATTACTCCCAGGTACTGAGCCGTAGCTGGAAAGGGTGCATGGAAAGATTTAGGTTCAATTAATCTTCCCTGAGCAATTAAGTGTGTTGTTGTGAGGTGTATATGTATCCTACTGTCTCTGGTATGAGGACAGCACCTTGTGTTAACAGTGCTAATGTTGATGAGACCAGTAAGATTTTGGCTCCCACAGCAGCTTGCTTCATAAATTTCTGCCTTAAAAGGACTGAAATAAGCATGGTGTTGCTTTGGCTCTCATACATCAATCTACACTCCTAGTTCAACAGTTGTGAGCCCCTTGACATACATTATTCTTGGATTTATAGCTCTTGTGAAAATGCTTGAGCTGAGTGCAGGTTTTCAGTATCACGGGCAAATTCTGTTCTGTTTTGGGGACACGTGGTTGAATCTCTTAACTTGACTGCCCCTACTGTGAGGAACTATTTCAGGGAGCATAGCAGCAGTAGGCGTTTTTCTCAATGAAAGCTAGCGAGCTGCAGTTTAGAGGTGGTCTGAAAAGCACTTGTCTTACTCCAAAGTACAGAGTATTTCTCCTTCTGGTGTGTGCTGAGTGCAGCTTCCGTTCTCGAGACAAGGATACAAATAAAAATCCCCAAATAAAAAGATTTGAGATTTAATTTCCCGGTGATAAATCAGATTGCATAAAAATAAAAATAATCTTTAAGGAAGTCCCACTGGTGCATAAACACCACAGTGCATGCTTTTTACATTCCTGTTTCACAGCACGGAGGTATCAGAACTCTATTTTGCTTTGTTGAGAAGATACCGAAAGCTGACAGTTGCAGTGTTTGAAGATTGATTTGGGATTGTGTCCCATACAGCATAGTGGAATAAAAGTGACCGTATTTAACCTGCAGTGAGCACCAAGCCACTTCAATTAGTTTCCAGTTCTACGAGTATTTTAAGTATTTGTACAACATGTAGCACTCTCAGATGAGATCTGGAATAGCTGAGTTGATCTGTAAGCAAGCAGGAGAACTTAAACCTCACTTAACGGAGTAGTCTGGAGTCTTCCTACAGAAGTTTTATATAGTTCTGTTTCCTTTTTTTGCTCAGAAAAATGCTTCCATGCTTGGGTATGGAATGCCCAGTAATAGTAATATGAGCTTGTGTGGTTTTAGTACCACCTCACAGGCTTTTTGGTGCTCCTGCAGGATCCCTTTTGAGGATCATGTAAGTGCTGTGGAACATACTTAGCAGCACTTACTGCTGTGTGTATAATTACATTTCGTATGCACCATTGTCTTAAAATGCCTGATCTAAGTCCACAAAAGATAATACGTTTTACTTCTGACAGTAAAATTCAAACAGAAGCAGTACTTACTAGGGCCAAGGGAAAGTGAGGCTATAGTTCTTGCAGACTTCACATCCCCAGTGATTTGCACATCATGGTCATTTACTTCAGGGTTGTAGCACGGTGTAAATTGTCACATGTAACACACCTAGTCTGGGGCAGAGGTACATTTGACATGGATATTGAGGTCAGACGTGGGTGATTCTACTTGATCTCTTAGGTGTTGTGGTTTAACTAGGCCTACCTACTACCTACTGTGTGTTTATAAGAATGTAATTTTAAAGGCATTGGTCTGAAATGAAACCTGTGTTTTTATTGCTTATGGCCTCTGTATTTGACCTGCCAATCCACTAGGTAACTAAATGCTTTAGAGATAAAGGTGTAGGTGCATTTACCTCCGCTCAGTGGGGTACAAATGTATCAGACTAATACGCTGCTAGGTGTAACTGACTGGCACAGAGTGAATGAAGGCAGCTATTTCAAGTTAAGTGCTTGAAAAGTTGAGATGCTGCTTATTAATTCATAGCTCCTCTTCAAAATCTTAATGCTTAGTCCTAAGTTCTCTTAGCAATATCCAGAACTGAGCTTAGGGGGAGAATCTGTGTGTGTAGTTAATTTGTCTAAAATTTTCAAGCCGCCTGTTTGTTCTGAACATATGCTTACCATGTGGAGCCAATGCACACAGGCTGTTCTACAGTCTTAATCAACTTCCCATCTCATTAGAGACTAGTGGCATTCATGGGAGGAAAAGGTTGAGCAGCAAAGTGCAGAGGGCCTGAAGGCAGCTGTATTGAGTTGGGTAATGAAAAAGGAGATGTCCACAGCGGCTGTCAGTACATCTGCTTCACTCCGTTTTCATCTCGTGCGCCTCGGGTAAATTCTCAGTGTTCATTCAAACCCGTAGTTTTTTTTTTTTATAATTATCATGAATGTAAAAATCTTATCTAGCCGTAATTATTACATTCTCATTTCTTTTATAAAGCTTGTTCTCATCCATAGACTCTTAGTATAGTTCTCCTTTCTGTCTTTTCCTACAAAGGACTAACTCAAATGGCCTTGAAAGCTCTGAAGATGCTGCTTCAAATGAAAACAAGACTGTTAATGGCAGTGATTCTCCACTACTCACCAATGGAAGCTGCAAACCTTCTCGACCTCCCAGGCCTTCCAGACCACCTCCACCCACACCCCGCAGACCCCCATCAGCAGCTGGTGCGTATTCTAGGGCCAGAAATCCACTCAAAGCTGTGGATTCTCTGTACAGTCTGAAAATGAACATAACGTTTCCTGATGCATGTTTTTAACTACAATTTTTTTCATGGTAAATTCTTGGGTATATAACTTCTGTTTGAACAGTTTGCATTCAATATCACTGTTCCTCTTATGAGTAATTTCTTGTTTCCACGACTGATAAGTGATGATTGTAGTGATACTGCTAAATATGTTGGAGCTGGTGCCAAAAGAAGATGAGTGAGTGCTACTGTTGCATTCGGTTAATTTTAATGAGACCTGTGAACAAACCTGCTGAAGGACTTACAGAACTGTCTCAAGTAGATAATGCTGGGGCTTGGAAGATTAGTAATTTGTTTCTACAGTCCAGGTTAAATTATTTGAAACAGCAGCACTTCAAACATTGATTGCATGAAAACAGATTTGTTTTTTAGTCTGTCTTATAATTTAGAAACTCCGAAACTTGAAGACAATGCTGGGTGTTTTCAGGTTAACTCCTCCACGTGCATACACTACTGTGTGTTTTGGTGATCTCGTTGTCACAACTGATAAATGCTGAGGATGGATGGAAAAGTAGGCTGCAGTAATTATTTGAAAAGATAAAGGCAGTGTAGTTTAGTAATAAGAGTTGTGTATAGTTCTTAATACTGCCTACCAAATGGCCTGCATGGGGAAAAACATCTGAAAGCATTTAAAGAATGCATGTATTCTCCCTTCCACAGCCTTAATTTGCCCACACTGTGTCAAATCTCTTCTTGAAAATGTTGCGCATGCTGCACGTTTACTTTTGTGACTTACAGATACTGAAATAGGTTATCAATAAGGAGAGAAATACCAAGTAAAGTTTTTTTTTTTTCTTCTGACACATCTGGCGTCGTAGGAAGTGTGAATGGTTCTCCATCCACGTCCACAGAGAATGATGGGGCCAGTGCAGGTTCACTGGCAGGCACAGCTGCAAATACATCTTCAGAACCGAGCCCTGAGGGGGCAACAGCAGCAACAACAGCTCCTGCAACTGCTGCGCTCACCACTCCTCCAGTATCAAGACAAGTCCAGCCAGTAAATCCTCCAACTCAGGCACTAACTACAGTCAGTCAAGGTCCTCTTCCACCTGGGTATGAGCTTAATGAATTTTTCAGCTGACGTTTCTGTTTTCTTCTTTTAAGCATACCAAAATACACGTAACATCTATCTTTTGCTGCATAACAACAATTCCCAAAAGCTTTTAAAGTGAAGGTTTTCTAAACTGTTTGACCTAGTAGACTTTCAGGTGTGTGTGTGTGTGTGTGTGTATGGTTTAATCAAGAAAGGAATCAAATTTTAAGTAGTTTTGATGTTTGTTGTGAACTGCTAAGTCGGTGAAACAGAGGTTTTAAACAGTGAGACAACTTGCTGTCTTCAAATTAGAAAGAAGTCAAATGGTAAGAAACATATAAATAAGTAGAAGGAAAGTTACTGTTGCAGGACATAATCTGCTGTGTGGCTTTAAATTTCATAGTTCATACATTGCACCTCTTGAGAGCAATGTGGGCACAGTGAGGTATTTCATACCCGTGTGGAGTTTGTCAGATGATTGGTCCCTTGCCTCAAAGATATTGTTTAGATTCTGAACTTTGTCTTTAAAGAATAGAACTGTTTCTGTACTCTGAGTGAGGGAAAGCAAAAGCTTCCTAATGTGAGTGGTGTAATAGGTGAATTATTACCTGCTTTAATTTGCCTGCAGTTAAAGCAATAGGTGGGTGAGGTTTGGATTATTACCATGCTTACAGGATAACTGTGAAAGCAATTTTGAAAACATCAGTTGTTGCTTTACCATTTTTATTTCATTAGAAATGGTAAATTACTGCGCATTTCCCTCCATGATACATTTGATACAAATACTGGAGTAAGTCAGCGTTCCAAACGCTGCGTATTCAGAAAATGCAACTTCAGTGCCCTTATGCTGAACTGCTGATATGTGCTGTGTGCAACGTTTGCATAATTTGGAGATTCAAATTAAATGAGTATTAATCTAATAGGGGATTATGCTCCACTGATGATTCTGCTCAATGCATTACTGATCTGTTTGATATTGAATACAAAACATTGCTTGCTAAGGCAGCATGCACATGCATGAATTTTGGCTTTAGTTTATCACAACCTGAAGGTGGTTGTACAGAAAATTTAAAAATTGTTGTTCTAAATGCTTCAAGTGTTTTAGTAAGAGAAGCACTTTACAAAATGAAATGTTTCTCATCTTTTACTGTATCCTTCATGCTGATGAGCAGCTGGAGTAATTCCACCTCGAGATAGAAGTGATTAAGTGTCGTTTTATTTTCAGTTGGGAGCAAAGAGTGGACCAGCATGGTCGAGTATATTATGTAGATCATGTTGAAAAAAGAACAACGTGGGATCGGCCAGAGCCTCTTCCTCCAAGGTAAGCCATGTAAAGGCATCTGATTGCCTTAGATGTGCCTGGACTGGGTGTATCTAAAACTGACTCAGTTTACTGCAGCTGGAAAGCGCATTTGTACATTGCAACATGAACAAGCGCAAACAATTTATCCAGTTTGTTTCCGAAGAGCTCTACAGGGTGGAAAGGAGTTGAATGTCAAAGATAATGAAATGGAGATTTCTCGTCAAAAGAATAAGCGAGTGGATGTATGCTGATAAATGGGTGAAAACAGTGGGCACTCTTGACTGTGAAAGATAATCAAAACTACAGGAGGGTATTTTCTGATTTAGACAACTATTAGCCTGAGCATGAATGCCCTTGGTTACCTATTTATCCTGAGGTTATTGCTTACAGTCCTTTGGTCTTGTCTTAGGATTCCCAGCTGTTAAATTACTATGCTCTTGTAAAGAATCTTTAGTTTTTAGGTGTTTCCAGCTGTTAGAACATCCAGTGATGTTAGCAGGTGATATTCTTTCATTTGTTACTCATTTTTTTTTTTGTCCATACTGAAAGAAAAACACAATTGTTCTATTGCAATTCATTCAGGCTTAACTGATCCATGTGTTAGAGAATTACAAAGTAAAAGCACATGGGACAGTGAAGAGAATTAGATTTTAAAGAACAAATCAAACTGGCAGAGAGTAAAGGGAACCTAATTGTTGTATTCAATTATTATTATTTTCATTTTTTTAATTTTGAGAGAATTTGTTACTGTATTATTAAAACTTACTCAAAACCATAGTGGTTTTATTCAAATTTGGGGATTGGATTGGAACCAGATGGTCTTTAAGGTCCCTTCCAACCCAAGCCTTTCAAATGTGAAGTTTTGTAAATAGTGTTGATGTTTGGGGACTGAAATATTGAGGGAGGGTGGGGAGGGGAAATCCCCTCTCCCCAGCAAACAAGAATTTCTGTCCAAACAGATTGAACTTACTGAAAAGAGCATGAAGAAATCTTGTATTGTACCACTCAGCTATCTGAGTTTTTCTTGTCTTTATGAGAAGCCTGCAGATTATTGTCTTACAGATTGGCTGGGGTAAATGCAGTAGTAACAGTACATTATTGACAGTGTTTGGTGTAGCACTTGAAAGGTAGGTTTCAACCTTTCAGTGCTTAAACTGGAAGTGCAGGAATTAGAGTGAATCTGAGTTGGGAAAAACATAGAGGGGATTACATGTTATTTTAGCTCTTTACATAGCATTAGTGGAGAGTAAAAGATGAAAACCACATCTATTAATGAGCCTGTGCCTCAGGTCTGCTTCCAAATGTAATGGCTGTTTGCCTGTACGTGCTGCTGAACCATTACAACTGGCTGCTCTTGAGAACTCGCAGATCTAATTTTATTTTTAATTTTTTAAAGCTGGGAGCGACGAGTTGACAACATGGGGAGAATTTACTACGTTGACCACTTCACGAGAACAACAACGTGGCAGAGGCCAACGTTAGAGTCTGTCCGAAATTACGAACAGTGGCAGCTTCAGCGCAGTCAGCTTCAAGGAGCGATGCAGCAGTTCAATCAGAGGTTTATCTATGGGGTAAGAAACGCAGTGCCGACTGTAAAAGCTAAGAGAAGCATCTTTTCCGAGTTCTGAACCCATTATTCTCTCTTCTGCAGATTGAAGCTGGGTTTGTACGATTGTTTTGAGCCTGTTTGTGGGTGACTTCTTCTGGCAATGATTCCAGCCTTCATTACAGTTTATTCTTGAGATGTATCTTAGCTTTGAGTTTGTGGCATGGGATGAAGTAGTAAATGGTAACCTTGGCCCATGTCCTTGCAATGGCTGTAGACAGCGTGATGGTTTTTGCATATATATAATATATATTACAGCTGAATATATCTGATGTTCTTTTTAAAATTTATGTCTAATGTTGATAAAATTAGTGCTGTTTTATTTATATTGTGTCTTGCAATGGCTTAGCCAAAGACTGGGAAGGAAGGCAGGCTCACGGGACATGTTTCTACTCTGGGTGAAATGAAATGAATGTAATCAAGGCAGAGGAATTGAAGATAAACCTTCCAGAATTGCAAGTGTATTGCTTGCCTCTGAATAGCAGGAGTAATGCCTGTAACAGTAGGTGCAGTGCCTCTGAAGTAGGCTACAGAAACTGAAATGCTACTAGCCTGTCAAGAACAGAGCAGGTTCTGAGTGGTGGGGAAAAGAGTACTGTATGCAGGAATGAAGTGGCTTGCTTTCTGATTATTTGGGGTAATACTGTACTAATTTCCTTCTGCTTAGGCAGGGGCACTTCACAAAGGATAATTATTTTCTTGGCTCTGCAGTTCATGAAGCATGCCAAGGGCTGTAAAATTAGCTAACAGGAGAGCTTAGTACCAGGGAATAAGTGAGGCCAAAGAAAAGACCAATTTGTAATGAACTGCATGCTGTCTTTGCTTGCAGTTTCCACTTTTTTTTTTTTTTTTTTTTTTAAAGAAAAAAAAAATATTGGCATCTTTAGTTATATGTAAAATCAACAAAAATGCATATATAGTTCAATAATTTATGATGGCTGTGTTAGAACATCTGGAAAGCAAATGGATGGTAGCTGGCCATTATTAATGCACCATTTGTTTGTGTGACTTTCAGAACCAGGACTTTTCTTCCACTCAGAACAAAGAATTCGATCCCCTTGGCCCACTGCCACCTGGATGGGGTAAGGCTGATTTGAAATAGCGTTTTGTAAGGCAGTGTAATTAGACATTAAAGCATTAAAGATTTCTGCCAAGTTATTTTATCAGCTTTTCTAGGCTACTTTTGTTTAAATGAAAATCTAGATTATTTTTCCTTTCAAAATTAAATCCAATCAAGCGTTCTGTTAAAATGTCAAGTCCTGACAAGGATGTGCAGTTCTGAAGTGCTTTAGAAACTACAGAGTATTCTGTTTTCTCTCAGAAACTGTTGTGTCACAATAGCTTCTTTCACCTATCATACTGTCATCCTATTTTTCACCACTTTCATTAGGCAGGGTTTACCCCCTCTCTCGCCACCCTTGGTGTTTATTGCTCTGAAAAGCTTTTGTAATGACAGCTAATAATCACTCCTGGACTTGTCCCTCTCCCTGGGATAAATTTGTTTGGTTTTGTACTTCACAGGTTTAACAGTTTACAGTGAATGCAATTTTTTGTGCATGTGTATAAAAATGTAAAATTTAATTCCTGCTGTGACTGTGAAGCAGATGTGAGAACTCAAGTTTCATGATACACAGGCAGTGTTATCAGGGTTGTTTAATTTTAAAGCAAGTGACTGCCTGTCAGAGTTAGAGTTGGGATTTTGCTGTTTTGTTTTTCAAATGTAACTACTTAGATTTCTGTTCTCATGTAGATGCAACATCACGCCATAACATTGTTGCGCTTTGTTGCACTACATACGCAATATTTCAAAGTGTGTTTTTCAGACTGATGTTGCTTGGGAAGCCATGAAACTGCATTTCCATTTTGAGATGAACGCTGCTGCCAGTGCAGCTCCTGTAGACAAGTGTCTGCTTCCAGACTTCCCTTGTAAATTGGAGCTTTTTACCTATTGTAGTCAAACTTTGGCCTTTTTTTGTCATTTGTCTTCTACATTCTGCATGCCTCATAATTCCCTAAATAAAAATGGTGTAAAGAAATGCCAGATGATCCAGAAGACCAAATCCTTGCATTTATTGTAAACGGTTTAGAGTCATGGACATATATTTACCTGAGCAATAACCTTGGAAACCACGTTCACTTTCATTTCCTGTCTGTTAGATGAGTATGAAAGATGATACTGCTGTTCACAAACCTCTGTACTCTCTTGATTCTTTTATGTACCTCTGCAGCCTCTTTTGTCTTCATTGTCTGTATGGTTTGTGAAGCATGTAGCAAAAATCAAAGCAGCTGGGATTTCTTGTGGAGCAAACAGCTTCTCTTTTTGCTTGCTTCCAATTGTTTTTTTCTTAGAGCTAAAAAAAAACATGGTAAAGGATCTTAATAGAGAAAATCATCTTATCTATGTTTTAATTCTTATACATTTTTAATTTGGAAAAATACCTGAAAAAGCTTTTTAAGAAGTGCAAGAAGAAGGCCAGTGTGTGTAATGAAGGTGAATCTCTTGTGGTTAACTGTTTCCTTCCCACAAATGTTTCTGTTGTTACTGTGATGTCCAGACCCTATTAGCTATTAGCTGCACAGTTGTAGACAGCTGATCTTTTCATGGTAAAAATTGAGATGCTAAGAAATTCTGCATGAACACCTTAAGTGCAGCTTTTCACTGGGGATGGGTGATGATGCAGTTTCATATGATTATTAGCAGTTGGAATTATTTAGATAAACTGCTGTTTGTGAATAGCCTAGTAAGGCATAATGTCAATGAAAGTGAAAAGCTGTTGTGTCAAAGGAGGTATGGAGAAACTTGGACACAGGTGAGGCTGTGGCAGGCTCTGGTAGTTGGATTTATTTGTTTCATTTAATGTTTCAACAGTATGGTAACCTAGGTCTTGAAATTTGTTTTCCTTTTGTATATTTTTAGAAAAGAGAACCGACAGCAATGGCAGAGTGTATTTTGTCAATCACAACACACGTATCACGCAGTGGGAAGATCCTAGGAGTCAGGGGTAAGAAATCAATTGCAGCTTCTTGTAAATCTGAGGTGAAAATGTAACAAAGTGACAATAATGAGGGCTAGGTGATGCTGCTTGTGGCTCAAACATAGGCTGTCACAGAATCATAGAATGGCCGGAGTTGAAAGGGATCTTAAAGATCATCCAGTTCCAACCCCCTGCTGTGTGCAGGTCACCAACCAGCAGCCCAGGCTGCCCAGAGCCACATCCAGCCTGGCCTTGAATGCCTGCAGGGATGGGGCATCCACAGCCTCCTTGGGCAACCTGTTCCAGTGCCTCACCAGCCTGTGGGTGGAAAAACTTCCTCCTCATATCCAACCTAAACCTCCCCTGTCCCAATTTAAAACCATTCCCCCGTGTCCTATACATAGTTCTCAGACAGTGATTTTTAAAGGATACCACTGAAATGGAGATTGTCAAAAATATCACAGAGTAATAATAGAGTTAGCAGGAAAATCTTGGTCAGCAGCAATGAGTTAATTCCCCAGAACAGTTCCTACTATTTTTATATATTGTATGTATATTTGTATTGCTGCGGGAGAGAGAGAAGGATTTCATGCATCCTGTGATGTAGAAGATTCTGAGTCAAAATATTGTTTATCAAACAGACAATAGCAAAGAGATAGAGATGAAAACACAAACTCCAGGAACTGCAGCACTTCCTCCTTATCATTTTTTTAAATTAAAAAAAAAAATACTACGAAAGAGAAACAAAGAAAACTTGAGACACCACCACAAGTAATTGATTAGTGTTATTACTATTTAGTTTGGGGTCCAGTTTCTTTGTCTCTTGGAGGTAGGAAGTGAAGAGTGAAGGATGTTTCATCCCAGATTTTCTGAGTGAGATGAAAATTTCCACCAGGTGAAACAACTTCACCTCTCCCTTACACAAGAGGAAGAGAAGTGGAGGTGCTAATAGCTGTAGCCAGAGACGACGGCCTTTCTGTGCCAGGCACATCTGCAGCAGCTAACTGAATGGAAAACACTATTATTTCTAATAACCACCTAAATTTATAGCTTGAAACATGATCCTACAGTGTCTTTCCATGGGGGAAGGTCTCTGGGAACACTTTGGTGGATACTGCTGAAGATTTCCAAGTATTTCAAGATACACTTACATTGATATCAAACTTGAGTTGGAAGTTGTCAGAAAATTACACAAGAGCACTGTTTGTATTTCCTTTATGTTCTTTTATTTTTGTCATTCTGAAACACTCGAAGCTTTTGGCTACTGCAATTATATGTGAGGTAGCTAAAGCTATTTAATAAGGCAGTGTCAGTTTCAGAGTAAAAATGACAGTTTCTATTTGCTGTTATTCTAGATAATGCAACCGAAAGAGCTAAAAATTTATTTAAACAATCACTGTGGTCTGAGAGCTGACTTGAAAATTGGAGAGAACAGGACAGAAAAAATGGAAAGTTTCTCAGCCTGCACTTCTAGACGCACTAAAATTATTACTGTCTCCAGTCACTGGTTGGTTGCCTTAATTGTGTTAAGCTGCATGAAGTTCCCATGTGTTTTCTTGTACTCACAGTCAATTAAATGAGAAACCCTTACCTGAGGGTTGGGAAATGCGATTTACTGTGGATGGCATTCCGTATTTTGTGGATCACAATAGAAGAACCACTACATACATAGATCCCCGCACGGGCAAGTCTGCTCTGTAAGTGTTGACTACTAGCTTTTGAATGTGAAGTTCAACAGCCATCGGTTTTGAAAGTTTATTTCCTCTTTGTTTTGTGTACAGGAAGCTTTTCATGTAACCTTTTTCTTTTCTTTTTTTTTTTTTTAGTCCACTGATAACTCCTCCTGAAGAGGAGTGTTTTGAACACTTCAGAATTCCCCTTGCTAACTAGTAGATATGACATGAGGTTTATTGGTATTTCTAATGACCAGATCCCTTTCTTCCATTTACTAGTCTTTCTTTTTGTAAATACACTTTTTCTTTCTTTGCATTTTAGGAGATTAAGTGGAATTAAAACCAGAACTTAAGTACAAACTTAAATTAACCAAATGGTCAATGACATTCCATTCTTCTTATTACATTTCTAAATACAATTAATAGGTAGATACTGTTGAAAAAATACTGCGTTTACACTTTACTGTTTACAAAGGAGAGGTTGTTTTAGTTTAAAAATACAAAAAACCAACTTTCTCAAGTGAAAAGAATATCCAGCCAGAAAGCCAACTGAACCGTGTAGCTACATAGATAATAAATCAGCAGACTTTGTCTTAAATTACGGAAACACTCTTGAAATTCTTTCTTCTTGCTTTGGTTCCAGAGACAACGGGCCCCACATAGCCTATGTTCGGGATTTCAAGGCAAAGGTCCATTATTTCCGATTCTGGTGTCAGGTATGGATTTCTTTATTGGGAACATTTGTTTGCTTTTTTGTGTTCTGCTGACTTGCTGTGAATGAACCACTTATTCAGTGCTCTACAAATAAGATTAATCAAATCAAATTAATTAATTAATTAACCTACTTTAAGTGAATTTAAAAAGGGGAGAAAAAACACCAGGCCTGCGTAAACTGGTGGAAGTGGGAAGGCAGCTTTAAAACTTGGTATAGAAAACCTACGTTTATTTACAGTTTATTTTGCAAACTGCTGAATTTAAGAGTGCAGTTTTCCTTACGCTGTTAAGGGGATGTGTGAAAGCACAGTATTCTGAAATACGGTTAATACATGATGTAGTTTCTGCATGAATGCTTCTGAAAGAAGAGCAAGATGTCTGGCACAGAACATGTATGTCTAAGCTTGGAAGAATATCCTATGTTACAGATTGGAATGGCCTCATGTAGGAGCAAATTGCACTGTTAGTCTTGGTCCTTTAAATTCTGCAAACACCATAGGATTATGTAACTTGGTGCCTTGGAAAAAGTCTTTGTTTTAACTGGTTCAGTTTTCAAAAGTCCATGAATTATAGTTTGAAAAAGCAGAGTGGAGCCTAATTTTTCACCTTGCACAGAACAACCACAGAATGTTTTTTTTTTGTTTGAAATGTTGTGCTGGAAGGCCTGCTGATTTAGAGTATGTGTTTGATCTTAATGTTTTCCTGCGTTCTGGCAGAGTACATTTTGAAGCTGCTCAAAGCAGGATCAGAAGACCTGTGTACCTTGCTGTAGATCTCAGCTGTGGAAGCAATTGTTCTTTGAATAAATAGAAGTGAAAGTGTCTTGATTGCTGGCTGCTTATATGGATTAGTGACATCTACCTTTACCTCTTAAAGCAGTGTCTATAGTAAACTACAGTTAAAACAGTATTAGAAACATGAAGTGATTGTGTATCTCACCTCTGCAAAATGTCATTTCAGCAACTGGCAATGCCACAACACATAAAGATCACAGTGAGCAGAAAAACATTATTTGAAGACTCATTTCAACAGGTATTGTACTAAAACATATTAGTAGTGGGCATGAGAAGTTGAATTGAAGTAATCTGTTATCTGTGTGTCATTCTTAATGCCCTGACATCTTAATTATGTTATTTGAATAGAGACGAACAAAAACTAACAGCATGCAGCCTTGCTTGTATATCTAAAGATCATGCAAAAATGTGAAATTGTGTCTCCAAGTGTCACTGTGTCTGTGAAACAAATATAAATATATCTATATCTTATCTATCTGTTTATATATGTATATAAATTATTTATTTTTCCACTAAGTTCTTTAAAATCTTGTTTTGGGAAGAGTGCAGCTCCCCCTCCTCTGGAAGTTAGCGTGCTCTGCTGTGTTGGCACACTTATCCTGTGTTCCATAAGCACACTTTTGTACCAAAATACGTTAAGCTGAACTTGTCTCAGTGTTAGGGATCTTCAGAAGAATAATGAAGTGGTTGAAAGAAAACCAAAATGATTAATTGTATTTAAATTACTAGTAGCAAAATTTCACAATGCTTTGAGACTTAAACCACGCTTAAAATTTGTTTCTGTACAATATTTGGAAGTGCTTTGGAATTCTCCTTTTACTTTTTTAATGTTAATTGTGGCAATAATCGCTTCCGCTGCTTGTTAAATAGAAGCTGAGAGCAGCTGTTTTTCAGTCTGATAGAAACAAATTTGAGCATGCAGAAACAACATGAGAATCTGCTTGGTCAAATAATAAAGGGGGCTAGTAGCAGACAAAACAAGCCCTGGAACTGAAAATTGACTCCAAACTAATTTCTAAAATTGCACTTTGTCATTTTATAGTAATTGTAGAAGTAATTATGTTACTACTAGAAAGAAGCAAGAGAGAGGTAGTATGACCATGTACATGTCAACAAACCTTGGAATGTTTACAAAAACATGCTGCTTGATCAGTAGTTTAGATGATGTAACCACAAAGACCGAACTGTAGCTAATCATTTGTCAGTAGTAGTTATTTGTGTTGGAAATACAGAATTTGCTGTAATGATAACTACAGGCTAGTAGAGATTTTAAAATAATTTTTTATCTAAATTCTATGCCTGTCATTGCAAACAATTTTTATTCTAGGTGGTTTTTTTGTGTGTGTGTGTTTTCTCTTCACCACTTGTAACTTGGGTGCCCCTCAGGTACCATTCAATATTGTATTTTAAAGATCCTGAATGTATGTGCTTTGGCCCCGTATTATTTTTTGGCTGTTTTTTTTTGTCAGGTACTTATGTGCAGGCTGTTGGCCTAAGCATGCGTCTTTGATTTGCAAATTATTATTTTTCTTTCTTGTTAATTTGTGGAAATATGTTTGCTACTAACCCCTCAATGAAGGTTAGATGTCAGGACAAACTTTGTTACAGGAAGGGCTGTTAAGCAGTGGAATGGGCTCCCCAGGGAGGTGGTTGAGTCACCATCCCTGGATGCGTTTAAAACTGTTTGGATGTGGTGCTCAGGGCCATGATTTAGCAGAGGGCTGTTAGAGTTGGGTAGGATGGTTGGGTTGTGGTTGGACTCGATGATCTGTAAGGTCTTTTCCAACCTGAGCAATTCTGTGATTCTGCTATTTCATGAACTCATGTTTCGTTGAATGCTGCTTGGTGTAGTAAATAGTAATATGCCCAGCCAATGCTTATAGCTGTTTTCTTCACGTAAATGGATTGTTTTTCTTTTACTAAGATAATGAGCTTCAGCCCTCAGGATCTGCGGAGACGTTTGTGGGTTATTTTCCCTGGTGAAGAAGGCTTAGATTATGGAGGTGTTGCAAGGTAAGCTGAACTAAAATGGCAAATAATGGTTTTTCCTGCAAGCTTTTCTGAAGGCTTCTCTGAAGTAAATCCTTGGACTGCATTGCTTTCAGAATATTAGCAAAACTCATTCCTAATCTTTCCTTAGAATATCACTGCATGCCTTAAAACTGTTTAAGACTCTTTTCAGTTCACTTTAGGAATTGCTTTAATCTGTCTCAACAGATGCACAGTTTATTGGCTTTGTCATGATTGTTGATAACCACAGTAGAGGTTTACTGAAAATGGGTGGAAATCTACTTTCAAGTCAAACCTCTTACGTGAATGTAATGAGAAGAGCATAAATTAATTAGCATTGCCTAAAAGTTTACAGTTTAAGCCCATGATAGCATTTCAATTGCCTGTTTAAAATGAGGAGTCATTTTTCACACCACTGATGGTAGGATAACATTGTAACTTTGCTTGCTAAACCGTCATTTTTGTTAGTTTCAGTTCAGTTTAGCCATAGTTTCTGGGAAAGAAGTCAGCTTGACTACTTGTATTGGCAAGTTTCTAGGTCAACTTTCAGCTTATCAGTTTGTTCCGCTCATTTTTAATCTTTTGAAATGTACTTTTTGTTTGTGATTTCAGGGAATGGTTCTTTCTGTTATCACATGAAGTTTTGAACCCAATGTATTGCCTGTTTGAATATGCTGGAAAAGATAACTACTGCTTACAGATAAACCCAGCCTCCTACATTAATCCAGACCATCTGAAATACTTCCGTTTTATTGGAAGGTTCATTGCCATGGTATGTTCAAAAACAAAAGTTATCTCTGCAGTTTTTCCTTTAAATATTTTGTCATCAAATGAATAATTAAAAATGCATCTTTGAGCTAAAATTTTTACGAGGTGTTTGGGTATAACTACTATGAGTATAAATGAATCAAATATATTAGCAGCTGTAATATTCTGGGTTGCTCTAATATTGAGCTCTCAAATTTTGTTGGTTCACAGTACAGAATGTTGTCGTATTGAGTATTCAGTCATCCTTTGCATTATTTTGTCTGTTTTCATGTTCTTCAGGCTTTGTTCCATGGAAAATTCATTGACACTGGTTTCTCTCTGCCGTTCTATAAACGTATCTTAAACAAGCCAGTAGGACTCAAGGATTTAGAATCTGTTGACCCAGAGTTTTACAACTCTCTCATCTGGGTAAAGTGAGTTTGACTTGATTTTGTTCTTGAAATGGCAATAAAATGTTTATTTTTTCACTCATGCCAGAAAGGAAATGTAAATTTATTACTGAAAAATACCCAAGCCACCAGTGAGCAGCAGGGTATGTCAATTACAGAACAGTAATGGAACTTTTACCCTCATTTGAGATACACAAATAATTAGATATGCAAGACTTCATTGCATTTTTAGTTCACTGGATATTCTACACAGCATCTTGTGTTCCATTATTACCATTTTTAAATAAATGTAGCTAGACAGAAGCGGTACTCTTGCATGCTGTTACTAATAACACAAGTAAATTCCATTGAACCTGGAAATCAGTGAAAGAAATCAGCAAAAATCCTGTCAGTAGTGCTTTAAAATAGCTGGTTTAGTTAGAAAGCACATTGGGACTTACAGTGACTTGCAGTTAGTAAATGTAGCTTATTATTGGCTGTCACGTAATTCTTATGTCAGTCGTAGCTGCATTTTTTACTGGACAGTTAATATCAAGGATTTAAAGTTAATTCTTGTATATTTTCTAGCTGTTGTTGCTTTTTTGCTCCAAGGTGGATGATTTAAGCCCATTTCTACATCTAGCCTTCCATGTATGCATTGTCAGTCATTTGTACGCTCTACATTCGTATTCTTTTTAAGTCCTCTTCACTCCTTTGCAGATTTCCTCTCCAGAGAGCAGTAAGTAGAAAGGATCTGCAGTTTATAGACGAGAACTGTTTTGGAAATGTCACAAAAAATACCACTTAGTAATAATTTTAAACAGCATTTAGTTTTAAGGCATTGTAATTCGGTACTAATTCTATAAGAGCAAGATTTGAGGATTGTTATGCATCGTTTCTTCTAATAGCAGTGGTGATTTTCTTTTCCTGACAGTTAAAAGCAGGAATTGGGGGCTGAGGAGTAGAAGGGGCAAAAAGTCAGTTAAAACTTCTACTGCTATAATAATAAATAATAATTTTTTAAAAATCTGCAGAGTTAGGCTGGTTTATGTGTCTAAAGAGGTAAAACTTATTTCACTCCAGAAAGATGAAGCGTTTTTTAAAAAGCTTAGGAGATGAATGCATTTTTTAAAAGCAGAAACGTGACAGACAAAAAGTAGTGAATCTCTGGTGATGGATCTTGGGAGTGTTGTCGTAAGCAAGGAAGAAAGGGTGAGAGAGCTTTTGAGATATTTGCAAGTTGAAATAGGAGTTTTGGATCAGTTTTGAAGAAGTAGCCTTTTCTGTGCTGGGTAATGTGCTGTTAGAAGGTGTGTAAGTGAACGTTTCATTAGGAAACTTCAATAGTTGGTATTTGAGTAAAGATGCCGAGAAATTGAGACCTGAAAGGGAAAAAAAAGATGGAAGGCTTGATTCTTGTAATTAAAGAACCTCTAGTAGGTGTGTATTTCTTTCTTTATAAGAAGAAGACACCATTTGTTATCTGCAGCGTCTGATGCACGGACTCAGATGTGAATGATCCAAATCATTTCTTACAAGTTCTCACATCACTTCACAGGTTTTCTTTTTCTAGCTTTCCCATCCACCCCTACGACTTCCCCATCCACCTTTACATGCCAGCAGAGCATTCTACAAACACTCTTCAACCGTTCACTCAGGCACTTCTCCAGTCAGAGCCGTGAGATGTTCGTTCTTCTAGAGGTGTCCTTGGTCCTCATGCTGTTTATCTTGTTCCACAGCTGCTGCTCTAAACAGTTTTTGTTGAATTCCCACAGTTATCCTATGACTCACTGGGTTTTAGAAACCAAACAAATACAGCAGTGAGAGAAAGGCAAGCTACAGGAAAGAATTTTACACTAATTGCTCTTTAATCAAGGCGCATGGAACTTGTGAATAAATTCTAATAAGTACCACGTGTAACAAAATTTACCTTAAGAACAATGTCAATCCATTCCTGTTCTGTGGAAAGTCTAAGAGTGAAGGAGTGGTATTAACCTTGTGTGAACATAGCCACCTCTTTGCATTTGTCTGTGCAGTACAGGTGAGCTGGGCACTTGTTCAGCACTATCGTTTGCACATTTCAAAGCAGTGTTTTGGGTTTTTTTTAATAACATCTGATAGATAACTTGAAGGTCTTTTGGTGCAGAAGTGTGTTGTATTTATTCTCTGTTTTGATGCTTGTGTTACTGTAATGGATCAAAAGAGAGCACAGAGCCTTCTGCATATCAGTACTAAGCTACTTGTCAGTGGCAGTGAAGAGGACTTGTAGATATTACAGATTACTTTTTCCCCCTCCTCACCTTTACTTCAACGTGTGCAGCATTACCAGACAGCATTCAGGTGATAGTTTGTGTGAGCTTTCCAAGTACAAGAAGTTTGAGTATGTTTCCAAGTAGGACCAGCAGTCCTACCAGGAGAAGCTTACACAGGAGGTATAGGGAGCTAGGAAACTCAGAACTTGTCCAAAACAGCTTTTGCATTTCACTCTAAATGTTAGTTTCAAATTCCTGGTTACATACGCTTTTATTAATTTACACTTAGTATTTTGAGGGGGTTTCTTTTTGGCTAGTTTGGCTGTTTGGATATATATTTTTTTTTAACTTCTAGTTCATTGCCTCAGAAAAAAAAGCGATGAGGAAACTTAGGGCTGTAGCAAGAACCTTTCTGAAAGCTATCTCTAGCAAAAACACAAGCTATATATCAATTGCAGTGTCTGTACTGATACAGCAGTCTTCTAATCTGGAGTTCATGAAAGCTTTGCCCCTTTTTGAGTAAACACGGAAGTTTGTGAGCATTTCAGAGAGGAACCTTCAGACCTCTAAGCACTGTGCACTGAGCTCTACATGCAGAGGTCAGCAGCTGGACCTGCTTACCAGCACTGCTGAAGGAAATGACTGTAAGTGTGCAGTAAAAAAAAAAATCACAGCTGGCAGAGTGTGGATACCATGTTATTAATCACCAAAAAAGCAAATGATGCAAGGCCCCAGGAAATTTTGCAGTAACGTGGAATAACTTTCTGCTCGTTTTTCTCATTTCCACTGTTTCAGAAAATCTGCAGAATTACTTTGTTTGGAAAGTCCTTGAGAGTTCATCTAGTGAGGCCCCTCTGCTCAAGCCGAGTCAGTTAGAGCAGGTGTCTTTCATTTGAAAGGAAGAAGTAATTTTATTTTGCCATCCATCAGCTCTCCTGAGATTTCATATTGTATTTTGGAGAGATGAAATTGAGAAGCACCGTTGCATCACAGCACTAAATACGGTAAACACGGTGGTGTTTTCAGTATTGCTGTTTCTATGTTTATAGTTCAGGACACTTGCATTTTATGTTGGAAGTGTTCATCAAGTGGTGGTTTCACATCAGTTGTCAACAGAACACCACCACCCCGTGCTGTCACTGCCCCTCCTCAAAGGAAGAGGAGGGAGAGAAAATGTGGTTGGAAAATAAATGAATGAAATGCTCATAGGTTGAAACAAGGACAATTTAAAGGAAAAGGAGGAAAAAGAAAAACATCAAGCAAAGGCCATACAAGGGGAGAAAACAATTATTCTCTGCTCGTTATAGAATGGCCTGGGTTGGAAGGGACCTCAAAGTCCATCTGGTTCCAGCTCCACTGCTGCCAGCAGGGTTGCCAACCACTGGATCATCTTGTCCCCATCTAGCATGTCCTTGGACACCCCGAGGGATGGGAGATCCATCAGTAGTAAGCAGTGTTTGGCCACCCCTTGGAAAGCAGGACCTCAGTACATGCTGTGCCCCTTCCCCAGCTGTTTGTGCTGTGTGTGGCATCACCTGGTGTGCAGCATCCCTTCTGTCAGTGTAGATCAGTGCCCTGCTGATGGCCCTTCCCCCTCCTCTTGCCCACACCCAGCCTTGCTGGCTCAGGGGCTGCAGAGTTGATGCTGTGCCGGCACTGTTTGGCAGGAGCCAAAACGTGGCTGTGCTACCAGTGCTGCTCTAGCAGCAAGTGCAAAGCACAGCACCGTGTGGCTGCCGTGGGGACAGCAGCCTTGTCCCTGCCTGCCCCAGTACAGCACCCTGCGTATGTGCATCGCTGCTGGGTAGGAGCACTTACCAACATAGACGTTGCAATGTTGCACCTGTTATTCTGGCTACTGAACCATATAGAGAGAACAGAGATCCCAGCAGTGTTTGTTGAATGAAGGTTCTTCTACGAAGTCTCTAATGAGAAAATTCCTCTTTCTCAGGAATGCATTATTTTGTTAACTTAGGAGCTTGGGATGTTCTGATACGTTTACAAGATAGTCCCATAAATATACTGGAGCTGAAGATAATTCATTAAGCATTCTGAGTCTTTTTCTTCTTATCTGCTATTACTTGGCAAGGCAGCAGGTAATGAAACACAACAATGTCATTACTGAAAGGTTTTTGCATTCCATGGGCATTCCACTTAGAGGCAGTGGGTAGTTTGTCAGCCCAGTGACACATGAATTTAAGGATGCTATTGTACCTAGTGCACAGTTTGCTTATGCACATCAGTGGGGTGAATCTTACAGAACCACAGTTATTGTGTAACATTTCCTTAACTTGATTCTTGAGCTCTAAACAGTTAAGAAAAGTCCTTATATTCTTCATACACATCAATTCTACTGCGTGCACAGTCTGGACCTGGTTATTTATAATCACGTTTTCTTCCTTGCAGAGAGAACGATATTGAAGAATGTGGCTTGGAAATGTTTTTCTCAGTTGATAAAGAAATTCTGGGTGAAATCAAAAGCCATGATTTGAAGCCAAATGGTAGCAACATTCTCGTGACAGAAGAAAACAAAGAAGAATATATTAGGTAAGATTAAGTGAAGATTTTGAAATACTCTTCTCTCTCCTGTTTCTTTTATCTCAATCAAGAAAATACTGTCACTATGCAATATGAAGCATTATTGAAATTCTGTCTATGAATAATTACTGATGTTGGCAAAATGTGGCAATCGTTCAGATTCTGCATTTGGAAGGAAAATATTGGTGGAAATATTTAAAAAAATATATTACTATATATTACTTTTCCCAAAAGATTCAGTTTAGTGGAAGCTCCACTTGCTTTTTTTTTTCCCCAGGGATAATTTAGTTTAGCAGAACATCATGGCAACAAATGTGAATGGTAGTTCCCCATTGCACACATTATTATTCACATTTTGCCTTTGTAGACTGCTGATGTTCTCTCCAGCCATTTATGCTGTTGCTTGTTTTTAACCAAAGAACATTTTTGGATGCTTTTGTGGTAAACTCAAGTTTTTAAAAATGCATCGCTTCGATACTGGTTTCCATGTGAACTGCCCTTACAGTGCTGTTATGTCCTGGCATTTGGAACAAGGCAGCATTGTGAATAATGTGAAGTGTTGTACTGTCGTAAATGAGGAATTATGATATAGCAGCACCAGAAGGTTTTAAAGCAAGGAAAGGAGCCTACGAGTGATTACAGAAGAAAGCCATGAGCTCAGGTGGTCTGGAGAAAAACTATGAGGTGCCTTGTCTCAAAGGATCCCCTCCTTGTCTCAAAATATCCCCAGTGAGCAGCAGTGTACAAGCTCTGCTTTAAGGTGTGAACTTCAGCATCGTCTTACACAGAGGATCTGCTCAAAACAAAGAGGAAACAAGCAAGAAACCACTGCACACATGGCAGACATGAGATAAATTGAATCAGTAAAATTTTCCTCTTTCTTATTGATGTGTTCTGTGAAGGCTTTTTGTGGGAAAGGTTTGAGAGATGAGAGAGTAGGAATTGCTTTCATGAGTCGTCCAAGAGCATTTCACAGAAATTGTAACATTTGCAGAAGGAACATATTGGCATTTTGCAGTTGTGCAAAATACTGATTGGGATGGAGAGTAAGCAGTATCTGCAGAAGACCATTCTCTTCTAGTTTTGAGGAACCCAGGGAGAGCTCGGATTGCAGCCTAAGTAATATTCTTCTGCCATACTCTGGGTCCTGTGCTACGTTCCCCAGAGTTTCATCTCTCCTTTAGATTCCAGTTCTCCTGACAGGTTAGGCTTGAATTCAGCATAATATCTGCTTCTCCCTGGGTTCAGGTTCTTCGGGTCTCCTGCCTGCTTTTCACCTTTTTGTTAATGGAGAGTGGAGTTTCTACCACAGAGCAAAGTTTCATGATTAACAGAAACAAATATGGAACTTTCCAAATGGACATAGTCGTTTCTTGGTAAGCTAGCAGTCCTACTTATCTTCACCAGTACACCTGACCTAGATTTTACCTTGTCATGGATAATGACTGAGATTTCTGGGGACAATATTAGATGAATCTAGCTCTGCCTTTTTTTTCCTTCTCCAAATACCTAGGGACTGCTGTGCTCTCATTAATATCATCAGTGAGTAGATGCTGCCTCCTGTTTGAGCTTCAAATGCTTTCCGTAGCAGTGGTTGGAAACATAGGGTTTTAACTCAAAACTGTTGGCACAGAGTGAAGGCTGCAGGTGCAGTTGTACAGTGCTCTATCCCTGGAACTTCCCAGACTTTATGTAATTTTTCTTAACATCACTTACGGTTCATTTCAGAATAAACTAACAAAGATTAACTTGGGTTGGCATAGCCCATTGTAAATTATCCTCCTGTATCTTCTACAGGCTGGTAGCAGAATGGAGACTTTCCCGAGGTGTTGAGGAACAGACACAAGCTTTTTTTGAAGGCTTCAATGAAATTCTGCCACAGCAGTATCTGCAGTATTTCGATGCTAAGGAACTGGAGGTAAAGGATTCTTTGACTATTGCCAGATCCAGGCTGTGACATGTAGTACTTAAATTTCAGTCAGTGTCTGAAGAACAGAGTTCGTGAAGGCTGACAGTTCTGTTTTGAGAATGTGTGAGAGAAGCCTCACGTGTTGGTGAGTGTTTGGTGAGTGTTTGGTGAGTGTGTTCTTCTTCACTTTCTTCTTCACAACCGACACGTTTCTAGCGCAGAGATTCTGCCAGTATAAACTTTTTGACTGATTGCTTTTGAAATCCTTGACAGCGAGTTTTGCTCGTGTTTAAGGAATGAGTAATTTGAAAGAAAGGGAGGTAAAAAGCCAATATCAGTGGATGATCACATTACTGCGTGGACCAGGTTTTAGCTACTTTTGGTCTCTCAAAATTATACTCTGAAGCAAAACATCATTTCTGCACGGAATTGTATGGTTAGGCAGTGATGAAGTATACATTCCTGGCTTGAATGTCTAAATACAAACATTTTCACAAATGGCTTTTCTATTCTGTGCTCTCTCCAAATTCTGTTCGTGAGTGGTTGTTATTATTTGCTGTGGAAGTTGTGAAGTTTACAATTAAAAATGAGAACGCTGTGATTGTAGGTGCTTTGAAGTACTATAGAGTTTGAGTACAGTACTCTGCTGTAGAAGCAAAGCAGTAGCTTGTAGTTTCATGTTTTTATCCTTTTTCTCCCCTCAAGGTGCTCCTGTGTGGAATGCAGGAAATTGATTTAAACGACTGGCAGAGGCATACCATCTACAGGCATTATACCAGAACCAGCAGACAGATACTGTGGTTCTGGCAGGTTTGTAGACTGCTTTTTTCCTCAGAAGAGCACAGCAACAGCTTAGTGAGCAACAGTCAGAATTACTCAACAAATTTGTAGCGTGTAAATATAAATTATTGCTGCTAATCCAGCTATTCTAGGGGTGATGATGAAGTGAAAATGTAAATAATAAATTTTACATCAATGTTAATTATTATTTTTCAGTTTGTAAAAGAAATAGATAACGAAAAGAGAATGAGACTTCTACAGTTCGTTACTGGAACATGCAGATTACCAGTGGGAGGATTTGCTGACCTCATGGGTAACAAGCCCTCTTTAATGCATTTTGTACTTCTATTAATTCCTTTCTTTAATAAGGACCAACCTGTATATGTAAGGATATTTTTTATGAATTTATATTGACTCTTCTTCCTAAGTCTTGTGTACTGCTAGAGCTGTGACAGAAAAAGGGACGGGGGAGTGTTAACGCCTTCCATCAGTGATTTGACAGATGGTTTGGGACGTGGTCCTGGTAGGACAGCCTGCTCTGGGTATCCCTGCCTGATCAGAGTGGAAGGACCAGGAAAAGTCCAGAGATTCCTTCCAGTACCAAAGCAATTATGTGATTCAGTGATTGAGTTTCTTTCAGAACCACTTCATATTTCTGCATTTTTCTACGTGGGTTTCTTCAGAGAGATGTAGGGAAAGGCAGATGTCTTTGGTCTCTGCAAGCAGTTAAAATCTTGCTTTCTCTTCAAGCCTTTCACACTCAGTTATCGTGTATTACTACTGATACAGGTAGGCAGCTAGACCTGAGACTTAATTATTTGATTTTTTTTACAGGGAGCAATGGACCCCAAAAATTTTGTATTGAGAAAGTTGGGAAGGAAAACTGGTTACCTAGAAGTCACACCTGGTAAGTACATTGGATAAAATTCTGTTATGGTTCTGTTTTTACTGATGACAATCTACTTTGAGATTTTAGAAAGTGGGTAATATATGAAAGTGGCTGAGATTGTGTGAAAGCAAAACACTGGGTTATGCCAGTAAGCTTTGTTGAGTAATAGTTGAACTTCTGAAAAACAGTTTTGTTGTGGAGCTGATTCCATTGTGAATGCCATGGATTTGCACACTACTGAAAAGAAAAAATGTAGTAAGTAGCACTTTTTTCCCAGGAGTTTGGGATTGATCTATCTTGGCACTGAAGACAAATAGGCACACTCGTGCTCCCTCTTCGCTAGAGAAATTGCAGCTTCTGCTCAGTGTCTCAGTTACACTGGTGCTTTGTGAAAAAGCTCAAATTTTAAATTTCAAATACAAAAGAGAGATGAAGTGAGGCTTCTTACTAAGTGCATCACCATTTCTGGAAAATTATTGTTAGAGTGCTTGTGCTTTAACTCTACTTTCACAGATAAATGCACATGAAGGTACAGCTGTGTTAGAGGGTATAAATCCAGTTATCCCTCTAAACAGGAAAGTTGATATGCCTGTGTTCCTAATGGCTTTTTGGTGGTTTAAATAATTCCACAATAATTAAGGTTTTCCTTTGTTTTCAGTTTCAATCGCCTAGACCTTCCACCCTATAAGAATTACGAGCAGTTGAAGGAGAAGCTGTTATTTGCAATTGAAGAAACAGAAGGATTTGGACAGGAATAGCTGTGATTTGCACCTTGAAGAATGTGAACTCCACACGATGTTCTTCTTCACTTCTTCTGCTTGTTGCACACTTCATTGTAAAGTAGACTTGGCTTGGATTTATTTAACAACACTAGTGTGTAAGTCAATGGATGTTATCCTGAGGTTTTATCCACATTAACTCTGGATTTCTACTGAGCACTTTCAGAAATCAAAAGAGCGATCAGATATGGCTACAAAGGAGTTATGACCCAAGTAGAGATTTAATACAGCTTTGGGCTCTGCTTTGTTTTACCTTTCATTACTTAGAATGTGTCCTTAATGACTGACAGGTTTTTTAAAATAGTTTTGTCTTTCCTTTTTAGTAGCATATTTTGCTACTGATGTACTGGGAAGTTCATTAGTAGCTGCAATGCTGCAGCAACATCATAACCTCTTTACAGCAGTGTTATTAGAGCCGACTTGTGACCGTCCTCTGCCTACTGTGAGCAAATTCATCGCTTAAGCTATTTTTTTAACTCAAGTGTGGCTGGACTGTTTTTCCTTGCCCGGAGTCTGCTCACATGCCAGTGGGACTCAGGCTGCTGTTAAGGGGATGTCAAACTGTGGCACAAATCCAGGGCGTAGCTTTGTTTTGTTTTTCTCACAGTCTTGCGAATTTCAGCAAAATAAACGTCTGCCCAAAGTTGCTGGAACGTTTGTTTGTGCCCTCCGAAGAGTTCTGATCTTTTTCTGTGTAACACATCTAACTTCTACAACTGTGTTAACGCTGTGGTTCTTCCCTTGTTTTGCAAAAGACGAGACCGCCTGGGATTGCACTGATTCAATGTAGATTCCCATTTGCAGACTGATGTTTCTTGTGGGAAGTGTTAATGGACATTATACTCAGTGTTATTCTTCCATGTTGCAGTCAGTTTTCTCTGAAGACTTTGTTGGTTTCTCAGGAAGAGGTACAAAATAGCTGGATTTTAAAAGTGATAATACTTATCATTTTTGGTGAGGAACTGGTAATGCCACATTAGCTAAGATCAGAAGACTTGGAAGTTTATACACGGATTCCAGACTTTTGACATGTTGGAGCATCAGAAAACAGTTCTATAAAGATTAGAACAAGTTCTTGGGGAAGATTTCTATGCTAGGTCACCCTAAGCTGCTCACACAGCTAGTAACTTTTGTAATAAGTCCTTACTGGATTTATAGCATCTTTTGCTTCCTTTTAGAATCTGTTAATACTCAGTTCTCTTCTGGTTTACAGTGACATTTTATTGCTCCTTTAGACTGAATGCACTTTTCAGGTATGGTCAGCTTCTTCCTTATCTGAAGGGAGGAAGGGAAACTTCTGTGAGTCGATGTGGCTGCTAGCCGTAGTCAGAAACGTGGCACTTGAAGTAGCACAGGTTAAAGCATAACCGTAGCTCAGAGCACTGGGACAGCAGCAGCTGTTCTGAAGAGGCTTCTTATGCTGGAGCTGAACCAGGACAATGGGAAACTAGAACCGAACCTCCAGTCTTGAAGAGAGCATTTCCTTCCTTCTGTCTGAACTGCCAGAGGGAAAATCTGATTCAGGCCTTTTAAGAACCAAGGCATTACAGTTTTAACTGACTTTCTGAAAGAGTTTTTCAAGTTGAGGTGATACAT
This sequence comes from Lagopus leucura, assembly GCF_019238085.1. Taxonomy (NCBI): domain Eukaryota; kingdom Metazoa; phylum Chordata; class Aves; order Galliformes; family Phasianidae; genus Lagopus; species Lagopus leucura. The sequence goes on from NW_024962288.1 coordinate 5,029,854, forward strand.
GCTCACTGGAAAGAAGAATAATAAGACCTTAGAGAAAATGCCTCCTTTTGTCATGTGTATTCTAGCAAGAGCAATGGGAAAGAGTTTCTGATGATACAGGGATTATCCTCTTTCACCTTTTCACTGGCGGTGAAAGCTAGCCTTGCTCCACAGGGAGGCCTTCCTCCACTAGGAGGAAAATCTGCCAATTTCAAGACGTTTGATGGCTATTTTACCGTATACAGCTCACAAGGAGAAGAAAAAAGCCTTATAAATATTCTGTTTATGTTAATTCTTACAGTGAAATCTAGTTATCTAACATATTTACAAGAGAGATTGAATTAAACAGGATAATGCAAAATTAAGCTACGAAACATAGTTTGTGTTCTGCGTAATGATTTATGATTCATGTAGGGAAGCTAGAAATGTTGGTAATGTATAAATATCACCCAAAAGGCTTTCAGCCCTATATTTTTAAAATAAAAAATAGTTATAACTGAAATAGCCTTAGCCCTAGTTCTATAGGGTGTGGCTGTTTAATATTTTTATGGTTGAAATGTTTAGTTCAGGAAAAAGGTAAATGCTTGTATATATTTTTGCAGTCTCGGATTCCACTTGCTCCATTTTTTCTTTCTTTAATTTAAGTGGCATGTTTGTGTCTTTCCTGCTGTATTAGGATGGGGAGAGGGGGCTGGATATCCCAAGCACCAGAAATGATTTTAGAATACTGCAAACAAAGAATCAGCTGGGAGAAAAAGTCTGTGAAACATTGTATTTGGCCAATAATTAAAGTAAGCTAGTACTAGCTTGATGAATTGGCAATGTTCTTCAAGTCTGAGCTAAAGTTTACTTAAACCTTTTACTTTGTAAGCTAACAAGCCTGTTAATTTTTTATAGCGTGTTCTGTAGAAATAAAAAGTTGTCAATATGAACCAGTGGTGCACTTTTCTGTTCTTTATGGGGATGTGGTGGAAACATCTCATGGATGACCCACAGCATCTGCTATCCCACATAACATTGGGCTTCCAGCAGAGGTGAATGAATTTGTCTCCCACTGCTCCTCCCACCACTGCTTGAGCAGCCTGAGCTGTGTGAATTGATACTGCATAACAAATGCGTGCTCATATATAGCTGCCAATTAATCCTAATTTTCAAGCATTAAAATAACTTCTATTTAGAATTTTGCCTTACGAGAATGACATGAAAAAATGAACGGAATGCTGAGCTGCTGATCTAAAGTAACAAAGCCTTATTGCTCCAGTAGCTCAGGAAGCATTTGTGTATGAAACTGCGCAGTAAATGCGCCGTGTCTTCATCTGATCTAGCACTGAAGCTTGTATTTTAATGCATTTGTTTGTGTTCCAGAAAAAGAAAAAAAACTCTGAACAAAAAAACCTGTTTAATTTTTCTTGTTTGCGTTATCACTACCTGCTGCACTGAATTTGTGATTTCAACTCTTTGTTATATTGGTATCTCCAGCCCCCTTTCTTGCGGGTGTCTTTTTAATTTTCTTCAAGAATCATTGTCTGTGTATATATGCTCTAGTGAACTAGGACATAAATGGGATCAGCAGCACTGGATTGTAAAATACTGTACTGAAATTCATTGTCGAAATTTCCTTGTATTGTAATTTCAAATACTCAGGTAACTGTAACAGTATCTCAGTAAGTCAAATACTTTTATAAAACGACTTAAAGAGATGGTAGTCCTGTTGTTGTTCTTCTGTGTTACGAAGCAGCAGCGTAGAAATGAATGATTTAGCTGCTCCTGGGGCTTGGAAGTGGGCTGGGATGGCACGTTTTCAGATTTTGCCTCATGGGGACGTGAGTGGGCGTTGGGCCCGAGCCCACTGCTGTTTGTCACAGCACAGGGGCTGCGGGGGACGCCGGCAGCGCAGAGCAGGGAAAGCCAGGCTGTGCGCTGGCATGAAATCTTCCCTCTGCACAAATGTAGCTGCTGAGGTTTTCCCGGTTTTCCCCCAGGTCTTTGTGCACTTGGATAATAAGGTTCTGCAGCAAAAGCAGCTGGGCACTCCTGATACTTGGGGCTCAGGAAAGGGCCAGAAGAAGAGGGGTGGCCAGCAGGGACAGGGAGGTGATCGTCCCCCTCCCCTCTGCTCTTGTGAGGCCCCATCTGCAGTGCTGCGTCCAGGTGTGGAGCCCCAGTACGAGAAAGACAGAGAGGAGAGCCACAGAGATGAGCAGGGGACTGGAGCAGCTCCCTACAGCTCCCTCAGCCTGTCTTTGGGCTTGTTCAGCCTGGAGAAAAGAAGGCTGCGGGGTGACCTCATTGCAGCCTTCAGTACCTAAAGGGAACTTACAAACAGGAGGGGAATCTTTGAAAGGGTAGATAACTGCAGGACAAGGGGAAATGGTTTCAAGTTGAGGGAGGGAAGATTGAGGTTGGATGTCAGGGGGAAATTCTTTACTATGAGAGTGTTGAGGTGCTGGAACAGCTGCCCAGAGAGGCTGTGGATGCCCCGTCCATCCCTGGAGGTGTTCAAGGCCGGGTTGGATGGGGCCCTGGGCAGCCTGGGCTGCTGTGAAATGGGGAGGTTGGTGGCCCTGCGTGTGGCAGGGGGCTGGAGCTTTGTGATCCTTGAGGTCCCTGCCAATCCTGGCCATTCTGTGATTCTTGAGTGAAGGGCAAACCAAATCTGAGTCTGGTAAGAGCACAAAACAATGAAATGCAGCACAATTTATTTATTGCCTGCATAGATGATCTTCTTGATGCAACTCCAGAGCTGGATAAAGAGCGTGGAGAGAAAGGGAAAGGAGGGGAGGAGAGGGCAAGGGAGGGGAAGGAAGGAAGAAAGGGAAGGAAAAGGGAACTGTGAAGGGGAAGAGAAGGAAGAGAAAAGGAAAGGAAAAGCCAAGAGAAGAAAGGAATAGAAAGGAAAAGAAAGGAGAAGGAAAGAGAAGAGAAAGAAGGGAAAGGAAAAAGTGGAGGAAGGAGAAGGAGAGAAGGAGGAGGAGAAAAGTCGCACGGCTCCGGCGCCGTCCGAGAGGAATCCGGCCGCCGCCCCACTCCACCCTCAGGCCCCGGCCGCCCGCAGGCCGCCCTCAGCAACGTGACGCCGCAGGCGGTTGGTAGGGCCCGGGACGGAAGTGCTTCCTGCCGGCGGAGAGCACTTCCGGGGCAGCGCGGCGCGGGAGCGGTGAGCGGGGCTGGCAGGAGCGGCTCCGTGCCGGGAACCGGGTCGGGCCTCGGCGCGGGGCATCGAGGGGCTGTCGGGGGAGGAGCTCGAGGCGCCGCCGGCAGCCAGAGGCGGGTCCCGGCTCGCGGCTTTGCGGGCCGCGCGGCCTCGCAAGAGCTGCGGGTGCCGGAGCGCAGCCCGGGGCGAACGGGGCGGCTCCCGGGCGGCGGCAGCGCCGCGCTCCGTCGCGCGGTGGGAGCCGTCGCGCTGCGATCCGATGCCGTCGCTCTTCGTTTGGCCGTGGCGGGGAAGCCGGGGTCTCGCTCGCTCTCGCTGAGCGTCGTTTGCGTGGCGGCGGTACTTGGAGATGGCGGCGGGGAAGCGCGGGGCTCCGTCCGGATGGCGAGTTTGGCTTTTGGCCTCGCTCGGTGGAGTTTTGCTTTCGGCCCGGAGTGCGCCGGCAGGAGGCTGTGGATGGCGGGGCCTGATGGTGCGGCAAGGATGGCGACGGGGTCGTGTGGCTGCGGCGTCGGCCGGCCGGAAAAGCCTGGCTGGAGGCTGATTCCTTTTCTGACTGCGTTTTCTGATGCGTTGTTGTGCGTTGGTGTTTCAGGTGTGTGAATGAGGACTCCCCGCTGGAATTTGTGCCGAGCAAAGCTGGACGAGGAGTGGATCCACGCGCCTGGTGCTCTGAGTGGGGGAGGAGCGGGCACGGCTGAAGGTTTGTCCCTGGCTCCGGATGTCAGTGAGCGGGACGAGTGCGGGCTGAAGTTCTGTGTGATTCTGTTTGTTGCTTGGGAAGGGCTGCCCTGAGAGATTGGTGGGAGGGAGGGCGGGCGAGGGAGATGTGAAAGCGGCGAGCAGTCAGGAGCGCGTGGCGTCTCTGCCCGCTTTGGTGGCGCTGTTCGTAGTCTTTGGGCGCACAGTGAGGCTGTGTCCAGCGTCCCAATTCAAAGGCAGGATTGGATCCAGTTGCGGCACATCCGTCCCATGCAAACGCTTCTCTGAGCTGATCCTCTGATACTGAAGGGGAAAAACAGGGATTTCTGGCACAAAAAGCCATATTTATGGGAAAAAAGCCAGATTTAAAGGAAAAACAGTGATTTCTAGGAGAAAAAGCCGTATTTCATGGGGAAAAAACACAGATTTAATGGAAAAACAGGGATTTCTGGGAGCAAACCCCAGATTTAAGGGGCAAGACAGGGATTTGTGGGAGAGAACCCCAGATTTAATGGGGACACAAGGATTTCTGGCAGAAAAAGCCATATTTAAGGGAAAAAACAGAGATTTCTAAGAGAAAAAGCCATATTTCAGGGGAAAAACCCGAGATTTAAGAAGAAAAGGAAGCTGGGGCTTCTGTCTCCCCGCAGGCATGCACCGTCAGGTCCACTCTGGAGCACACCTTTGTTTGCGCTGACCTCAGGAGATCCCTGAGCGTGCCCTCAGTGTTCTGTGCTGCGTGTCCCAGCCGCAATAGATTCCCGTGTGGAAGCAGGGAGAGGATGAAGGAGGCCGAGGGCCCTTTTCTCGGGGCCGGCTCCTCTGTGGCCTCTTGCTTTCTGGAGAGAAGGGCTGCCCGCTGGGCACAGGGAGTGCCTTCTAGCTGGCGTCCCGTGCCCTGTCCTGCAGCCCCCTCCTCATGCTATGTGGAACGCCATTGCCAGCAGTGCGGCTGCCATTTTAGAACCTTCGCCGCATCACAGCCGTCACCTTGGTCACCGCTGCCCCGGCCAACGCACTCGCTCTGAGAGCTCTGGCCGCCATGCCAGCAGCAAAGAGAGCGAGGGGCACAATTTGCCCTATTTTAAATGGGAAGAGGGAGCTTGGCTTCCCAGAAGCAAAGAGGAGGAGGGGGGCCGCCCTTAAGATCAAGCGGAGGAGGGGGCAGCGATTCCGTTTCCGTCGCGCCTGGACCAGCGCGGTGACCACCTCCGTGGAGCCCATGGAGGTGGATCCACCTCTGGATGAGCCCATGGAGGTGGATCCACCTCCAGATGAGCCCATGGAGGTGGATCCGCCTGCGGCACAGCTGGCCTGGCACCACACCACCGTGCCAGGCCCCGCATTGGCGCCGTCCCTCCACCGCCGCTGGTCCAGGCGCTCGGCTCCCTACCCGCTGCGCGGCCCCCGCCCCCAGCATTAGCTGGGTGGCATGAGTTTCCATCAGCTCCTCCTCCGAGCCTCCTGGGGAGCCAAGTTCTCCTCTTCCCATTTAAATGCTGCAGGAGTTACAGTTTAGTTCTTGTTGTTGTTGTTGATTTTAGTGGTTAGTGTTAGGAGTAGGTTATTGTTCGTATTTTAGAGTTAGGCGTAGGTTACTTTTAGTCTTTTAGTGTTAGGCATAGGTTCCTGTTCTTGAGTTAGAGTTAGGCATAGGTTACTTGTAGTCTTTTAGTGTTAGGCATAGGTTCCTGTTCATACTTGACAGTTAGGGGTAGATTGCTGGTGTCGAGTGGCAGTGAGCAGCGCTCACTCGGTAAGCACACGCCTGATTGATCATGCGAAGACATGAGTGCGAGTGCCGTGAGCACGGAGGCCCGATGGCGTCTTGGATGGATTGAATTTCCAGCTTGTGACTTTTGTGTTGCAGACCGTCGAGGAGCAGAGTGTGAGTGGCTGCGACGTTGCGTTGGGCCTCAGGAGAACAGTGTGTGAGTGTGTGTCGAGCATCCTGCGTGGCCGTTGCCAGGTAGGTGTGCCTTCCTTTGCAGTAAGCAGTGCTTAGGCGTGAGCCCAGCTCATCCCCCTGTCCTCAGCAGATGGGCTTTCTGCGTGCTTTATTGCTGTGCTTGGTGCCGTCCGGCACAGCAGCAGCAAGGCCGTGAACACGTACGTACCCAGGTAGATGCAAATGTGCAAGTGATGGTATGAATACTAGTGTTGTTAGTGGTACTGAGACAGTGGTCGTGCGTGTGTGATCAAGCTCAGGGAAAGGTTGATTCTTGCCTGTTCAGCTGTTGCTGACGTGCAAGTTTGGTGTCCCTCCTTGTGGTTGGGTCGGAAGACCAAGGCTATCTTGAGAGCACGTCTCTGAGTCAGGCTGGGAGTTTTTGCTAGCAGGAAGTCGCACCGTCGGAGCGCACGAATGGAATGATGGCTCTCGTTTCCCCCTTGTAGAAAGCAGCCTCCTGGAGAGCAGCAGAGCAGCAGGCTGTCTGCGCTATGGCCGCTGAAGTGCATTTCTCGCCCCCTGAGATCCTTGAGCCCACGCTGATGGAGAACGTGCTGCGCTACGGCCTCTTCTTTGGAGCCGTTTTCCAGCTTGTGTGCGTGTTGGCCATAATGCTGCCAGTTCCCAAGTGCCCAGAGACAGTAAGTAGCGCTCTGTTTGATAGAGGTTGATAGAAATGCTGAGGAAATGGGCTGGGAGGGAAGCAGCTGGAGCCGTTGCCTACGGTAGCGCGCCGCGGCATTGCTGAGAGTGCGGCAGTTTGTTCTGCCCTTCCTTGGGCGTGCGTGCTGTTCCTGGTGGCACGCAAGGAGCCTGGAGGTGCAAGCTGATCTTATCGTCGTGCTGCTGCTGCTTCTGTGGGCTGTGAGTGGCAGGCAGGGCGTCCCCCTGTGCAGGGACTGCCTTGCAAGCAAGGCCTGTAGACTGTAGCTTCCATGGGATTTTTGGGAACAAGAGAGAGGTGGAGTTTCTGTTGTGCCCTGATGTCAGGAAGGCAATGTGCAGCGCTGGCACCCAAAGCTGCCCAGTCAGGTGACTTGAGCTCGCAAAGCGAGCTGTCAGGCAATTGTCAGAAAGTTCCCTGACTGTTTGTGAATTGATTCCTGCAGGACTCGGACGGCTTGGAGTCTAAGACTTGGGAGACGGTGAAGAAACCAAAGGCAAGTGCTGCACAGCTGAGCAAGAAAGGCAAGAAGGAAAGCAAAAAGAAACGGTGAGGGCTTGAGCGCTAAGCCTCAAAGGCCAAAGGGAGCAGCGGGAATGCTTGCTGAGAGGTGCTCCAAAGGCAGCGCACTGTACGTCTGGTTTTGTGGCGTGGCCGTGCTTTCCCTTGCATGGACATTGGAGAGGAACTGAGGAAGCTGGAAGGGCTTCTGATGCGTGACCAACAAATGGGACTTTGCCTGTGCGGGATTTCATGTCTGGCAAGAGCTGGGGACGCTGCATTCCTTCAGGGTCCTTCAGCTCGATAGCTGTTTCAGAATGTTGATGATGAGGTGAACTTACCGCATGTGGTTGGTCATGAGCGGTCTCCAGGCTATTTTATTGTCTGTTGACATATCTACAAAATGCAACCCAAATCCCTTAGTTTAAAATAAAAGGGAAAGAAACCTTTTCAACCTGGTGCTGCCTCTTTCAGTAGCTGGTCAAAACATGCCTGGCTTGGGCTGGCAGTGGCAGGGTGATGAACCGGCCGGCTTCACGTCCCTCCCTGGAAATGGAGCTGCTTTTCCCGCGTTTCCGTGTTGGTCTTCCCAAGTGGTGGCCTTTCAGCCAAAGCGTAAGTGCCAGCGAAGAGTGTGAGCATCAGCTTGCTCTGTGAGGAGTGAGAGAAACAGAAGGAGAGGAAGCAGCGCGCAAGGAAGAAAGGTGTCCCTGCACTCAGCCCTTTGAGCTTGTCTCTCCAGCTTGCCTGGTGGCTTTTCCAGCCTTGTGTAGCACTGACTGTTCCTGCTTGCCCTGGGAAGGCCAGCTGCAGCTGCGGGCAGCCGTGGCCTGCACGTCAGGCTCCTGTTGAGCCGCGAGGAGTTCAAGTGCGGGTGGGCTGGTGTGAAGAGCAGCGCTGGGAGTGGGGCAGGAGGAGAGGGCAGCGGGAGGGCTGCAGGTGAGCGCGCCTCGGGCCCAGAGCTCAGGCGTGAGCCGGGAGGGCAGCGAGCCGTGCTGCGCTGCTTCAGCTGCAATGGCTTCGAGCGCGTCATGGGCAGCGGCGCGTGTGGAGCGTCTGGGTGCTGCGAGGGCACCTTGCTGAGCCGGAGCCCGAGAGAGGGGAGGAGAGGAGAGCAGAGGCTGCACGTCAAGAGTGTCTGCCTGCCATTTTGGCTTGGCGCGTCGGCGTCTTCCTCCTTCCACGAAGGAGCCTGCACGGTGCACTGGGTCCAGCGTGCTACACGGCACTGCCTTCTGCTGCCTGCCTGCCTGCCTGCCTGCCTGCCTGCCCGCCTGCGTGCTGCACTGCTGGAGAGGAAAGAGCGGACTGTGGGGCTGCGTGCAGCCAAGGAGCTGGCTGCAGAGGAGAGAAACGGAGTGTTTAGGAGCGGTTAGTGGGTGTTAGGTTTGGGTGTGGATGCAGCGGGGGCTGAGTCACCTCCATCAGCTGCTGGGGGCTGGGGCCGAGCCCGGTGCGTGGGGCTGCGCTGCGGGCAGGAGGGCTGCGGGGCTGGGGCAGTGGTGTGGGTGCAGCACATGGGGCCGTGAGAGGGCGTGCAGCAGGGAGGGCGTTGGGCCCGAGCCGCGCTCGTGTTTGTCGCAGCACAGGGGCTGCAGGGGATGGCAGGAGCGCAGAGCAGAGCGGGGAGAGCCGGGCTGTATGAAGGCCAGGGCATGAAATCTTCCCTTGGCAGCTACGGAGCTGCTGAGCTTTTCCGCCAAGTCTTCAGACTGTGGGGTGATAAGTCTCCGCAGCACAGCCAGCCGGGCCCTCCTGATACTTGGGGCTTAGGAAAGGGCAAAACAAATCAGTGTCTTTGAAGAGCACAAAGCAGTGGAGCACAAAGCAGTGAAGCACAGCACAAGCCATTTATTGCCCGCGTAGGTGATCTTCTCCAGGCATGTCCATTGGAGATGTGCAGACCGAGTGTGGACAGAAAGCAAACGGAAGGGAGGGGAGGGCAGAGGAGGGGAAGAAAGTAAGAAATGAAAGGAAAGAAAAAGGGAAATGTGAAGGGGAAGAGAGAAAAAGGAAAGGAAGAGAAAAGAGAAGCAAGGCAAAGAAAAGAAAGGCAAAGGGGGAAAAGGGAAAAGGCAGAAAAGGAGAAGAAGACAAGTTGCATGCCGCCGGCGGCACCCGAGGGGAATCCGGCAGCGGACCCCCCCAGCTGCCGCTCCCCCTCCTCCAGGCCCCAGGCCGCCCCCAGGCCGCCCTCAGGCCGCCTTTAGCAACGTGACGCCGCAGGCGGTTGGTAGGGCCGGGGCAGGAAGTGCTTCGTGCCGGCGGAGAGCACTTCCGGGGCAGCGCGGCATGGCGGCGCCGGGCCGGTGAGCGGGGCCGGGAGGAGCGGGCTGTGTGCTGGGAGCGGGGTCGGGCCTGGGGGCGGGGGCATGGAGGGGCGCTCGGGGGAGGAGCTGGCGGTGCTGCCGGCACGCAGAGGCGATGCGTGCGGCGCCGGCGAGTGGTGCGGGGTCGGGGGGCAGCTTCCTCTCAGGGAAGGCCGTGCGAGTGCGGAGCTGTGTTGGTGTTTGGGGTGTGTGAAGGAGGAGGCCCCGTAGGGCCGAGTTGTCGCCAGCAAAGCCCGGGCGGGCAGTGGAGCAAGGCGCGTGGGTGCTGTGTTGGCCGGAGGGTGCGGAGCTGGAAGAAGGTTTGTGAAGATGTGCTTCGTCGGGACGTCCCTTGTCGGGACGAGGCAGGGCTGCAGTTGCGTGTGATTGTGTTTGTTGCTTGGGAGAAGTGCTGCCTTAGTAGAGTGGGGGGGAGGGAGAGGGAGATTGTAAGACTGCCATCAGTCAGGAGCACGGCACGTTTCTGCCTGCTTGGCTCATGCTGTTGTGTGGGTCCCCGCGAAGCATGGGTGAGCCAGGGTGGCCCCGTGTGTGTGTGCCAGCATTGTGCGCGGATGTGGAACGGAGTCAGAGTGATTGTAATGAAAATGCAGCTGGCGGTATTGATTGTAGGGGATGGTTGAATCCCCAGCCGTGAGGCGCAAGAAGAGGCGCTGGATGCTAAGGTGGAAAGCGGAGCTTGTGTGTGCCAGGAGGCAGGCGTAGTCAGGTGCGCTTTGGAGCCTGCTGTTGTTGGCGCTGGGCTCGGGAGGCCCCTGAACATGGCGCTGTGTGCTGCGTGTCCCAGCCCCAAGAGATTCCCGTGTGGAAGCAGGGAGAGGATGAAGGAGGCCGAGGGCCC